>NC_057797.1:594089168-594429292 GCF_018294505.1 Triticum aestivum
GGAGGAGACCGGGCAGCGGCGCAGTGGGTCAGCCGGAGGCCCGAGACGGCGAGGCGGGGCGCGGGGGTCGTCGGAGCGGCCGGGTGTGGAGCGAGGGGGGAAGTGGAGGGAGGGACAAAGGGATCGGGCGAATTAGGGGGAAGATTACTAATAGCGCACCCACTGGCGGTGTGCCATTAGCTAGGGGGAAAAAACTTAGTAATGGCACACCTGTGGACTGTGCGCCATTACTAGTTTTAACTAGTAATGGCGCACCGTCTACATGGTGCGCCATTAGTATGTTTGGAAAAATGAAAAAAATTGTTACTAGTGGGGCACCATGTATTTGGTGCGCCATTAGTGTCTTCCACACTAATGGCGCACCTGCACATGGTGCGCCACTGCTATATTGTAGTGGCACACCACATGTCAGGTGCGCCATTGGTGTCAATTCCATCTATAGCCCTTTTCCTAGTAGTGTCGGTCTCCCATGAAGGCACACACGAACACACATCCCCCTCTCCATCATATCGGGCATTCTTTATCTCTCACACGTGCATGCGCAACGATCGATGTTCCTCTATGTATGTGTGTATATAGCTAGGTCTTTCATAGTTTTCCACGCAAATCGATCAATCGAAATATCCAGTGAGGTCTCACCCTCTTTCCCATGTCCACATAGATCAATCTATACCTCTCTATATAGGATTAACATATATAGCTAATACACCCACATTAATTATGTATCCAACGTCCCCCTCTCATCATCCATGCCTTCCGCTTCATCTCTCAGACGCGTGCACAATGGCGAAGACAGGGGGCAGTAAGGGCCCTGCCCCCTCGCCCCTAACATCACTATATATCAAGGTTAATATGAATGTGATCATTAGACAATTGCTGCTAAAAATGGTTTAAGTTCATGAATTGACCCTCCTCGTAAAGGATTAGCAATGCTTGGCCCCCTAGCTCATTTATTTTTCATGGCTCCGCCACTGCGCGCATCAGCGCACGTGTTCGCCCCCTCTCTCTAAATATCGATCTCGCACTTGTGCATTCCTTTATAGTCTCCCTCCACTCAGCCCCTCACACCATCTTCTAGCCCCCCACCGGATTTTTCCACATGTACAATCTTGCAGACTCCATGATTGAACTTAAGCATAGTGCACAAACCTCAAAACAACAGTGGTTCTCTTTTGTTCTAGAATCTTCCGTATCATAACTGCCCAAACTTTTTTCTAGTTGAATTGCCATCATTTGTTTTTACTTTCTGCTTTACAACGCACAATTCCATGAATCATAAAATAGATTAAGGGATTCTTTGATTCAAAGGATTCTCAAAGGAATTTTGGAGGATTCTAATCATTAGGAATTTTTCATATCTTGGTTGTTTGATTCGTAGGATTGTAAACCATAGGAATTTTTCCATATGAATCATTTGCACTAGATTTCATAGGAAACATCCCATCCACTCAAACCTCTTTGAAAGAATTCTGCATTTTTTCTATGCACAGTCAAACACTCGTACAATCCTGTAAGATTCAAGACGACATTCCACTATAATCCCATGTTTTTCCTATTCCCGCATTCTTAGCTTTTTTATAAAAACTAATTGATTTTGAATGAGATGAACTATAAGAATTAAACGAAGGGCTACATCAGGCATATATGACTCAGATCTTACATGCTATAGTGTGGTATTTATTCATAATTTGGTTGCAAAATCTGATGCGTGCAATGCACGTGTACCTTACTAGTACTTTAAGTATGTGCAGAACACGTAAATTAGAATACCAATGGGACGCTACACAGTGTATCTCTTACAGTTCATGAAGCCATGTGGCACATGTGTAGGTGTTGTCGCGACCTCCTTGCATGGTTTGATCACAGTGATGTGCTGCTGGTTCCAGAAGAATGTACTCATCCTCCCTGAGCCATACTGGCGGTACATGCACGAAGCAAAGATGTACACGCACGCCATGCACGCACTCATTCCTCACACACACACGCGGGTACACGGGCGAACGCAATCTTGTACCAAGATCCACCCCATCTGATAATTTGACGCGTGTAAAGTCGTTCACTTCATTGATGGTCAATTAATACAGTGCATGCAAATTGAGTTGACGTGAGGGCGGAAGAAAGACATTATTACTCCACTACGCGCATGTGAGTAGTTAAATCGTGGGTTGCTAGTAGTACTTCCATTGGTCTCCTTCGTATTTTGTGCCAATTTTTGACAGTAACATAATATTTATGCATTTGAGCAGTGTAGTACTTGAAATTTATGTTTCGCTAAACTCACCGGGAGCCGTTTCGGGCCTCGAAACCAAAACCATCAATTAATCTTTACCTTGTTCCCATCACATTCAAAAGCCTGCTCACACCTACTAGTAGTACGTACCAAACCTGAACGTGTTCCCACTATCCAGGTATTAGTACTAGTGCTAGGACTTAGGTTATAAAAAGGGGAACTACCTAACCGAAAATCACTCTACCTTTCCTCCTCATAAGTGCTTCTTCTTCGTCCGTCGTTGCCATGGCCGGTGAGCAGAGCTCTAGGTCGAGAACTACTCGTAACAAGGGAGCGGCAACCAAGGCTGCAGAAAAAAAAAGAGGGCTCGCTACCACGCAGAGACCTTGAAAGATCTCTCATGGGCAGGCGATGGCTCCCAGGAGCGCCCTAACCGCGGAGGCGAATATGCCGAGCCGGCGGGGCTGGAGTCGTTATCCCTCGACGGCATGCCCGATCAGCTCAATAAGTAGAAGGAGTTCATCCAAGGCTTGATGGAGTTGCTGAAGGAGAGCCTCGACGACATGCCCACTGAGCTTAGTCAGCAGGGGGAGTTGACCGCCGGCTTGGTGATGCTGCTGAAGAAGAGCATTGCCTCGGAGAAGAAGGCGACCGGCGAAATCCTACGACTTCGGGAAGACAATGCGAAGCTCTGCCATGAGATCGACCTGTTCAAGGAGAAGAATGCCGGCTGGAAGAAGCTGCATAAGAATAGTAGTTCCTCGATGAAGATGCTGCAAGCCCTCGCCATGGAATAGAAGGAAGAGTTGGCGAAGCTCCGCATCGAGCACCCGGCTACTGTCAAGGTACGTAATATGGCCGTGGAACAGATGATGAAGGCTCGCATCGAGAAATGCCATGTCATGGACACAATGATGAAGATGGCAGAGGAGACGCGCAAGGATATGGAGGTCGTGGAGGCGATGAAGAAGCAGTTACGACTACGTGGCAAATTAGATCATCTGGTGTGATAATCTTCCTTCTTCTTTTGCTCCTGTGTTTCATCTTTTTGCTTCGGGTGTTTCGCCGCACGTGTCACATTCTCTGCGAAGCATGAATAGAACAATGTTTTTTAGGGAATTAATAGAACAATGCTAACAATGAGATGACTAGCAAATTAGATCATTTGTTATCGCCATATGGCATTGGGCTGCCGTATTTCGTGCTCCTCCGTCGCAGTACTACTCCAGTGGAAAACTTGAGTATACCACACAGTTCTTTGCTCCTCCTCGATCAGGTCGTCGGCGCATTTGTATGAGTAGTCAAATCACAAGGCCCCGCCTTCCAGTAGTAATGAGCTGTCAAATCACAAAGGCCCTCGCCTCTCATGAAACCGACCAAGCTAGACTGCCTCGCCCTCTATCCTTTTAAAAAATGTATACTTTTGTATAGCAGTAGTAGTAGTATCGGTGGATTGCACCATGGAGCAAAACCTGAAATTAAAAAAAAGGTGGTACATATAGAGAGCGCTCGTCGCCAAATTATGCATATAGTACTATTAAAAAGGCTAGTCACAATAATGGTGTCCAGCACAACCCACCCCTCAAATAAAACTAAGAGGGTGCTTGGATATGTTTTAGTCCCATGACTAAAAGTAGTGGGACTAAAACATGCTAGCCTCACCCATGCTTGGATCCAAATACTAAAAAGGCTAAAATCAAGTTAATGAGCATTTATTATCCTCCAAACCCTCCAATCCAGAACTCGCCTGTGTTAAAGGAGAGGAGTTAAATGAGTAGAGAGAGGACTAATCCACATTTTAGTAGGGGGTACCCCTGACTAAAAATTTTAGTCTCAAGACTAGTTTTAGCCCATCTTTAGTCAGGGGTGCTTGGAACTTTAGCCTCTTAAAGAGACTATTTTTAGTCAGACTAAAATAAGTCCCTTGGATCCAAGCACCCTCTAAGCATCCTGGAATTCTTTGACAAAACTAAGCACCCTGAAATTCTTTGACAACTAAACTGCTGGCTATATGATGTTGGCCATATATATTGTACGTATATAATGTGAAGAAACGAGTGGTAGTACTATACCAACTAAAAGATGAAATGTAAGAAATACTAGTATGTACGTACTGAAGAGTTAAAGTAACGAGAAGAAACATAACATAGTTCTGCTGGGGGCTCAGCACAACACACCCCTCAAATTAAATTAAGCACACCTGAAATTAAACTTTGCAACTATTCTGGTAGACACTGCATTAGAACCACCATGAGCAACGACACTGGCACCTTACTCGGAGTCCTCGTCCACGTCCTCGACTTCGTCCTTGTCCCTCTTCCTCTTGGCTGATACTTCTTTGCTTGAACCGCACACTTGGATGTTGCTCTTCATCCAACCCTTGTAGATATTGAAGCAAAGGTAGCCATCCATTGCAGCGTAGTGGATGTGTTCTATATCTAGTAAATTCCGCTGCCATGCATGACGATGAAACGTGTAATGAGGTTTCTCCAGTTTACCGTATGAAGGATGAACCATGGCTCCTGCCAGGGTCAGCATTGAAGGCTGACGAGAGGTCACGAGCCGATTCTTCTGGAGGTCGAAGGTGTTTCCTACAACGAGGCCTATCCGATGCAGGACTTCTTTGTCGTTACCAAAGTCTACAGTAACGAATTTGACTAGGTTGCTCTCGAGGAAGTCCTTAAAATCCTGGCACTCAATGTCGACATGGCATATGTGGTAGACCAAGCATAAGTAATGCACGCAAACCTGGATCACGGTGGGCTTCTTCCTCTCTTCGTCCTTTATATCCTTCTATCGTCCTAGGACTGTGGTGTACTCAACATCTAGCCCAGCGACCCACTCATCATCTGAGTCTTCGAACATGCGTCTGAAGCGAGAAAGGCATCCTTTCACCGTCGCGGAAGAACAGGTGTAGATGACGTCGAACTAATCGCCGGTGATGGTTCTAACCTTGTACTCACCACCGATCGTGGAGATTTGGGACGCCATGGATTTGGGAGGAGGGTTAGGATTAGTGGAACTGCCGTAATATGAATGGACGGGACGACTAGGAGCGAACCGCCGTAGTATTGAAGGACGTGGAGGGACGAGTAGGAGCGAACTTCCAGCGTGCGAATGGCAGGGTAGTGGCTTTCCATTCTCCCATGATACGGGCTTCCAAGAGCCCTTGGATCTGAGATCGAACGGTTGCATGGCGTGATTCTAGACCTATGGGTGAATATCCTATCCTGGAGGGTTATTCTGCAAATTTTCAGCAACTTAGCATGCGACCGTTTGATCTCAGATCCAAGGGCTGCCAGCAGCCCGTATCATGGTCACGCCTACCATGACCGTCGCGTCGCTCGCGCGGTCGGGCCCTTGGAGATTTAACACGGTGCGTTAGGCTATTTGATGTTGGCATGTCATACATAGTCATCACTTAGTCACTCATACTACAACAAGGTTGGCTATAAGTGTATTTTTTTACTCCTCTCAAGGAAGAAATGGTGCTAAGCGCGTGTATTTATTGCATTTGCCAAGGAGTGACCTCTTCCAATGAAATGGTGTTGCTAAGTTTGCTTCATTTAATTAGCTATAGTCTCAAAATTGTATTTTCACCTAGGTACACGCGCTTAGCACCGTTTCTTCCTTGGGTCACCAAACTAGTCTCTCTATTCTTGATTAACTTGCCACATTAGACTTTATGCCTATGTGGCAAGCTTAAGCACCTGTAGGAGCAAGTGAAAGTAAGTACAATAGTGTGCTTTACATGGCATTTTTTGCATATGTGGAGGAAAGAGAGGCAAGGAAAAATTGGAGAAGTGGGCTCTCATGCAAGAGCCAGCCTCTACTACATGGTGGAGCATTGGGAGAGGCACCTGTTGGAGGTGGTCAGGAATCTAGGAGACTCACGCCGGTCGTAGCGCCGCAGTTAAAATGATAATGGCAAGTCAAATCACGGGGCCCCACCTGTCCAGCAGTAACTCACTGTCAAATCACACAGCCCTACGTTTGCAGCAGCCTACTCCCTCGTCTTCTCATGTCTCTGTCGAACCGACTAGGCGGAACTACCCCGCCGCCTACCATGCAGGAAAAGCCCCGCCCTCGACTTTTAAATAGTATACAGTATACTAATTTTGTATCCATGGATTGCGCCCGTGCCATGGAGCAAAGCATCTGCTAAACGGAGGAGAGACGGTGGTCTTGCAATAGAGAAGAGGGAGAGGCGAGACGGTGGTTTTGGAATGGAGATGATGGAGAGGAGAGGAAGTTGTTTTGCAATGGGGAAGAGGGAGAGGAGTGTGCGGTAGCGATTTAGGATTGGACGAGAGGGCCGGCGCACTCTGACTGGATCAAAATCAAAATCAATTTACCCTTCAATTAAGAAAGCGACCCCACATTAACTAGTCTCCCTTTTATTCTAGGTGATAATTGACCATGATTTTTGCACATAAAATATATGTTATACGTTGTATACAAGGCCACTATCAAAATTACAATTTGCAACTATACAAGGCCACTAACATTAATCGAGGCAAAATTGATGGCGTTTGCCTCGTACTAGCACCCAAGGACATTAATATCCCTTGTGTGCATGCGGGAGTGAGAAGGTTTTCTTGCATTCCCAACATTAATCAACCAAGGAGGAGTAAGAGGGTTGGCTTGTTGTGCTTGGGAGAGAAAAACCACATTAATTAAGACGACAATCAAGGTGGCAAGCTAGCTTGCAACATTGACTTAAACATAACATTGATTTTTACCTTGGTACCTGTAATATGAGTTTGTGGCCTTGTATACAAAATGGAGGGAGTATAATTTGAAAGTACATTCAGATATGAACCAAATGATACAATTTTTGTTGACATGCATTCACATTTTGCTTGTCAAATACAGCACACGGTCAAACTTTGACCCAAAATACGCGAAACAACAAAAAAATACTTCCAAGACCAGCGCCGCTCTTCCGCTCTTCTCCATTTAAACCACCGCCGCTCCTCTCCTGTTCCAATCTAAATGCAGCGCCTCTCCTCTCCTCTTCCATTTCAAAACCACCACCCCTCCTCTCCTGTTCCAGTCCAAAACCAGCGTCGCTCCTCTCCCGTTCTAATACAAAACCAGCGTTGCTCCTCTTCTCTTCCATTCAAAAACCACCGCCGGCGAGTGAAGGTGCTGTGGAGAAGTAGATCGATCGAGGAGTACAACCGATACGTGAGGATTGCAGACGGTGACCCTGTGAAGCTAGCTAGGATGTTGGAGATACAGTCTTGGTTTGACAACAAGGACCAACTAGCGGCGACGGTGACATCCATGGCCAAATATCTGCACCAGAGCGAAAAGGCGGCGATACTCCCGGAGAGAGTCACGCCGGAGTACATAGAGCTGCTCCTTTGGGCCATGGAGCAAACAGATTCACCGAATCCGATCGTGAGGGAGCGGTGGTGGGAGTATTGATTCCAGATGGAGCATCCACCAGAGATTGAAGGATCGAGCATCTACAGGGTGCTGTTTGTGAGGGTGTCCTGCCAGAGCGAGCCGGTGAAGTCTTCGTCGACCGAACCCAACTGCAAGAGGAGAAAAGCAGTTGGCCCGATGATGCTTCCCCGCCATCGTGTCCCTCGCCGTTCACATCGTCTCACAGGGCGGCTGTCTACCGCCGAGGAATAGGAGGGGGCTGCCCCCCTAGCCCAATAGTCGGGTAGGTTGTGAATTGTCAGGAGGAGCTTAGGGTTGTCAGTATTTGCAGGTTGTGAATTGTGTTTTGTGTTGTGTATTTGCAGATTTGCAGTATTGAGCATATGAAGTATTTTATGAATTCTAGATATCTATTTTTAGCACTTAAAAATGTAGTTTCAAAGGAGTATAAAAGTGCAGACAATGTGATTCTCAGAGAAGAAACTGCAAGTTTTAGTTTCAGATAAGAAATTGCAAGTTCAGTTTCAGATAAGAAACTGCAACTTTCAGAGGCAGAGCATTTATATTAACACGGCCTTTTCATAAAGGGTTAACATCATGTTGGAAATTTTATTCATGGTCAAAAATGGAACTACCAGCCAGTTAAGATCATGCTGATCAACATTCATGCATAGCACATCTTCATATGATGCACAATCAAAATGCCCACACAATGTCGAGTGTACAAAACACAGAGAAAACGAGGGACGAAGTTTTGGCAAGTGTTGGACGTGGTTTTGGGCTGCCCCGTCTAGGCTTTCATTTTTAACATGCGCAGCCCACGTACTTGGATGGGAGGTCCATAGGCCTGTTTGTATTTTCTTAGGGCCGTCATGTATCGACCGGCCTATGGACCTCCCATCCGAAGTTTTATTTTTGGCAGCCCAATTTATGTATTTTTTTGAAGAAAACACAGAGGTTCTTATTTTCTATATAAGAATAGGAACGCCGGGTCCAACTTATGTTTCCCTTCTAACTATATTATATATATTTAAATTATTTTATATGTTGACTATTTAGTTCACATAATTGGCAAATAGATGACCACTCTTGTGATCCCCTTCGCCCCCGCCACAACCTCCACCCTCGCCGCCACCCCCGCCACTACCTCCACCCTCGCTGCCGCCATAGATCTCACCGCCACCCCCCGCCTCCTGACTCCGGGCGCGCTTGCCCCCCTCAGCAAGTCCGCTCGCGCGCCCCATGGAGTCACCGGCCATATCCATGGGGGAATTGCTAGAAGACAGGCAGATATACAAGATGCATCTCCCACATGTCTACAAAGCCTTCCCGCGGATTCTCCAGCCGCTCGACTCCGTCGCGTCGGTGGTGCTGCGGGAGACTTGAGGGAGGAGATGGAGGGAGCGGGCGATGCAGATCCGCGACGACGCTCTCTCCTGGACCCAGTGCACGCGTGAATGGAGGGAAGCAGAGGAGGAAGCTGTGAGGGATGAAGCCAAGGAGGGACTGAATCCGTTCTCTCACTCGCACATGTATGCTCGGGTGTGCAAGGGTCATGTGGATTGCGAGCTGATGAATCTAGCCCTGCGGATCTACTTCGAAGGATATTTCTCGGAGAAGCACATGATGCCACACCCCAGTGAGCCGCCGATTGCGTTCGTTCGATGGGCGAAAGGAGAAGTGAATTCAGGAGATCCACGACGTGCTGTGAGATGGGAATGCTTGACTGGACTCCTGCCCACCAGCACGCCACCAGAGCTGGAGCAGGTGGATCCCCTACCTTACCTCTCCCCCAAACCTGCAGAAGATTGAAATTAGGCTTGCAATCTGCTCCAATTAAGCTGTCTGGTGGTTATTTCTGCTTCTTGAGAGACAACATCTGGCTGGAGGATGAGAAGGAAACAGGAACTCCGATGAATTTACCCTATCACACTGGGGGGGAGCGCCGGTTGGGCAGTGGTACGGCCCATCTCCGCCCCAAATGGGGGCACAATCTGGGCAGGCTCTTGTAATTGCCCAAGATGAATCTGCTGGTGGTTCTGACTCTCAAATCAGTGGGAAATCTCAAGGCAAGAATCAGCAAAAGAAGAGATAGGACATCCAGAAAACTGCTCTTGCCCCTGCTTCGGGCCTTATGGCATACTCTGAGGTGATCTGCTACAACTGTGGGGAACCAGGGCATCATTTGGATAAATGTGTCAACCCAAGAGTTGTTTTTTCTACAAAATGGTTACCCATAAATTTGAGAATTGCCCTGTCAAAAGGAAAACCCACAGTTTTGCTAGATATGTTGGAAGTGCTGCTCCAGGATTATGTCCATCATTGACAGAATTTTCTGTGACACAGAATTAGATAGTTTCTTTCCCCTTTCTAGTTGTAGAGCTCTGCCCAGATGTGGTAGTGACCACACTCCTTTGCTCCGGGACTCTGGTCTTAACCAAACTGTAAGGAGCAATAGTTTTAAATTTGAAAAGTGGTGGTTGCTTAGAGAAGATTTTACTGAGCTAGTCAGGAAAATCTGGAATGAGCCTACTGGGAGCAGCTCCCTTGAAAATTGGCGGATCAAAATCAGGAGATTTAGAAGAACTACCAAAGGGTGGAGTTCCAATGAGGAATCTAATCTTAGAAGATACAAAAGGCTTCTCATCCTTGAGTTTGATTCTCTAGATATTAAGGCAGAAACCACTGACCTCTCTGAGGCTGAGACTAATAGATTAAACTTTGTCCATGGAGAGCTCAAGAAAATTTGGCTTCAAGAAGAAATCAAAGCCAAACAAAGGTCTAGAGATAGGAACATTAAGGAGGGTGATAGAAATACTGCTTACTTCCATGCAGTAGCTAACCAGAGGAGGAGGAAAACCCTCATTCACTCCCTTGATGGTCCTAATGGCCCTGTTACTGAGGTAGATGAGATGCTGAAAGTGGCTAGTGACTTCTACAAAGACCTGCTTAAGAAAGAAAACCCTTCTGGGTTCTCTCTACAAAAGAATTTTTTCTCTGCTTCTGAAAAAGTCTCTCCTGCTGAAAATGAGCTGCTAGAAGCCCCTTTTTCAGAGACAGAGGTGAAGGAAGCCATTTTTAGCTCTTATCCTGATGGGGCTCCTGGTCCTGATGGGATTCCCTTCTTGTTTTACTAGCATTTTTGGGACTTGGTGAAAAATGATCTCTTAGATCTTTTCCAAGCCTTTCATAGAGGAGAGTTGGATCCAGCAACTTACTCATGGCGGGTCCGTTGGGGTCAAGTTAAATAACTATGAAAGTGATTTTTTCCTTGCTGGTAAAGGCCTTAGGCAAGGTGACCCCATCTCCCCGCTTTTGTTTAATTTAGTAGTGGACGTTCTTATTAAAATGCTGAGCAAAGCTGCTGATCATAGTCTGATTGCACGGCTCTATCCTGAGGTCTGCCCTGGTGGCATCATCTGCCTTCAATATGCAGATGATACCATCCTTTTCTTAGACAATGACTCCATACATGCTAGCAATCTGAAAATTGTTCTAACCTGGATTGAACAAGTCTCAGGCATGAGAATCAACTACTCTAAAAGTGAACTCATCCCTGTCAACATGGATGATTAGGAGTTAGCTGACTTCCTCTCTATTCTAGTCTGTAATAAAGGTAACTTCCACATTAAGTACCTAGGTATCCCTCTCCATTATAATAAACTGAGGAGAGAGGATATCCAACCCCTTCTGGATAAAATCATTAAAAGGATTGCTGGGTGGAGGGGCAAACATCTCTCTTACAGAGGTAGATTGATCCTCATACAAGCTTGTTTGGCTAGCATTCCAGTGTATCTCCTCTCCTTCTTCAAGTTCCCTAAATGGGCAGTGAACCTCATCAATTCTCAGATGTCTCATTGCTTGTGGAATGATTTTGAGGGAAATAGGAAGCTACACCTTGCTAATTGGGCCCTAGTCTCTATGAAAAAATATTTTGGAGGCCTAGGCATACCTAACCTCCAAGAAATTAACATCTATCTTCTAGGGTCTTGGATTAAAAGATTCTATGAGGAAGACCTGAAACCCTGGAAGCTTCTTATTGCCCATAAATACCTAGGAAATGAACCTAATATTTTTGTCCCTTCATCCAGACCTAAGACCTCTAGATTCTGGAAAGGATTAAAATCTATTATGCATGTTGTGAAATTTGGCTACAGATGGAACATAGGGGATGGGAGCAGAACTAGGTTCTGGGAAGATACTTGGTTTGGCACATCCCCCCTAGAAGTCCAATTTTGGCCTATTTACTCTGTCCGCAATGAGCTTAACAAAAGTGTCAATGAAGTTTGGACGGTCAATGTCTAAAACTCTCTTTTAGAAGGAACTTTAGTGATAGTCTCATGGAACAATGGTTCCAGTTGGAGGAAATTGCCAAAAGCATTACCTTTACTACCGAGCCGGATGCCCTGATTTGGCAGCTGGACAATAAGGGTGAGTATTCCTCCAGCTCCCTCTATCATGTTATCAACTTTAGAGGGGTTCAACCCGTGTTTATCCCTGCTGTCTGGAAATTGAAAGTTCCCCCTAAAATTCATGTATTTCTCTGGCTTCTCTCCAAAAACAAATTGATGACTAGGGATAACCTTAGGAAGAGACACATCATCAAACCCCTTGATTGTGTTTACTGCTTGGAACAAGAGTCTTGTTCTCACCTATTTTTTGAATGTATAGTTGCTAAACATCTCTGGGCCCACATTGAGGATTATTTCTCTAGTCTGATTGGCTCATCCTTCGAGTCTGTCGCCAGATTCTGGATTGCTACCAAAAAGTGCTCAGTTTTAAACACTGTTAGCTCAGATGTCCTTTGGTGCCTCTGGAAATATAGAAATGCTATGATTTTTAGTAACACCTCCTGGATTTCCATTCCGCAGGTCTTGAGGTTGATCAAGAACATGGTGAGGAACTGGGCGATTCTCTCGTCCGGATCGGACAAGGACAAGTTGATGAGCTTCGTGGAAACCCTAACAAGATCCCTCCAGAAACCGTTGGCAATCACTTGTGGCTGAACAAGGCTCGACCTACTTTAGGGCTGGACTTGTGGGCTCGTCTCAAGATCTCTGATGAAGATCATGGGCACCTGGCGCCGAAAAATAGGGACATCCACCATGCTACGCCTTCCAACCCGATGTCTCCGCTTGCTTACTGGTCGCCGCAGGTTGACACGGCCCCTCGGCTGAAGACCATGAAGGCTTCGCCGGACCCTCCTTGTGTCATTTGAGTGCTCTATCCGCTCTGCCTTTGGCACCGCTCGGGTGATTTGTGTTATTCAGAGAACTTGTTCATGCATCCCCCTTTGTAGCTTTTCTACCTTTGCTTTCGAACTGCTCTTTGAGCTGCTGTATCAGAATATGTTGTGGTTTCATTCTCAGCAATGGAACCGGGGAGATGCTCCCTGTTTTTCTAAAAAAATTATTTTATATATTATTATAAATTATTTTTATTGTCATCATATATTTAACAGATACTTACATATGTAAGAAAACAATATCCCACATCTTATTAACTTATAAAAATAATTTCTTAACAAATAAAATCCTGGATTGTTTTGGCACGAAAATCCTAGTGATTGTGTACAAAAGCTTGGTAAGATTTAAGGACGAATGTAATAATATCACTTATTATTTAAATATATTTATAACAAAATGCTCAGCCCCTTTTTATTTTTTGATAACATTGCTGTCTCAACCCAACATTATAATTAGAATCAGCCCAGCAAAATCGTGTATTTCGAGAAAGTGCAAATGGGCTGTAATTTTTTAGGAAATAAAATAAACGGGCCGCATGGATGCTACATTATTTGTTCACCCAGCCCAGCTAATGGCTGTAATTCAAAAAAAGTTCAAATTGACTGTAAATTCTACCGCGCAAAAAAAGACTGTTAATTCTGAAAAATGGGTTGAATACGTGCCACATTTTTGGAGGCTGAAATGTGGGCCAATAGGTCGAAGCCAATGCAAGTCGGTGTCAATTTAGTCAACAAATGATTCTGACATGTTAGCCATTGGATTTACATCCAACGACCGGCATCCATCTTCAATCTCTCGTCTTCTTCCTCCAGCGCTGCCGGGACCACCTCCCGCCTCCTGCTGCTAGCAGCTCTGCTTAGCACGCTTCGCTATGAAGCGCTACTCCACCGTTGGCCAGGCCATCCCTCCACCCCTCCACACTCCTCATGTTCTTCTCCACCGACTACCAAACCACACCGCACTAGAACCAGTTAACCCTCGTACACCTCTCTGTCTGCGACTCTACTCCCGCGTCTTCCCATCTCCGGCTCGTTGCTGTCCGGGGCCTCGCCGTTGTCCACCACCTTGGACGCGCTCGGCGCGGCGTGGTCAACGTGATCAATGAACGACACCATCGGAAGTAGACTATGTGTGGAGAGGTTGACAGCTGGCTCCACAGCCGCACACAAGGAAATGCCTCCTTATTACGCGCAAAATAATGATTCCTCCACCTGACATCTGGGACCCACCCGAAGGACCTCTGTATTTCACGAAATAAAGTGCCCCCCCCCCCCGCTGACATGTCAGACCCACCAGCTATCTTCGCACGCAAGGAAGTGCCTCCTTATTACGAACAAAAAAATGAATATTCCCCCTGCTAGCTGGAACCCAGCATAGTGGGAGGTTGACTTGTGGGCCTACCAAGTTGACGGGGACGGAGGGCTTTGTCAACTAAGTCAATATGAACGATTCTAGCTCTTGTTATTGTACGATGTTCATCCAACGGCCGTAGTGCTTCTTCAACCTCTGGTCTTCTTGCTCCAGCCGCCCAAACCAGCGCCGGTCGTGCCGCGTGCTCCTGCCTCCCGTGGCCGGCTATGATGCCGCGGAGGCCTCACCGCCCCCTACTACTCCCACTGCTGGCCAGACCATCCCTCTACTCACCCACACCCCGTGTTATTCTGCGGCGACAGCAGCCTCACACCGATGCCGAAGCAGTGAACCCTCGTACTCCTCTTCGCGTGGGCATCCACTGCTGCGTCTTCCCCGGCTCCGAGTGGTCCCCTTCCTAGTCCTCGCCATCGTCCACCGCCCTGGTGCTCTCGGCGCGGCATGGTCAACGTGGTCAACGACCGACTTCCATCGGAAGAGTACTGTACGTGGAGAGGCTGACAGCTGGGTCCACGGCAGCCGCAAAGAAGTGCCTCCTTATTACGTGGAAAATAATTATTCCTCCACCTGACAGCGGGGACCCACCAGATGGGCCACCAGTATTTTGTGAAAAAAATCATTTCCCCTGACTGCTGGGACCCACCGGACGGGCCACCATATTTCGCGAAAAAAACATCCTCCCCCCCCCCCCGCTGTCAGCTCGGACCCACCGGAAGTGTCTCCTTATTACGCACAAAAAAGTGAATACCCCCCCCCCCGGCTAGCTGGGACCCACCTTGCTGGGAGGCTGACTTGTGGGCCTACTAAGTTGACGGGGACGAAGGGCTTTGTCAACTTAGTCAATATGAACGATTCTAGCCCCAGTGACCGTACGATGTCCATACAACGGCCGTAGTGCTTCTTCAACCTCTGGTCTTCTTGCTCCAGCCGCCCAAAGCAGCGCCGGTCGTGCCGCATGCTCCTGCCTCCCGTGGCCGGCTGTGCTGCCGCAGAGGCCTCACCGCCCCCAACTATTCCCACCGCTGGCCAGGCCCTGTGGCGACGGCAGCCTCACACCGCAGCCGAACCAGTGAACCCTCATAGTCCTCTCTGCGTGGGCTTCCACTGCCGCGTCGTCCCCTTCCTAGGCCTCGCCATCGTCCACCGCCGTGGTGCTCTCCGCGCGGCATGGTCAACGTGGTCAAGGAACGACTTCCATCGGAAGAGTACTGTACGTGGAGAGGCTGACAGTCGGGTCCACGGCCACAACCCAGTTTTTTTGTGATTTGCCAAGTAAGTCGCTTTGTCAGGCCTGTTGGGCTGCAAATCTTTCAAGACTAGGAGAGCTTTCATTTGGCTGGCCGAGAAAATGGCCGATCAGTAATGAGAAATGGGTTGTACATTTTTCAAACACATCAAACCGGCAATTAGTTTCAAATATCTTTTTTTTCATTTCAAGATTTTAAATTACATTAATTTTTATGCATGGAGAATTTGTTGGATTTTATATTGATATACATTTATTTTTAAAATCAGTTTGAATGTGAGTCGAAATTTCGAGATTAAAAACAGTTCGGACCGCACCAAAATATGCAAAATTTTGTATAATTTTTTAACCGTTGCCACAATATTGGCTGTAATGCTAACAAAAAGAATATGGGCTCCAAAAAAACCTTAAGAATTAGCAAATGGGCTGTAAATTATTAGAAATAATGGCAGATGGGTTGTATGCTGTTTTCCACAGATTTGAGGCTTTCCTAAAAAAAGGTGGACGCACAAGCACTGACTGTTGGATGTCCATCCAACGGCCGCCGTGCTTCTTCAATCTCTACTCTTGCTGCTCTAGCTGCTCAAACAAGCGCCGGCGGGACTGCCTGCTCCCTCCTCCTCGCGGCCGGCTATGCTTCCGCTAGGGGTGGACTAACGAGCAGCTTGGCTCGTTAAGATCGTACTCGTTCAGCTCACGCTTGTTAAGGCTCAGCTCGTTAAGCTCGTTAAGATTAACGAGCAGAAAACCCTGCTCGGCTTGGCTCGTTTGAAGCTCGTTAAACTCGTGAGCGCTCGCGAGCGCTCATTAACAGATTATAATGTGTTACGATATACATGATGAACATGTAGGTATGATTTTCAAGTTGAAATATGGTGACTTCAAAAAGAAATGAAGTAGTTTGTTGCCTCATATGTTGATTAGATTAAATAGATGAGATGAGGTGCTACAAAAAGTTTGTCATGTAAGATGAAATATGTATTGTGTTGTTACTAACGAGCTTAACGAGCTACTCGTGAAACTCGTTACCTCGCTCATCATTAAGCTCGTTAAGCTTAACGAGCTAAAAACAATGATTGGCTCTGTTCATTAAGAAGCGAGCTACGAGCTTAACGAGCTGAACTATCGAGCACTCATTAAGCTCGCGAGCTACGAGCTTTTGGTCCAGCCCTAGCTGCCGCGCAGGCCTCACCGCCCGACCGTACTCCCACCGCTGGCCTAGCCATCCCTCTACTCACCCACACCTATTGTTATTATCCGGCGACGGCAGACAAACCAGTAAACCCTCGTACAGTCGTACTCCCCTCCGCGTGGGAAACAACTGCCGAGTCTTCCTTGCCTCCGTGTCGTCCCCTTCTTAGGCCTCGTCGTCATCCACCGCCCTGCTGCTCTCGGCGCGGCGTGGTCAACGTGGTCAAGGAACAACTTCCATCGGACGTGGACTGTATGTGGAGAGGCTGACAGCTGGGTCCATGGCCGCAGCAAGGAAGTGCCTCCTTATTATGCGGAAAATAATGATTCCTCCATGTGACAGCTGGGACCCACCAGACGGGCCACTGTATTTCGCGAAAAAACATTGACTGCTGGGACCCACCAGCTACATCTTCGCACACAAGGAAGTGCGTCCGGGCAAAAAAAACGATTCGCCCCCTGACTGATGGGACCAACCAGCTACATCTTTGCAGGCAAGGAAGTGCCTGATAGTCGGGACCCACCTGGTCGAAGCGTACATAGCGTTGTCATTCTGGTCGCAAACGTGTACGTACATACTGGTCGATGTAGAGGCGCGCATGTGTCGTAGTAGAGGCGCGCACGTGTCGTAGTAGAGGCGCGCACGTAGCATTTACACGTACGTACAACGGCCAGGGTGCAAGAAAGAAAATACGACCACGTATGTGTACATACGGGCGGGGTCTCGAACGCCTACCCACGCATACGTACAGCCAGGGCTCGTGTACATGGTTGGGTTAGAACGGAGAAACAACATCGTCGTCGTGTTCATGGGGAGGCAACGGAATGCGTCGTGTTCATGGGGAGGCAACGGAATGCGTCGTGTTCATGGGGAGGCAATGGAATGTGTCGTGTTCATTGGGAGGGCTTGGACGGAACAGGCGATGGAAATGAGGCCTGGCGTACCGCAGAACGGAGGAAACAGCCTTGTGTTCGACCGGCCATGTTCGAAACGGGATCCTGCTCATCGGGAGGGGTCTGGTGTACCGTAAAACGGAGGAAACGGACCTCCTACGGTCGAAACGGGGGTCCTGTTGATCGGGAGGGGTGTGGCGTACCGCAAAACGGACAAAACGGACTTGTGTTGGAGCGCTACAGTCGAAATGGGGGTCCTGTTCATCGGGACGGGTGTGGCGTACTGCAAAACGGGACTCCACGGGATACAGTTCATCTCCCCCGTCGACCTCCGACAGCCTCCACGGGCTCTTGTTCATCCAGCGTTCACCGCGCTCTACTCCACCGGCTACTGTTCAACCACCCCTCCACCGTCTACTGTTCATCCAGCCCTCCACACCACGGGGTCCTGTTCAACCACCCCTCCACGGGCACCCCTCCACCGTCTACTGTTCATCCAGCCCTCCACACCACGGGGTCTTGTTCAACCACCCCTCCACCGTCTACTGTTCATCCAGCCCTCCATACCACAGGGTCATGTTCACCCACCCGTCCACGGGCACCGCTCCACCGTCTACTGTTTATCCAGCCCTCCACCACACCACGGGGTCATGTTCATCTAGAGGCAATGCCACCGCTCACTGTTCATCCAACCCCCCCCCCCCCCCCCCGCAACGCTCACTGTTCATCCCATCGATCGGCTTCATGTCGCAGCAGTAGTGAAGGAATCGCTCGATCGAGTTCAGTTAACAGCCATCGATCGATCGCTCGGGTTTAGTAACGCGTAGCCTGCAGTGCAATCGCTCGGGTTCAGTTAGAGCCAATGCCTCGCACACACCCGCATACGTATACGAGAGAAACGCGCATCACTCGGCCCCCGACCTCCCACCGTAACCAGGAACTCCCCAAAAGTTTCCTCCCCCTCGCTTCTACCACGGTTTTTTCCGTCATGGACGGCCCAAAGAATGTCATGCAGCCGCGTCTCCGGCCCGCCCAGTATGAAAAGCCCATTTTCTGTCATGACTTTTTGTCGTAGAAGTAGGAGCCCACCACATCTATGATGATACCGGGTTTTGTCACAATTATCGTCATAGAAGTGTCATATGTATGACAGGAATTTTTTTCGTTCGGCCCAAAATGTCACGGATGTTTCTTTTTTTGTAGTGCATGGCGCACCCCAGGAGCAACGGCTAGGCCGAACACACCAATGTGGAGGTCCTGAGGGGTCTCAAGACAAGGACCTTCAAGAAGAAGCTCGAGGCCTGCGGCAGGGGCTGGCATGTCGAGCTCCAGTATGTGTTGTGGTCCATCCGCACAACCGCCACCAGGCCGACAGGCGAGACCCCATTCTTCCTCGTCTACGGAACAGAAGCAGTTTTCCCACACGAGGTCAGGCATCGCTCCACGCGGGTCCTGGCGTTTGATGAAACACAGTAGGACACCATGCGGGGGATGGATCTCGTGCTGGGGGAGGAACATTGCCGAGAAGCCTCGCTCCGAGCTGCGAGGTACCAGGTGCTCTCCAGGGAAGGGCTGCACAAGCTCTCGCCCATGTGGGAGGGCCCATTTTGGGTCGCCCACGTCTCCAGGCCTGGCGCCGCGCGCCTGGAGACACAGGATGGGATCCCCATCCAGAACGCTTGGAACATCCAGCACCTCCGAAAGTTCTACCCATGAAGCAAGGCCTGGTTCCTGTGAAGCAAGGCCCAGTGCCTGTGAAGAATCTTCGCTCGTGACACTCTCACGTAATAATGAGTGGGGATGTACATGCCCCAGAGTCTCAGGAGTGCCGCCCTCGGGCCTCGGGGGCTCCCTCCCACGCCTAGTGGCAGCACTTAGCTCCGCGCTGGTGAGAAGACAAGAAGACTAGACTAGGTGCCGGACGCGGCTTTTCATTTGCTTTCCAAAGTTGGTTGCCCCTCTTTTAAGTGATAATTTTCTTTCTAGTGTTCCTTGCTGGCCTGGTTCCATTGTCCTTGTTGCCTCCTTTTCCTCCCACGGTTCCTCATTTTTTACCCGTCCTCTCCCTCGCGTGCCTTGCGAGGTGGCTGGACAGGCGCCTCATGAGCGTTTTCATTTTCTTGTTTTTTGCAAGGCACCCTCGCTCGAGCTCGCAAGCTAGCGCTCCCCTCTTAATCCGTGCCCCCCGGGTACCGTGATGTGAAGCATTGGGTTACAGCCGACAATGCCTACGACCAGGGTCTAGAAGAATAAAGATTCCCTAACGAATTTTTGCAGTTCTCAGGCGTCGTCCGAGCACGGGAGGCCTCATCAGGCACTGGGGAATGCGTGTCTCACGAGGCGAAACATACTTCAGGCGCAACGAGCTAAGTCATTCTATGCGCATACATAAAACATAACGCTGCAACACAACACAGGAATGATAAACATAGCACAGCCACTCAGAAATCATAATTGTTGCACGCCCTAGCAGGGCCCCATACTAGTCTCTCTCTAATGCGGGAAGGAAAGGAAGAACGAAACAAAATTGGGATGTGCTCCCGTGGCACATCGTGAGGACGGGCTCATGGCGCTCTCCTGGGTTTAGCCAGACTCCACGCGCTTCACCGGAGCGCGGCTCGGGACGACCCGCTACCACCTTCAAAGCGGGCGCGGCGGTGTGGCGGCTGGTCGTAGCCGCCACTGCTGGAGCTGCTGAGCCGCCATAGCTGTATGAGCCGTGGCCAGCGCCGAGGATGAAGCCGCCCTCCTCCTCGTCACGACCATCGCCAAGGCAGAGCACCTCGTCACCGTTGTTATCCTCGGTGAAGCACCCGACGCGGTGAACGTCTTCCCCAAATACCGTCACGAAGAGGGTCGTGTCGCCGTCGTACCTGAAGTGGAGGGCACACCGCCTGCCGAATCCGGGCGCGCGGGCGAACGTCTGCCAGCCGCGAGCCAGGACCACGTTGCCTGCGGCGGAGACCTCGACCGTGACTCAGGAAGCCTTGCTGCAGCAGTCGTCCGCCTGCAGCCAAAGACCGCCTGCACCAGTGGCAGGCAGCTCGCCGGCATAGAAGCGTGGGAGCTGAAGGCAAGTGCCGGCCGGGTTCTTCGACCACACGATATACTCCGGCATCACCTCCGTCGAATGGAAGCACGGCCGAGGGGGCCGCGCAACCACCGCACGCCTCACCTCATCAACAGGACTACCATGACCTGGGCGGTTGCCGCCGCGAGAAGACGTGCTGCCGCGGCCGCGAGGGGCCGCGGCGGGGGTCGCAGTGTGCTTGCGGGGATGGCCGCACCCCCTCTTGGGCAGCGGCGAGCCAGGCCCCTCCTGACGAGCCTTCCTCTTCTCCGCAACCGATAGCCTCTTTGCAGGTGCCATGGGTGTCGCTGCCGGTAGTGGAGTAAAGAAGAAGAAGAAGCGGTAGAAGCAAGGAAGAGACGGGTGATGGGGGCTCCGCCTCCCACTCCCCATTTATAGCCAAGGGGAGGCCAACCGCCGGCCTCCACGATCTAAGGTAATAATGATCTTTTTTCGGCATGCAGCAAGGACCCGTCAAGTCGGGTAGTTGCCGAGGCAGCGTGGGGGAAACGGAGACGCCCACGTCCAATCAGTCGCCACGCGCCAACCGTGGCCGCGGGATGATGGGGCCCACGGCGCTCCATGCTTGCCCTTTGGATTCGCCTCGAAGCCAAGCCCGAGCGCGCCTTGGGCCCGGGGGCTACTGTCGGTGTTCTAGGAATTGGGGTCCCCGGACTTGCCTGCCTGCGGCCCGTAGCGTTGCTCCACTAGCAGCCCTGTACGGCCCATCTTCACCAGCAAGCATTCAAGACCCTCGCGGGGGCCAAGGCTCACAAGGCGGACGATGCAAGACCTCCTTAGGGGAGGCCTCACCAGGCTGGCTTGTGAGGGGCGGAGAGATCAAGGCGAGGGGCACCTCATGAGGTTTATGTGACGCAAGCCATGACGACTGGAGCCAGGCGAGCGCCAGTGCGCACACTGTCCTCATTTCCTCTTTGGTGCTAAAGGGGCAAGTGCAGATGAGGAGTCCCGAGGCATCAGGCAAAGGTTTCCATATGGGTGCAACAAGACCAAGACCAGCAGGATGGAAGGACGGAGGTCACCGTGGAGCCCAAGACGACGTCACCACCAGAGCCTTTGGTAGGCGATGACTACTTTTGTCAGGATAGCTTGTACTAGTTGTCTCCCTTCGAATTTGGCCGTTGTGAGATCCCTTCCTGCTCAATAATTGCGAAGAGGACCATGGCCTCTATAAATAGGACTAGCCACCACCATAGGGAAAGGGCTGATTCGGACCTAGATCGAATCCATAGCACGCCAACTACTCAAGTTCACTAAGCACAAGAACACCTCTCCTTGCGAGGCTGTTCTTCCCTTGTAACTGTTTATCCTCAACCCAAGAGGCAAGCCACCACACCACACTGGAGTAGGGTATTACACCACAACGGTGGCCCGAACCAATATAAATCTTGTGTCTCATGTTCTTTGGGTTCGTCAAGCTAGGTCGTGAGATCGTAGAGTGTGCGAGCTAGGGAGGGGGAGAGATCTTTATGCGCACCCCAGTATTCAAATGACAAGGGTTTTGCCGGAACCCGAAATCCGACAAAATGCTTTGCTCATGCCCGCTACTTGGCAGAGCGGTACCTCCTCTAGTTCAAGTTGGTGGAGTCTGATACGCTCTACATGAAGTTCTTTGGGACTTTGGCTGCTCGCCTGGAGTGTTGTGCTAGGAGCTCGCGCAACATCGAAAGCTCCTCCTCCAGCGATAGCAACGAGGAGGAGGCCGATGGTGAAGACGATGGAGGTGAGTCCCCGAGCTTCAACTCTAAAGAGGATGACTTGGGCTCCAGCTAAACGCTGGCAGCACCATCATTGCCAGCTGGGCACCGGTAGCACCATCATCTGCAGTTTGAGATAGGCAAGATGGCTTGCCAGGAGCGCTTCGCCTAGGTGCCCATTTTTCCCTTGGTTGCACTTGATGTAAATCCTGGAAAGAAAGGGCTAGAAGAAACTTTACCGAACACTCTTCCCTAACAAACATGTAATATTTGTCGTGCTCAAATAAATATGTACTATTTCCCTTGTCCGTATATATTCATGTATGAATTAATTCCCTACGCAGTTGGGAAACTTGTCGGGGCGCATACTTGCCCTGAGCGATTCGAAGTGTAGGGTAACGTAGCATGCAATTTCAAAAAAATCCTACGATCACGCAAGATCAGTCTAGGAGATGCATAGCAACAAGAGGGGGAGAGTGTGTCCACGTACCCTCGTAGACCGAAAGCGAAAGTGTTAGCTTAACACAGTTGATGTAGTCGAGCGTCTTCGCGATCTAACCAATCAATCACCGAACATACGACACCTCCGAGTTCAGCACACATTCAACTCGATGACGTCCCTCGAACTCTTGATCTAGTAAAGTGTCGAGGGAGAGTTTCGTCAACACGAAGGCGTGGTGACGGTAATGGTGATATGATCCCCGCAGGGCTTCGCCTAAGCACTACCACTAGTGCGCGTTGGTCCTAAACAAATGGTTTTTAACCCTTTCCACGATGGCATATGGAACCGCCGCCAAGTGAGTGTGGGCGATAGGGGGGGCGTCCTTCCCACACGACCTAGAAACCGCTGGGGATAGGGAGCCTTGATGCATATAGTTGTCCCTATATAACCATTTCCGATATCTCAAATATCCCAAATGCTTCATCCTTGCTACTTTTTTGTGCTTGCATTGCCATCGCAGTCAGAGTTTTGTGGTTCTGCCTAAAACCAGGCAGATTCCAGGCACGGGAGTTTTCCAAGCAGATTCTAGGCACGAGAGTTTTATGATGCCTGTCACATCACAAACAGTTCATGATTATAAACCGTGTACGATAGGTAGACAATCACACACATTTAGTTTTCCCGCACCGTATGTGATAGTGTCTGATGTCACTCACGCTTTGCAAATGGCAACTGTGTGCATGCTTGCACATGTTTCCTCTTTGTGAACCATCTCAGATTATGGTGTATGTCGCAAATGTTAGTGTTTTACCAACCGTGTGTGTCGTAATGACCTGCATAACGTAATTTTTCCCTAATTTAATTGTTGTTATTTAAAATTGTACCTAATTTAAACTTGAAAGTAGGCTATAGCTTTATTCATATCCATCAGATTCAAACAACCAATGCATTATTCGATTCATAGGTACATATGTTTAAGAATTACAGAAGCACCAAATAAAGAATGATGTACCAGGGTTCTGTACTTGTACTATTACAGATGGTAAAGAAAGAGGCAACAGACATTCCAGTTGCTGAACAAGGTGAAGCGGAATGGCCCTATTGTGCTCTCCTGGATGCAGAAGGCATGCATGACTCTAGTCCAACCCCTTGTGATGGACGTCCACCAATCATGTAGTTTGAGAGGTAACCTTGAGTAAACTGCTTTAGGATCCACTTCAAAAGAAAAAGATTCAGATATTGTCATCTAACACAACTTATTACAGGCAGTAAAAAGAAGGCTACATGGTTCTTACTTACCATCCTGCAGTTCACTGTTGTCTTGCATAAACTGTAAACAAATAGTTCGATTGACATCTTTTGACCCATTTTAATAACAATCTTTATCAATTTCCTCACTTGATGCTGGTTCATGAATATCTCATTGCCCTATACGCAGAAAGGGTCGAAGTGTGGATCTTTGGCAATGATATATGTACCTAAAAGCACCAAGTTAATATTAGAAGCTAAACAACATCTGAAAAATGATGTAGTACAACACTCCATCCATCCCATTATATAAGATTTTATTACATGTATATATAGACATCATCAGAACATTAAGGTAACACTCTTCCTTGTTGCTATGTAGCCTGGGATTGCATATTTAGTCATTCAGTACAACGCATGTTGCTAAACAATAATTGAAAAACGAAAAGGCATGTTAACTGCAATATCCTTAACATCTACCAAATATCATAATTCATAGTGGTATTTTTGAAACTGTTGTTGACGAAATTTAACTGCACGACAAATAGTTGCACATATAGAGAATCACATTGTGATGAACTGAAATAAACAAGTCGTAAGGACATCTCTAGGCGATACTTAAAAAGTTAAAGGACTAAAACCCTTAGTGGATATATATATACTCCGGTAATTTTTCGCCTTTTCTAGTCGATCCCCTAAACTTAAGGTTGTAAACTTCAATTTGATCAAGTTCAAAGCAGGTTTAACCGAAAGTATCATGCATTCAAATAATAAACATAGATAGTTTTGCATAACCGAACATAAAACATAAATTTAAACTAAGCTAAAATACTTCCGGTCGAAATAGAGGTCAAGCCAATCCTTCCTCGTCATGTACGGTGCGCCGCGAGCCAGGTCCCGGCCAGTACCGTCGTCAACGTCGTTGGGGAAGGCACTCCTCCACTTGTCGACATCGATCTCCTCATCCTCGGGGCCCACCTCAACACCCTCTGCGCCGCTGTCGCCGCCGCGTTCGACCTCATCATCAGAGGAGAGCATGATAACCTCTCCGCCTTCCGCGCCGCCGTCCTCACCACCTTCGACTTCGTCATCGGAGGGGAGCGCGATAACCTCACCGCCCTCCGCACCGGCAAAGATCACCTGCTCCGCCTCCACGAGCTCCGGGTGCTACCGGCGGAGCTCTTGCATGTAGGCCTCGTCGGTGGCCTCGGCCTCGAGGCGCTCCCGCGCCTCGCGGTCCTCCCACGCCATAGCCAAGCTCACCACCCTGGCTCTCGCGGAATGAGGTGGACCGGACGTGTGCCGAAGGGAATTTGAGCATAGCAGTCGTGCCGTGGTAGCGGACCTGCCAGCGGTCGTACTCGATGGCCGCGAGCTCGGCCGTGTGGAAGCTACTGAGCCACTAGCGGGTGTGGGTCTCTCGATTTATAATTTCGGTGACCCATGTCGCCCACCGCCGCTGCTGGACCCCGAGGTAGGACTTCGTTGGCTGCCGGGTCTGGGGGAGGACGGGGAAGTCCTCGAACCGGCATAGGGGCGTGGCGGCAGACCAGCGACAGCGGATTGAGCCTGCAGAGGACGACGGGGACACCTTGGCGGCCACCTCGCCGGCATCGGGCGAAAAGGCCGTGATAAACCTCTTTTTGGCCATTGGCTCCTCGAGCTCCCAGGCACACAGGTAGAGGTTGAGGATGGAGGAGCCGGCGATGGCGGCGACCTACCAATGGTTTAGAGGGTTGTGTGTGTCTATGTGGGCAGAGGTTGTGTTTGAGGAAATACTGTGGCAACTAAAAATTTTACTTGGCGGGAGTAACGAGGCGGGGCTACTGAAAATTTGGATCAAGGGCGAGTAGATATTTTTGAGATTGCGAGGGATGCGGAGGCGGGAATAAAATGCCGGGGCTACTGAAAATTTGAATCAAGGGACTGAAGCAGAGTGGGAGTAATAAACATCGCACACGGTCCGCACATACTAATCGTGTGCTATCAGACATTAAAACCTTCCGGGCGGTAGATATTTTCGAGATTGCTAGGTATGCAGAGGCGGGAGTTTTTGGGGAGCAAGCTAGTGTGCTTGACACGCCGGCTGTGGACTATAGCCGACACACCTTCTCGCGTAACCCATAGGCGTACTATACACCGAAGGTGCTCCAAGTTATTTTGTACTACATCTCACACGATTGGTGATAATAAACTGTGTGGGATCTACTTGATTCGAATTACAAAATGGGGTCACAATGGCAATGGACGCTGCTTGAATTGCTAGTCCTTTTATCTGCAGTGAACATGCAACTATATGTGTGTCATAAAAGAATTGGAATTATTGAGGGTTCGTTTGGACATTATATACATTAAAATGGTTTTCTAGCCATTTTAGGTGCACAATTCAAAATTAAACTACATGCACATGCTCTGGTGCATACAAATTGGTTGAAATATCAAATTTGTGTCCTTCAGTGCATGCTTAGGTCCCATGCAAGAAATGGGAATGAATTTTTCGGGGTTCGTTTGGCCTTTTTTATACATTAACTGGGGTTTATAGGCATTTTATGTGCACAATTCAAATTTAAACTACAAGCACATGCTCCGATGCACTAAAGTTTGTTGAAAAATCACAGGTGTGTCCTTGGGTGAATTTCTAGGTCCCATGCAAGAGCTGGGAATGAATATCAAACACCAGGGCACTGCTGATTGCCGGCAAAACTTTGAGATACCTGATTTTTAAATTCTTGTAAAATCCAAAACTCGTCTGAAATTCATGAAACTTGGCATGCTATCATGGAGCAGCATCAACATGCCGTGGTGAATATTGTGTCCCATTTGTGGCAGGTTTGGGTATAAGCTTCTCACAAACTAGAGCTTCTCACAACAAGCATGATGGTTTCGATAGGGAACGTACTACCTTTGGGGACGGGACGATATCCGTTGCCTCTTATTGCTTTGAAAAAAATTCTAGTGTCAACATAGAACAACAGGAGTGTTGTGTTCAATCTTGGAATTTTTTGGGGTTCGTTTGACCTTTTTTATACATTAACTAGGTTTTCTAGGCATTTTATGTGCATAATTCAAATTTTAACTACAAGCGCATGCTCCAATGCACCAAAATAGGTTGAAAAATAACATGTGTGTCCTTGGGTGAATTTCTAGGTCCCATGCAAGAGATGGGAATGAAATTCAAACACCATGGCACTGTTGATTGCTAGCAAAACATTGACATGCCTGCTTTTTAAATTCTAGTAAACCCAAAACTCGTCTTAAATTCATGAAACTTGGCATGCTATCATGGAGCGGCATCAACATGGCGTGGGGAAAATTTTGTCCCATTTGGGGCAGGTTCGGGTATAAGCTTCTCACAAACCAGAGCTTCTCACAACAAGCATGATGGTTTCGATAGGGAATGTACCACCTTTGGGAATGGGACGATATCCGTTGCCTCTTATTGCTTTCAAATTTTTTCTAGTGTCAACATAGAATAACAGGAGTGTTGTGTTCAATCTTGGAATTTTTCGGGGTTCGTTTGGCCTTTTTTATACATTAACTGGTTTTTCTAGGCATTTTATGTGCATAATTCAAATTTGAACTACAAGCACATGCTCCAATGCACTAAAGTTGGTTGAAAAATGACATGTGTGTCCTTGGGTGAATTTCTAGGTCCCATGCAAGAGATGGGAATGAATTTTGAAAACCAGGGCACTGTTGATTGCCGACAAAACGTTGAGATGCCTAGTTTTTAAATTCTAGTAAATCCAAAACTCGTATGAAATTCATGAAACTTGGCATGCTATCATGGAGTGGCATCAACATGTCGTGGTAAAAAAATTGTCCCATTTGGGGCAGGTTCCGGTATAAGCTTCTCACAAACCAGTGCTTCTCACAACAAGCATGATGGTTTCGATAGGGAACGTCCCACCTTTGGGAAAAAAAATTCTAGTGTCAACATAGAACAACAGGAGTGTTGTGTCAATTTTTGTGATTTTTCGGGGCTCGTTTGGACATTTTTATGCATTAACTGGGTTTTCTAGGCATTTTATGTGCACAATTCAAATTTGAACTACAAGCACATGCTCCAATGCACCAATGTTGGTTGAAAAATCAAATGTGTGTCCTTGGGTGAATTTCTAGGTCCCATGCAAGAGATGGGAATGAAATTCAAACACCATGGCACTGTTGATTGCCGGCAAACCATTGAGATGCCTAGTTTTTAAATTCTAGTAAATCCAAAACTCGTCTGAAATTCATGAAACTTGGCATGCTATGATGGAGCGGCGTCAACATGTCGTGTTAAAAAATTTGTCCCATTTGGGGCAGGTTCAGGTATATGCTTCTCACAAATCAGAGCTTCTCACAACAAGCATGATGGTTTCGATAGGGAACGTCCCGCCTTTGGGGACGAAATGAAATCCATTGCCTCTTATTGCTTTCAAAATTTTTCTAGTGTCAACATAGAACAACAGGAGTGTTGTGTCAATTTTTGGAAATTTTCAGGGTTCATTTGGACATTTTTATGCATCAACTGAGTTTTCAATGCATTTATGTGCATAATTCAAATTTGAACTACATGCACATGCTCCAGTGCATATAAATTGGTTGAAAAATCAAATATGTGTCCTTGGGTGCATGCTTAGGCCCCACGCAAGAAATGGGAATGAATTTCAAACACTAGGGCACCGTTGATTGTCGGCAAAACATTGAGATGTCTGGTTTTTAAATTCTAGTAAATCTGAAACTCGTCTGAAATTCATGAAACTTGGCATGCTTTCATGGAGCGGCATCAACATGCTGTGGTAAAATTTTTGTCCCATTTGGGGCAGGTTTGGGTATATGCTTCTCACTAACTAGAGCTTCTCACAGCAAGCATCATGGTTTCGGTAGGGAACGTCCCACCTTTGGGGACGACACGATATCCACTACCTCTTATTGCTTCCAAAAAATTTCTCGTGTCAACGTAGAACAACAGGAGTGTTTTGTCAATTTTTGTGATTTTTCAGTGTTCTTCTGGACATTTTTATGCATTTACTGAGTTTTCAATGCATTTATGTGCATAATTCAAATTTGAACTACATGCACATGTTCCAGTGCATATAAATTGGTTGAAAAATCAAATCTGTGTCCTTGGGTGCATGCTTAGGTCCCATGCAAGAAATGGGAATGAATTTCAAACACCAGGGACTGCTGATTGCCGGCAAAACATTGAGATGCCTTGTTTTTCAATTCTAGTAAACCCAAAACTCGTCTGAAATTCATGAAACTTGGCATGCTATCATGGAATGGCACCCGACATGATGTGGTATTTTTCGTGTCCATTTTGACAGAAGGCGCACTCCAATTATGACAGCCAACAAAGGCATTTTGAAAAACTAGCTGCCACTTTAATATCTCAAACGTTTGTATAATTCAAACCATGTGCGTTCTATTAAGCATTCATGTGACGCTACGTGTCTTGGTTTTAATGGTTGTAGGAGGTGCCGTGCGGACAGCTGCGTGACCTTGACCGAACAGGAGGCGTGCGAGCGCAGCCGGTGCGCAGGCTGACCGAGAGGCGTGCAAGCTGTCCTCCAATGCGCAGGCTCATCAGGAATCATGCGAGTTGTATGCTGCACAGGCTCACTGGGAAGCGAGCCCTTTGACTTCCATGGCCGCCCACCTTCCTCTCCATTAATGGCACCCGTGACGCTATTTAATATTGGCAGCCTTACTGTTCGCCTCCCATTCCCCTCGCTCCCACAGACGTCCACCAACGCCATGGCGCAGAATGATCATCTGCCACAAGTCTTCAAGTTTGGTGAAGTCGACTCTGAGCCGGAGGAGATAGAAAATAAGGAGGAATGGGGCCTCATGGACATTGCCTAGAACGAGCTCGCCGCGGCGGTTGCTGCCCGCGCTCCCGTCCCAGCTCCCATCCCCGCGCACGCGCCAGCGACCATCCCCGTAGCATTGACGGGTTGGTCACCGAGCACTATCACAGAGCTGGAAGCCTCAGGCGTCAGCGAGGTCTCCGTGGACCCACGCGAGCTCGTGTACATGCAAGCGCCCATGCCCATGCGCGCCCCTCCACCCATCGTGGCCCCGGCCCCCGTGCGTTTAGCTGCACCCGCCGCGCCCGTGCGCGCCCCTCCACCCATCGCGGCACTGGTCCCCATGCATTTGGCTGCATCCGCCGCGCCCGTGCCCGTGCACGCACCCCCCTCGGCGGCATGGGACGCTACCGCCGACCGCTACCTCTCAGCAGCGCTAGTTGCCATCCTCCCGTGCGACAACATGATGTTTGATTTACAAGTGAAGAACATTTTGTGCTACCTTGAATACTTCAACAACGGCGTCCCATAGCACGGTAACGACAATGACAATGACGGCGCGGCACGGCACACCGCCTCCGCCGAACTCCAGAAATAGTTTTTTTGGGGTTTAAAACTGTATCCTCAAATTCTTGATCATATGAATATAAATTCGCAGTGTGAGTGAATCAAAGATATGGTTTGAACAAACTTGCATTTTTCTCTCTTAATGTACAAACTTATCAAATGATTTTCTTTTGAAAAAAATCAATGGTTTTTAAATATAAAACACTCATCGCAAATGTTTTAGTTAGAACACGTGTATGCAAACCGACAGCTTCCCCAGGAAGCCAAGGGAAAATGTGCCGAGCAGGATTTCTGCATCCCTTCAACACAAACGGTTGTTTTGCATGACATGTGTGTAACCACGTGCAAACAATTGGGTAAGATTTGCATATCTATCATTTTGGGTATGTTGCCATTTGTCAAACTGGAAAGATTGACATTTGTTTATCTAGTAACATTGCCATTTGTCAACCTTGTAACACTACGATTTGTCAAAATATGCAGCAACAAATCACTAGCACTATCTAATTTTTGCAGCTAAAATCACTAGCACTGTTCATATGACACCACTAGCAGGCGTGAGTTGATGGACGCATATGCAAATGTACCATTGATTACATGCAACAAGTCATCAACCCACAATGACAACGAGGATACACGTTTGATTATAGATTATTTCCAACAAAACATTCTAGTAATGTTTTCTCACACAACAAATAACAAAGCGATGAAATGAACTTCAGATCAACCACTCGTCGACGTTGGAAACGCTTGCTTTGAACCAGAAGTGATTCTTTGGGAAGGACCAGCTACTATCAATCTCGAGACCAGCGCAGGACTAATCATCGAGGCTGAAGCGGCCTATGTTAGGACCCATATTGGGATGGTAGGGAAGCATAGTAATGTCTGAGGTATAGATACAATTGCTTCTCATAAATGGTAGTAACTTTGTGTCAATAGCAGCTGGATCGCCTTCCACCATCATTGGATAGTTTTGTCCAAGGAAGAGCGAGTTTCCTCCAAGACTTTCAATACTGGACCAGGAAAAGGTGTTGGCGCTAGTTGTGACGCCCCCGATTCAATCGTACACTAATCATGCACGCAAATGTGTACGATCAAAATCAGGGACTCACGGGAAGATATCACAACACAACTGTAAAACATAAATAAGTCATACAAGCATCATAATACAAGCCAGGGGCCTCGAGGGCTCGAATACAAGTGCTCGATCATAGACGAGTCAGCGGAAGCAACAATATCTGAGTACAGACATAAGTTAAACAAGTTTGCCTTAAGAAGGCTAGCACAAACTGGGATACAGATCGAAAGAGGCGCAGGCCTCCTGCCTGGGATCCTCCTAACTACTCTTGGTCGTCGTCAGCGGCCTGCACGTAGTAGTAGGCACCTCCAGTGTAGTAGTCGCCGTCGACGGTGGCGTCTGGCTCCAGGGCTCTAGCATCTGGTTGCGACAACCAGAAAGAAGGGAAAGGGGAAAAAGGGGGGGAGAAAGCAACCGTGAGTACTCATCCAAAGTACTCGCAAGCAAGGAACTACACTACATATGCATGGGTATATGTGTAAAGGGCCATATCAGTGGACTGAACTGCAGAATGCCAGAATAAGAAGGGGATAGCTAATCCTGTCGAAGACTACGCTTCTGGCAGCCTCCGTCTCGCAGCATGTAGAAGAGAGTAGATTGAAGTCCTCCAAGTAGCATCTCCAAGTAGCATCTCCAAGTATCATCTCCAAGTAGCATCGCATAGCATAAACCTACCCGGCGATCCTCTCCTCGTCGCCCTGCGGAAAAGCGATCACCGGGTTGTCTGTGGAACTTGGAAGGGTGTGTTTTATTAAGTATCCGGTTCTAGTTGTAATAAGGTCAAGGTACAACTCCAAGTCGTCCTGTTACCGAAGATCACGGCTATTCGAATAGATTAACTTCCCTGCAGGGGTGCACCACATAGCCCAACACGCTTGATCCCATTTGGCCGGACACACTTTCCTGGGTCATGCCCGGCCTCGGAAGATCAACACGTCGCAGCCCCACCTAGGCAAAACAGAGAGGCCAGCACGCCGGTCTAAACCTAAGCGCACAGGGGTCTGGGCCCATCGCCCATAGCACACCTGCACGTTGCGTGGGCAGCCGGAAGCAGAACTAGCCCCCTTAATACAAGAGCAGGCTTACGTTCCAATCCGGCGCGCGCCGCTCCGTCGCTGGCGTCTGAAGTGCTTCGACTGATACCACAACGCCGGGATACCCATAACTACTCCCGCGTAGATGGTTAGTGCGTATAGGCTCGTAGCCGACTCAGATCAAATACCAAGATCTCGTTAAGCGTGTTAAGTATCCGCGAACGCCGAACAGGGCCAGGCCCACCTGTCTCCTAGGTGGTCTCAACCTGCCCTGCCGCTCCGCCACAAAGTAACAGTCGGGGACCGTCGGGAACCCAGGCCCACCTCTACCGGGATGGAGCCACCTGCCCCTTCAGCCCCCAACTCCGAACAGTATCACAGGTAGTGTAACAGTGTAAAGTATATAGTATATGCCTGTGATCACCTCCCGAAGTGATCACAGCCCAGTAGTATAGCAAGGCAGACGGACAAGAGTGTAGGGCCACTGATGGAACACTAGCATCCTATACTAAGCATTTAGGATTGCGGGTAAGGTATCAATGACTGTAGCAGCAATGACAGGCTATGCATCAGAATAGGATTAACGGAAAGCAGTAACATGCTACACTACTCTAATGCAAGCAGTATAGAGAAGAGTAGGCGATATCTGGTGATCAAAGGGGGGGGGGCTTGCCTGGTTGCTCTGGCAAGAGAGAGGGGTCGTCAACTCCGTAGTCGAACTGGTCAGCAGCAGCGTCGGTCTCGTAGTCTACCGGAGAGGAGAGGGGGAAGAAATAATGAATACAGAGCAAACAAAGCATCACAAAATATAACAAGGCAATACGCGGTGTTCGGTGTGCCCTAACGCGGTAGTAGGTGATACCGGTGAAGGGGGGAAAACATCCGGAAAAGTATTCCCGGTGTTTCGTGTTTTCTGACAGATGAACCGGAGGGGGAAAGTTGCGGGTTTGATATGTTAGGGGTGTGTGGTGGACGAACGGGCTACGTATCCGGGTTCGTCTCATCGTTCTGAGCAACTTTCATGTAGAAAACATTTTCATCCGAGTTACGGATTATTTTCTATGAATTTTCTAAGGTTTAAACAATTTTCTAGAATTATCTTAATTATTTAAAACAACATTATCCCGAACAATGCGGCGGTGACGTCAGCATAATGTCAAGATGAAGTCAGCAGGTCAACTAACCGATTGGCCAGGTCAAACCTGACATGTGGGGTCACCGGGACCCACATGTCAGCCTCTGTTAGTACTAAACGGAGTTAAAATTAATCTAACTACTCAATTAGATGGTGGGCCCTACTAGTCAGTGGTTGCATAGTGTTTTAATTAGCTAATTAACTAATTAACATATTTTCTTTTTAAAATAAAATTCGTTTATTTAGGCGGGACCCACGTGTCATAGACAAAGGGCCTGCCCAATCAGCCTTGACCCTTGTTAAATGGTCAACTAGAGCCCTGGGGCCCGCAGGCAGTGGCACATAGGCGGGGCCCACGGTGCCAGGTCAGCGGCGCCACCGGAGTTGCTCCGGCGGGCCTGCGCGCGGCGGCTGAACCCCGGCGATCGCCGGAATCACGCTGTAGTGCCCTGTTTTGCGCGTTCTTGGTCACGTTCGAACGGGCAGGACGCGTCGCGTCGATCTGTGGCATCGGTTGGTGCGGGGGCAACCGGAATCGTGGTCGGCGACGAGGTCCGCGGTGGCGAGTTTTCGGGCGACGACGCAAACGGCGATGTAGCCCACAGTAGTTCAATCTAAAGCTTCAGGCATGCTCTACGCGCGTGCGAGGACAACGCACACGGGCCCTTGACCAAAAGGCCACCGGAGACGCGCTGGCGACCAAACGAGGTGGCAGTGGTTCGGGCTTCGTCGGGGTAGTGGCTACGGGCGGCTAGAGAGGGCAGGTGACGGCGCGTTCGACACAGAAGCTCACCGCGGGAGTGTGGGGTCTAGGCAGAGGGCTCGGGGAGGTCCGGTGGAGCAGCGGGATGAGGAGGACGATAGCGAACGGCGCGGCGCCGGCGGTGTTCGCCAAGGTCGACGCAAAGGCAGGGGCGTCGCGGCGAGAGGGGCTCTGAGGAGGAGGGCGAGGGGCAGCGCCGAGATGGGCGTCTGCTTCCGAGCGCGGGCGGCACGGTCGCCGGGGTCTGTGCCCCTCGATCTGGATCGGGGGGGCAGAGGGACCGAGAGAGACGTGGGGGCGGAATCGTGGGAGGAGTGGGGTGGATCGGGGCTAGGGTTTGTGGGTGGTGGGGGGGGATATGCGGGGAGAGATGGGCCGGCCGGGGTAGGCTGGCCGACTGGGCCGGCCAGTTGGCTAGCTGGGCCAGTTGGCTCAGTTGGCTAGGGGGGGGGGTCTCTCTTTCATTTTATTTTCTATTTAAAACTTTGCTATTGTTTCTTTTATTATTTCTCTTTTCTGTTTTAATTCATTTTAAAATATTCAGGCACTTTCTAAAAATATGTTTTCTTTATTATAATTACCCTTGTAATATTCGGCACCCGCCGGACATTTTTGTTTCAACCTTTGAAAATGTTTGTTGTTTGACATATTTAGAATTTAAATTTTGAAATGGTTTCGAATCATCTCGAGGTTAGCAACAGTAACCGAGGTGACATGGCATGATTAGCGTGGGATTACTGTAGCATGATTATCCGGGCGTCACAATTCTCCTCCACTACAAGAAATCTCGTCCCGAGATTTAAGAGGTGTTAGAGGAGGGGAAAGTCTGGTTACGAAATTCTAACGGATCTCCTTGGTCTTTGTTGCTTTTCTCGAAGAGGTCAATCCATTACATTGATGTCAGCATTCCATTGCTTCATGTCATCATTATGAAGTCTTCACCCTTTCTTCGGGGTTCCATCGTTCTTACGAATAGTTAACGGGGCAGATCGGCAACGACAGAATGCTATAAGGGTAATAATCTGGGATTAACCCATGAATGATCATACGAGTACCTCTCAAGTTGAACAAATAAAACACATCGAGAGTAAAGTTTGAAGGTACAATAAGAAGTTTTAAGCAGCCAGGCCATCGTTCAATGCCTAGCCAGAAGATGAAAGGATTTCAGGGCAACGCGAATAAATATTGCGTCTGATACTAGAATAGGTCATCTCTAGGAAGGTGACCTATGGATGCATACGGAGTCAAGCGCGAGGAATAACCTTGGAAACCGGGGTTATAGGAGAGTCAGGTTTTGATCCTGTGGAACTGTGGGTTATGGGCCCACCATGTGGGTTAATAGTAGAAAAGGCGCTAATGGCTCGCACGATCATGTAAGCAAGACATGTCAGAGGATAGCCTGTCAGTTATGTCGGCAACAACATCGGTACCAAGGGCGAGGGACAAAGAGAACCATTTTCCTGCTCGTTGAACGAGGCAGACCAATAGGCAAAGTTCTCGTCCATCGGCGGTTACCGGAAAGTCATCAACAGTAAAAATAGGGTCTTGGTGACAGAACTGTACACCGAGGGGCTTACATAAGTAAGAGAATATTAGTGCTTAGATCATATAGATCACAAGAAAGATTAAACAACAACAACGGAAAGGAAAATTGCGTTAAAACACATATTTCGGGGGTATATCCTTCCCAATGACAAGCAGAGCATGATATCCATGACAGGATATAATGTAGAAAACCCTTTAGGTAAGGGGAGAAAAATTTCATGACATTACCCATACAACGGTGTTTGGATAATTGATAAAGAGAATTTGGCATTGTGCTTCAAATGTTCTTGTTGATGAACGGAGTACCACAGACATGCTTCGGGTAGCATGATATGGTGTTTCAATCAAGGGCCAGACTTTGGATACACAAATGATCCATCAAGAGTAAATTATAAAATAAGTCCTGCAAATTTCCTCCAGAAGGAATGGTTATCCTTGCAAAAGAAATTATAATGATAGGTCATCTAGCCAGGGGGGTGCTAGGCATGACATCATATTACCGGGTCATCAAAGGACCAACAACATAACTCCTGGAAAGTTGTCCCAACCATCATATCTGACCGAGATTCAGATCCGATTGGTGTCATGATACCTCAGACTCAGGATGTCCGAGAAGAAAAGGTGCAACGCAAATTGACGAGATGACATTGTAAGATTCTCGGGGAAATGAACTATGAAGTGATTTCCGTTATCAAGAGTCCATCATTAACCCAAGGAGAGGACAAGGAGGTGTCTGGTGAACTCAACGGCAATTCACCGAGATTCCTAAAAGATGGATGTCCACAATTAGTGAACAAGGAGATAACATTTGTCAGATCAAATGATATAAGGAAGTATGCTTGAGGAAAACATACACAATTAAACATTGGTTCAAAGGTGCGCCCGAAATATGGGTTGGGTTGCATGACCAATGTCAGAATGGTGATTCAATTAGCGAAGGACTTAGAATGAACTATCGCCCATTCACTTCAAAGCAATAGGGTTGCTAGAAGTTTTGAATTCACACGTCATAGCTCCATTGTCGGTATTCCGGTTGAAAACAATACGAGGACCAAGGAATGAACGAAGATGGCAAGAAGTATTATGATATCAAGAATTATTAAGAGGTGGTGAAATTCTCACCACATTCTTGACAAAAAGAGATGGTAATACTTCCGAGGTAAGGAAGATCAATTGCTGGACAGCAAGGAACTCAAGGTATAACACCAAACATGAACAAGCTTGTGTTGGTGGGAAGGCAATAAAGTGGTCGATGATAATACAATTCATCGAGGCAAGGATGGTATTTCTTATTATGAATCCAATTGATATCCTGGATGAGCTCAGAATGTTGATGATCACGACACCTTTGTCGCGAGAGTTCATGAAGATGTAATCGATCGGTAACGACATCAAGTCAAGTAATGATGAAGTGAAAGGTTATTGGAACCAAAGGTACGACACAAACTCGAAACCAAGCTTGTTGTTCAAGGCGAATTGATATGACGATTAGGATCGACGTAAGGTTAGTTCATCGTCGAAAATTGGTGCTCCGAGAATAAGGACCAGGTAGCACAGTTAGAATCGTCACGACAATGATATAGCCAAACAGGCTAGGAATGGCGTGATCGGGTACAAACTCGTACTTATAGAAGCTTACTGGAGAGTTGTTGAACCGAAGAGCGGACTCGGTTCAGTTATCGGTGTTTTTGAGTGTTCAATAACTCAGAGCCCGCGAAAAATTGGAATCAGTGGGAAGGTAGCACTTGATGAAGAACTCATAAGGAGTTATGCAGTTCCATGATAATCTCGAGATACCAGGGGGGTAATACTCGACACAAGATCAAAGTAAAGGTGGGACTGGTGTATTGATCCATAGAAGACAATTGCTTTAACTTGTCCGAGAAATGAGATCAAAGAAGAACAATCATGGTTGGAACCACGGTTGCAAAAGGCCAGATCCTAGATATAAGATGAACTTATACCAAAGGAATAATTTATTTAAAAGAAGCTTTAATGATAAGATCTACATCGTGTCCATGGGCATGAACACAAGTTCAAGGTCGACTCCCACTTCTCCAATGCATAACCTTTCATTCACTTCTCACGTTCGATGAAGTTGCAGTGTTGAAATTTTATCTGGTGAAGCACCAGAAGAGTATGACTCGTGAAAACTTTCGGGTTCACACGGTTTAGAGAAGGCATATGTTCAACCCACAGGGGCTTCTTAGAAACGTATACCACAAGTTTCAAGAGTAAATAACACAAGCTCGAAAGTAGAGCAAGGTTGAGAAAGTAGATGATACAATTACCAAGGGCATTATGTATCCAAGGGAAGGCTCACAAGGTTATTGAATATGAAGGATGCTGACGGATAAAATCCAACAATGGGCCTGATGGTCCACAAGGGATCTGACGTGAGCATCGGTACTCAACTAGAGGAAGAAGAGTGCAAGGAGATCAAATTATAGAAACAACTGACTAACTCAATTGTCAAATGCAAAGGAATTATGATTTCCAAATCAAGGGATCAGAAGCAATGCTCTGATTAGGGATGGATAAGTTGAATAGCCTTAGGGTACAATCAACAACAATTGGATTGGTCGAGAACCAATTCCAGTTAAAAGAAAGGCAGCTCAACCGGAAAGGTAATTTATAAGGATAATGATGTTTGCGGGTATTCGCAAACATATTGAGTCAACAGACTCAAAATGATAATGACAAGGAATGTCATTAAGACTACGAGACTTATGGGATTAACCATAATGCAAGCAAGCAAGAATTTCAAGAGCCAAAGGCTCCAGAGGATTTTCGGAAGATCGAATATTATTTTGAAGACTTTTGTGAAACACATGAACAACTGGGGATAAGCGGATACTCGACAAGTGCGAGAATTATCCATAGGGGTATTCAGGTGACAAGAACAGCAAGGCAGTAAGCTCAAGGGATTATCGAAACCACGACGAGTTTTTCAGGGTATCTTGTAATAACAAGACCAACTGGGGATGATATAAGAATAACAACTGTAAGTAGTTACCCATAAGGGTTGACGGTGGAAGGGGAATTGCAAACGCGATGAACACAAGTTCTCGGCTTAACAGCAGAAAGTATCTTCAGGGTCTTCACGTGCAACAGACGATCATCAGTAATAAGGGGCTCTCCGGGTGAAAGTGATAACGAGATCCTAATGTTAGAGTTAGTAAATTTGTTTAACCCGAGTAGAAAAGAGTTCAGAGTCCCAGAGTAAAGGTCGAGGAGTAAAAGATCCTAGTACCACCCGATGGCGACGTGGGCCCGTAAGGCACACAGCCAAGTTAGTAAAAGTTTTTGTAATGTCTAGACTCGACTTCGGCCAAGGAGTGTGGAAAGGGGATTCCTACAGGCAGTCGGCTCTGATACCAACTTGTGACGCCCCCGATTCAACCGTACACTAATCATGCACGCAAATGTGTACGATCAAGATCAGGGACTCACGGGAAGATATCACAACACAACTCTAAAACATAAATAAGTCATACAAGCATCATAATACAAGCCAGGGGCCTCGAGGGCTCGAATACAAGTGCTCGATCATAGACGAGTCAGCGGAAGCAACAATATCTGAGTACAGACATAAGTTAAACAAGTTGCCTTAAGAAGGCTAGCACAAACTGGGATACAGATCGAAAGAGGCGCAGGCCTCCTGCCTGGGATCCTCCTAACTACTCCTGGTCGTCGTCAGCGGCCTGCACGTAGTAGTAGGCACCTCCAGTGTAGTAGGGTCGTCGTCGACGGTGGCGTCTGGCTCCAGGGCTCCAGCATCTGGTTGCGACAACCAGAAAGAAGGGAAAGGGGGAAAAAGGGGGGAGAAAGCAACCGTGAGTACTCATCCAAAGTACTCGCAAGCAAGGAACTACACTACATATGCATGGGTATATGTGTAAGGAGGCCATATCAGTGGACTGAACTGCAGAATGCCAGAATAAGAGGGGGATAGCTAATCCTGTCGAAGACTACGCTTTTGGCAGCCTCCGTCTTGCAGCATGTAGAAGAGAGTAGATTGAAGTCCTCCAAGTAGCATCTCCAAGTATCATCTCCAAGTAGCATCGCATAGCATAAACCTACCCGGCGATCCTCTCCTCGTCGCCCTGCGGAAAAGCGATCACCGGGTTGTCTGTGGAACTTGGAAGGGTGTGTTTTATTAAGTATCCGGTTCTAGTTGTCATAAGGTCAAGGTACAACTCCAAGTCGTCCTGTTACCGAAGATCACGGCTATTCGAATAGATTAACTTCCCTGCAGGGGTGCACCACATAGCCCAACACGCTCGATCCCATTTGGCCGGACACACTTTCCTGGGTCATGCCCGGCCTCGGAAGATCAACACGTCGCAGCCCCACCTAGGCAAAACAGAGAGGCCAGCACGCCGGTCTAAACCTAAGCGCACAGGGGTCTGGGCCCATCGCCCATAGCACACCTACACGTTGCGTGGGCGGCCGGAAGCAGAACTAGCCCCCTTAATACAAGAGCAGGCTTACGTTCCAATCCGGCGCGCGCCGCTCCGTCGCTGACGTCTGAAGTGCTTCGGCTGATACCATGACGCCGGGATACCCATAACTACTCCCGCGTAGATGGTTAGTGCGTATAGGCTCGTAGCCGACTCAGATCAAATACCAAGATCTCGTTAAGCGTGTTAAGTATCCGCGAACGCCGAACAGGGCCAGGCCCACCTGTCTCCTAGGTGGTCTCAACCTGCCCTGCCGCTCCGCCACAAAGTAACAGTCGGGGACCGTCGGGAACCCAGGCCCACCTCTACCGGGATGGAGCCACCTGCCCCTTCAGCCCCCAACTCCGAACAGTATCACAGGTAGTGTAACAGTGTAAAGTATATAGTATATGCCTGTGATCACCTCCCGAAGTGATCACAGCCCAGTAGTATAGCAAGGCAGACGGACAAGAGTGTAGGGCCACTGATGGAACACTAGCATCCTATACTAAGCATTTAGGATTGCGGGTAAGGTATCAATGACTGTAGCAGCAATGACAGGCTATGCATCAGAATAGGATTAACGGAAAGCAGTAACATGCTACACTACTCTAATGCAAGCAGTATAGAGAAGAGTAGGCGATATCTGGTGATCAAAGGGGGGGGGCTTGCCTGGTTGCTCTGGCAAGAGAGAGGGGTCGTCAACTCCGTAGTCGAACTGGTCAGCAGCAGCGTCGGTCTCGTAGTCTACCGGAGAGGAGAGGGGGAAGAAATAATGAATACAGAGCAAACAAAGCATCACAAAATATAACAAGGCAATACGCGGTGTTCGGTGTGCCCTAACGCGGTAGTAGGTGATACCGGTGAAGGGGGGAAAACATCCGGAAAAGTATTCCCGGTGTTTCGTGTTTTCTGACAGATGAACCGGAGGGGGAAAGTTGCGGGTTTGATATGTTAGGGGTGTGTGGTGGACGAACGGGCTACGTATCCGGGTTCGTCTCATCGTTCTGAGCAACTTTCATGTAGAAAACATTTTCATCCGAGTTACGGATTATTTTCTATGAATTTTCTAAGGTTTAAACAATTTTCTAGAATTATCTTAATTATTTAAAACAACATTATCCCGAACAATGCGGCGGTGACGTCAGCATAATGTCAAGATGAAGTCAGCAGGTCAACTAACCGATTGGCCAGGTCAAACCTGACATGTGGGGTCACCGGGACCCACATGTCAGCCTCTGTTAGTACTAAACGGAGTTAAAATTAATCTAACTACTCAATTAGATGGTGGGCCCTACTAGTCAGTGGTTGCATAGTGTTTTAATTAGCTAATTAACTAATTAACATATTTTCTTTTTAAAATAAAATTCGTTTATTTAGGCGGGACCCACGTGTCATAGACAAAGGGCCTGCCCAATCAGCCTTGACCCTTGTTAAATGGTCAACTAGAGCCCTGGGGCCCGCAGGCAGTGGCACATAGGCGGGGCCCACGGTGCCAGGTCAGCGGCGCCACCGGAGTTGCTCCGGCGGGCCTGCGCGCGGCGGCTGAACCCCGGCGATCGCCGGAATCACGCTGTAGTGCCCTGTTTTGCGCGTTCTTGGTCACGTTCGAACGGGCAGGACGCGTCGCGTCGATCTGTGGCATCGGTTGGTGCGGGGGCAACCGGAATCGTGGTCGGCGACGAGGTCCGCGGTGGCGAGTTTTCGGGCGACGACGCAAACGGCGATGTAGCCCACAGTAGTTCAATCTAAAGCTTCGGGCATGCTCTACGCGCTTGCGAGGACAACGCACACGGGCCCTTGACCAAAAGGCCACCGGAGACGCGCCGGCGACCAAACGAGGCGGCAGTGGTTCGGGCTTCGTCGGGGTAGTGGCTACGGGCGGCTAGAGAGGGCAGGTGACGGCGCGTTCGACACAGAAGCTCACCGCGGGAGTGTGGGGTCTAGGCAGAGGGCTCGGGGAGGTCCGGTGGAGTAGCGGGATGAGGAGGACGGTAGCGAACGACGCGGCGCCGGCGGCGTTCGCCAAGGTCGACGCAGAGGCAGGGGCGTCGCGGCGAGAGGGGCTCCGGGGAGGAGGGCGAGGGGCAGCGCCGAGATGGGCGTCTACTTCCGAGCACGGGCGGCACGGTCGCCGGGGTCTGTGCCCCTCGATCTGGATCGGGGGGGGGGGCAGAGGGACCGAGAGAGACGTGGGGGTGGAATCGTGGGAGGAGTGGGGTGGATCGGGGCTAGGGTTTGTGGGTGGTGGGGGGGGGATATGCGGGGAGAGATGGGCCGGCCGGGGTAGGCTGGCCGACTGGGCCGGCCAGTTGGCTAGCTGGGCCAGTTGGCTCAGTTGGCTAGGGGGGGGTCTCTCTTTCATTTTATTTTCTATTTAAAACTTTGCTATTGTTTCTTTTATTATTTCTCTTTTCTGTTTTAATTCATTTTAAAATATTCAGGCACTTTCTAAAAATATGTTTTCTTTATTATAATTACCCTTGTAATATTCGGCACCCGCCGGACATTTTTGTTTCAACCTTTGAAAATGTTTGTTGTTTGACATATTTAGAATTTAAATTTTGAAATGGTTTCGAATCATCTCGAGGTTAGCAACAGTAACCGAGGTGACATGGCATGATTAGCGTGGGATTACTGTAGCATGATTATCCGGGCGTCACACTAGTACACTAGTATCCATCCTGAATACCCTGCAACGGATGTTGGAATAGGTCCAGAGAGTGTGACCATACCAGATAACACCTGCTTCCTTAGTAACATCATCAGTGCCCTGTATACAGACACGAAGAGGTGATCCATCGGAATAAGTTGCCAGGCGCCACTGATTATATGGGTCCTGCTCGTCCTCATGCTCGTGATCATCAGCATCGTCATCTTCCCCTTGGTTATAAATATTTTTCAAGTATAGGTGGTCGAATATTCACAGGACCTTGGAAACAAAAGAATGTTAATTAGTAAAGGGAAACTAGCTAACCCGCATGCATGTGGATGAAACAATTATAATTACGGTGGAAGACAAACGTACCGAAAGCATAAGGATTCCATGCAAAAACAGTGCCATGAGTGATGGCAGCAAGCACAAGACTCATCCGTGTATAGAAACTGATTTCTGAGCAATATCCATCGAGTCGAACTATGAAGGACAGTGTGGGAGTCCTGGATTACAGGGTATCCGGACAGCCGGATTATATCCTTTGGCCGGACTGTTGGACTATGAAGATACAAGATTGAAGACTTCGTCCCGTGTCTGGATGGGACTCTCCTTGGCGTGGAAGGCAAGCTTGGCAATACGGATATGTGGATCTCCTTCCTTGTAACCGACAATGTGTAACCCTAGCCCCCTCCGGTGTCTATATAAACTGGAGGGTTTAGTCCGTAGGACCAACAACAATCATACCATAGGCTAGCTTCTAGGGTTTAGCCTCTTCGATCTCGTGGTAGATCAACTCTTGTAATACTCATATCATCAAAATCAATCAAGAAGGAGTAGGGTTTTACCTCCATCGAGAGGGCCCGAACCTGTGTAAAAACATCATGTCCCCCGTCTCCTGTTGCCATCCGCCTAGACGCACAGTTCGGGACCCCCTACCATGGTAGAAAAAGGGCCTGTTGTCCCGGTTCGTAAGGGCCTTTTGTCCCGGTTCCTGAACCGGGACTAAAGGGTCGGTACTAATGCCCCGTCCCTTTAGTCCCGGTTCAATCCAGAACCGGGACTGATGGGCCTCCACGTGGCCTGTGCGCGGAGCCCAGGCAGGAGACCCTTTGGTCCCGGTTGGTGGCACCAACCGGGACCAATAGGCATCCACGCGTCAGCATTTCTGTGGCTGGGGTTTTTGTTTTTTTTTGAAAGGGGGGGGGGGTTGGGGGTTTTGGGGGGTTAATTTAGGTGTTTCATATATTGTGTTAGCTAGCTATAATTAATAGAGAGAAGTGTCCTCTCTTATGTCCGTGCTTGGTCGACGCTACGTACTATACATACGTATAGAGAGGACTAGACACGCTAGCTAGCTAGTAAGCAAACGAAGGAAACAGAAGATCGTCATGAACATATATGCATACAGAGAGAAGTGATATCGACCACCTCTCCTTCTCCGAGAGATTGGTCGAACAACAAGTTCTCGTATATCTATCCGACACTACCGGCTACATATATACAATAATTATCTCTTACAAATATAATCATACGGACTCATGGTCCACATAGTATTCTCCGTCTTCAGCGATCACGTGGTCAAGAAAGAATGCCGCCAATTCCTCTTGAATTGCTCGCATGCGAGCTGGTGCTAGGAGTTCATCCCGCTTCCGAAACATCTAATTTGAAGAAGGGGGTCAATACATATATATATATATATATATATATATATATGAATGAATGAAACTCAACACAAATGATGGTAATAAAATAAAATTGTGAATGTTGTTATTTACGTACTTCATATTGTTCATCAGTGTAGCCCCGCTCACAGGTCGTGTGGCGGATGGACTCGCAAACGTAGTATCCACAGAAATCATTCCCTTTTTCCTGCCACAACCACTTTACAAGAAATAGAGGTCAATCAAACTGATAAGCAAGAATGCCAAATCAATAGGAGATGCGCGGAACATGCTACTATAGTACTTACTTTCGGGTGTCTAAATTGCAGCTTCTTCGGGAGTCTTGGAGCTTTATTGGAGAATTTTTTCCAAACCCTGCCAGACAAAGAAAACAATTACTTGATATATCAGGAAATGAACAAAGTTGCTGATATGGTGGATAATGATCGATTTAACTTACTTCTCGAGCATTTGAGTCATGTCCGCATAGTCCTGGGGATCTTTTCGTTTTGAGTCTAAGACAGTTACTAGTCCCTGCTCAAGCTTAATCTCTAGGAGAATATAGTGGTAACTGCACACACATGCATAACTCATCAATTACATTACTATAACCTTGACTAATATATATAAGGGAAACCGAATACGCACAAGACAGTAACACTCACTTGAAGTTGTAAGGAAAGAGTATTATATCTTTGTTTTCATTTATTACCAACGATCGTAGCAAGTTGGCCTCGGTATCTGCGGCATGAAATTTAACCTGAGTTGCATCTATGAGATATGTGTTAATGAACCCAATATCACCGACTTGTCTTTTCTTCAATTCGGCGATCTTCAATCTGCATAATATAGTGAGGATGATTATAAATACATGCAATGAAAGAGCTGAGCTATATAGAGAGACTTAATGACAGAAGTAGTACTACTTACAGACAGTAGCAGGTGACCGTTGTTTTATCGAGGGCCAATTGATTGAAAAACTGAAAGAACTCCTCAAATGGAACAGGCAACAGTTCAATTCCAACGAGGTCATGCTCCTTTTTAACTTTCACATACAAAGTACTCCTCCCCCAGAGTCTCTGCAGATTTTCAAGTACCAATCATGCAATCTTCGCATCATCGTTGATAGAGATCTTTCATCTTTGACGAGAGGCTTCCCGTACTCGTATCTTTGTATCTGCACCTCCATGGGTTCATAATGTACATCGTCGGGCAGGTAATCGGCAAGATTGCTATAACCGGGCACCATCCTCGGATCATTAGCGACGTTGTCGCTAGGCACCTTGAGCGGGGGGCACGATTGCTTCGCTTGTTCGCCGAGCTGGGCAATTTGTTTCCCAGCTCGTCGTTCTTTCAGCCTTTGATCACTGACAGTACTTCCCGACCGCTCCACTTTGGAAAATTCCTTTCCAATAATGCGCTCATAGTTTCCTTTCGGCGGAGACTTGGGTGGTTTTGTCAGGGCAGCCAGAGTGCGCTTCGCTTTCACCGGATCTACCTTCTCCTCCGGAGGTGGATGTCTCTTTGCTTTCAACCCTTGAAACCAGTCATCCACTTCGGTTCGCGCGATCTCGGCGTTCTCCTCCGGGGTCCTCTCATATGGTAACTTCTCTGGAGTCTTCAGAGAAGGACCGAATCTATATGTCCTCCCGCCTCTGGCTGTACTGCTAAACGCCAGCCGAGCAGACGGAGCGGCTGTCTTCTTTACTTGCTTACGAGGCGGAGGAGAAGGACTACGACGCGTCGGAGCAGCCGGAGCGGCGGCAGGTCTCTTCCGCCCTTGCTTACGAGGCGGAGAAGGAGGAGGCTGGCTGCTCGGGCGCGTCGGCGCAGGCGGAGAAGGAGGCGGAGTGCCGCCACGCGCTGGAGAAGGAGCCGGTCGAGTGCCCTGATCGTCACTCGCCGGAGGAGGAGGCGGTGGAGGAGGCGGAGTGCCCTGACTCGCCGGAGGAGGAGGCGGTGGAGGAGGCGGAGTGCCCTGACTTGCCGGAGGAGGAGGAGGAGGCGGAGGCGTCCAGTTCGGAAGGTTGATGAGCTCCTTCCGCCATAGGCATGGAGTCTTCAGAGCAGACCCCAGCCTAGTCTCCCCTTCACCGGTAGGGTGGTCAAGCTGGAGGTCCTCAAATCCCTCCGTTATTTCATCCACCATCACCCTAGCATATCCTTCTGGAATCGGCCGGCAGTGAAAAGTTGCGCCGGGTTCAGTAGGATAAACAGAGCCAACAGCCGCCTTGACCTTCAAATTCATCCATTGCGTCATAAGGTGGCAATTTTGAGACTCCGTGATAGCATCCACGGGATAGCTGGCAGGAGCCGTCAAGGCATGCTCCGGCTGAAGCAGCTCGGTGGAAGCCACGCTGCTTCTCCGCTGAGATGGCGGGGTAGCTTCGGGGGAAGCTTCGGCAGTACGTTTGCTGCGATTTGCTTCTCGTTCCTCTATCGCTTGTACCCTTGCTTGCAGCGCCTGCATTTGGGTCTGCTGCACTTTTTTCCTCCTCTCATGGGATTTGTAACCGCCTGCGTCCGGAAACCCAACCTTCCACGGAATGGAGCCTGGCGTGCCTCGTGTCCGTCCAGGGTGCTCAGGATTCCCGAGGGCCATTGTGAGCTCGTCGTTCTCTCTGTCTGGAAAGAACGTCCCTTGCTGCGCTGCTTCGATATACTGCTGAAGCTTCCTGACTGGTATGTCCATTTGATCGTTCGTCCAAATGCACTTCCCTGTTACAGGGTCCAAGGTTCCGCCAGCCCCGAAGAACCAAGTCCGGCAACGGTCTGGCCAGTTAATTGTCTCTGGTTCGATCCCTTTATCAACCAGATCATTCTCAGTCTTGGCCCACTTAGGCCGGGCTACGAGGTAGCCACCTGACCCCGTGCGATGGTGATGCTTCTTCTTCGCAGCATTTTGCTTGTTTGTCGCCGACATCTTCTTACTCTTTTCCGATGTCTTGTGGGCCACAAATGCGGGCCAGTGATCTCTGATCTTCTCATATCTGCCCTTGAATTCTGGTGTCTCATTATTTTCGACAAACTTATTCAGATCTTTCTTCCACCTCCTGAATAGTTCTGCCATCCTCTTAAGAGCAAAAGACTTGATTAATTGCTCTTTAACTGGCTTCTCTGGATTATCCTCTGGCGGTAGGGTGAAATTTGACTTCAGCTCAGTCCAAAGATCATTTTTCTGCATATCATTGACATAAGACACCTCAGGGTCTTCTGTAGCCGGCTTAAACCATTGCTGGATGCTGATCGGGATCTTGTCCCTAACCAAAACCCCGCACTGAGCAACAAATGCGCTCTTTGTCCGGAGGGGTTCAATCGGTTGGCCGTCGGGCGCGATTGCTATGATCTCAAACTTTTCATCCGAGCTCAACTTTTTCTTCGGGCCTCGTCTCTTTACCGAAGTTGTGCTCGATCCGGAGGGCTAGAAAAAAGAACAAAGACTTAATTAATATGTGTACATACCAAAACAATGAATGCATCAATTAGCTAGTCAGCAGAAGCTTAACTAATATATATACCTGGCCGGACTCGGTTCGGTCACCGGAGACGTCATCACGGTCTCCTTCTTGCACCGGCATTGGGTCACCGGAGCCGTCCTCACGGTCTCCTTCTTGCACCGGCATTAGGTCACCGGAGCCATCATAATCATAGCCAGCTGCTTCCAGACCATCGGTGTCATTGAGAAACAACGAGCAGACGGCATCACTTCCTCGTGCGATTATGTCCCCGAACAACTCTTCTTGTACTTCGTCTCGGGCGGTGTCCATAGTTTCTACAAATATTGACAACATGGCAATTATTATTCAAACATGACAGATGGATATATTAGTGGCAAACGTAGAACTAATATTAATTAGTGGCCTCGACGCTGCTTCTCTAGGGTTTGGGGTGGCCTCGACGCTGCTTCTCTAGGGTTTGGGGTGGCCTCGACAACGCTTCAAGGATAAAAAAAGAAGAGGAAGAAGAAAAAAAGAGGAGAAGAAAGAATAGAGGAGTAAGAACTCCTCTATTCTTTCTTCTCCTCTTTTTTTCTTCTTCTTCCTCTTTTTTTTATCGGGAACGAGGGTCGTCGAGGGTCACCGAGCGGTAGAGGAAACCCTAAATAGCAAGTATCGTGGGTGTGAGATACATGTGGCCGTCGGTGTCGGACACTACATCCACGTCCCACAAGTGACGTGGGCGTCGAAGCCCGCGCCACTTGTCGGACGTGGATGTAGTGTCCGACAGTGATGGCCACATGTATCTCACACCGACGATACTATCTATTTAGGGTTTCCTCTACCGCTCGGCAACCTTGACCCTCGACGACCCTCGTTTCCGATAAAATAAAGAGGAAGAAGAAGAAAAAAAGAGAAGAAGAGGAAGAAGTAGAAAAAAAGAGAAGAAGAAACTTTATTTTATCGGAAACGAGGGTCGTCGAGGGTCAGAGTCGCCGAGCGGTAGAGGAAACCCTAAATAGATAGTATCGTCGGTGTGAGACACATGTGGCCATCGCTGTCGGACACTACATCCACGTCCCACAAGTGACATGGGCGTCGAAGCCCGCGCCACTTGTGGGACATGGATGTAGTGTCCGACACCGATGGTACATGTATCTCACACCGACGATACTTTCTATTTAGGGTTTCTCCTCTACCGCTCGGCGACCCTCGACGACCCTCGTTCCCGATAAAAAAAGAGGAAGAAGAAGAAAAAAAAGAGGAGAAGAAAGAATAGAGGAGATCTTCTCCTCTATTCTTTCTTCTCCTCTTTTTTTTCTTATTCCTCTTCTTTTTTTATCCTCTTCTTCCTCTCATGTTCGACGACCCTCGACCCCTCGGCGACCCTAGACCCCTCGAACCCTCGACAACCCCGGAACCCTCGACCCCTAGACGACCCTGGAACCCTCGACCCTCGATCCCTCGACCCTATAGAACCCTCGAACCCTCGACCCTCTACCCTAGTTCCCGATTCTATTTTCTCTTCTTCTCCACTATTCCTTTCTTCTTCTCCTCTTCTTTTTCTTCTTTTTTCTTCTTCTTATTTATTTCTCCTTTTCTTCCTCTCCTCTTGTTCTTTCTTTCCTCTTCTTATTTTCTTCTTTCCTATCCTTCTTTTCCTTCCTTTCTTAATATCACTTAGCAAATTTTGCAACGATAGGGAGGGGGTGCTCCCGTGGTCTAAAATCCGTCTATGCACGATAGAAAATTCTGAAAAAATACATCTATTATCCCTCAACGTCCCGCCTGATCATGAACAAAAAAAATCTGTGAATTAAAAAAACATCATGTTCTATGAACAAAAAAACATTATATTTCATCCACATTCGTGCATACATCATATATGGGATCATCTATGAAAAAAACATCATATTCTATAAAAAAATCATTACATATATATAAAAAACAAGCATATATATATAACAAGCATCTATCTTTTGCATATATACATGAACATATATATACACAGAGAACATATATACATACAATCATATACTCACACATATACATATAATCTGAAAAAAACACCATATATACATGAAAAAACAGATCGGGGGGGGGGGGCGGCGCCGGCCTGACAGGGCAGTGGCGGCTGGGCGGCGCGCGGCGCCAGCGCAGGGCAGGGGCGGCGCACGGCAGCCGCGCAGGGCAGGGGCGGCGGCGCAGCGGTCGTGCAGGACAGGGGCGCAGGGGCGCGGGACGGGAGGGGCTGTGCTCACAGGGGGTGGCGGCGACGGCGAAGGCGATCAGCCTGACGGCGTCGGTGGCGGCAGCGACGGCGAAGGCGAGCAGCATGACGGCGTCGGTGGCAATGGCGACAAGGAGGAGCAGGGGCGTCGAGCGGCGACGGCGACGAGGAGGAGCGGGGGGCGTCGGGGGAGAAGTTGGTGATTTGGTCGCAAACTGCTAAGTGTTGTATATATAGCAAGAAAATTGGTCCCGGTTCGTGAAACCAGCCGGGACTAATACCACCTTTAGTCCCAGTTGGTGCCACCAACCGGGACCGAAGGCCTCTTTTCAGCAGCCCAAAGGGCGGGGAAGCGGCGGCCTTTGGTCCCGGTTGGTGGCACCAACCGGGACTAAAGGGGGGCATTGGTCACGGTTCATGTCACCAACCATGACCAATGCCCCCCTTTAGTCCCGGTTGGTGCCACCAACCGGGACCAAAGGCCTTGTGCGGCTGCTGCATCGAAAGTTTAGTCCCACCTTGCTAGTTGAGAGGGGTGCGCAGTGGTTTATAAGCCCCACTGCCGCACCCCTCTCGAGCTCCTCTCCATTGCAGGCTTACGGGCCTAATTGTCACTGCTATGCCTGTGGGCCTACTGGGCCTCCTGCGGGCCTGAATCCTGGCCCTTGGATGGGTTTCTAGTCGTATTCAGGCCGTGGGGGCCCAGTAGGTGGCATTTTTTTGTTTTTTTGTTGCTTTATTTATTTTCTTTTGTTTTTGCTTTATTTTTTAATTCTTTATGCTTTTAGTTTTAGAAAAATTATAAACTTTTTGTTAATGCCATTAGTTTTCAAATTTGAAAACACTTTTTTTGTTTTTTTGTTTTCTTTGTTGCTTTATTTATTTTATTTTGTTTCTACTTACAACAAAATACTTATTGTTGCTATTTTTTCCAGTTTTTTTGTTTTGTTTTCTGCATTATTTATTTTCTTTTGTTTTTTTCTTTATTTTATTATTCTTTTCCCTTTTAGTTTTAGAAAAATTATAAACTTTCTGTTAGTGCCATTAGTTTTCAAATTTGAAGACACTTTTTTAGTTTTTTTTGTTTTCTTTGTTGCTTTATTTATTTTATTTTGTGATTAACTTTACTATAAAAATAGTTTTTACCTGTTTTTTTGATTTGTTTTTGGCATTATTTATTTTCTTTTGTTTTTTGCTTTAATTTTTAATTCTGTTTGCATTTAGGTTAGCAAAATTATAAACTTTCTGTTAGTGCCATTAGTTTTTAAATTTGAATAGTTAAAATTTGAATTCTTTGAAAATTGTTTGAATCACAAGTTTGTGATTAACTTACTAAAAATGAGAATAGATGCGCTTATAGAGAAAATTCAACCTAAATTCCTAGTAAATTTCTATGAATTTAGGTTAAACTTTTCTCTATTAGGGCATCTATTTTCACTTTGAGAGGAGCTCAACAAGGCAGAGAGGGAAGGGCTTATAAACCGGTGTGAGCCCCCTTGGGTTGGCGAGGTGGGACTAAACTCTGCCCGCAACGAGGACCAACCCTTTAGTCCCGGTTTGTGGCACAAACCGGGACTAATGGTCATGGGCCAGGGGCGAGGAGCAAAATTATAAACTTTTTGTTAGTGCCATTAGTTTTAGAAAGTTGAAAGTTGAAAGTTGGCATGGGCCAGGGACTAATGGTCATGGTATTACGAGGGCCGAACCATAAGACATGAAAGCATTTCAAATGAACTCTGAAAAAGTTGAAAGTTGGCATGGTATCATAATTTCACCCACATAGCATGTGCATGTACAAAACGGACAATGGTAGCATGTTCGTGTGTTACAAAGTTGGCATGGTATCATCATAATAGTTGCGGGAGAAAGTCTTCACTTTTTCTTCGCTTGTGTCATTTGCTTATTGCGCCGTAACCATGGATAATCTTCATTGTTTATCAGGATGCTTGGGTCAGCCTTGACATTGAAGGGAGGAATTTCATGAAACTTTTCATAATCTTCAGACATGTCTGTCTTGCCGTCCACTCCCAGGATGTCCCTTTTTCCTGAAAGAACTATGTGGCGCTTTGGCTCATCGTATGATGTATTCGCTTCCTTATCTTTTCTTTTTCTCGGTTTGGTAGACATGTCCTTCACATAGATAACCTGTGCCACATCATTGGCTAGGACGAACGGTTCGTCAGTGTACCCAAGATTTTTCAGATCCACTGTTGTCATTCCGTACTGTGGGTCTACCTGTACCCCGCCGCCTAACAGATTGACCCATTTGCACTTAAACAAAGGGACCTTAAAATCAGGTCCGTAGTCAAGTTCCCATATGTCCACTATGTAACCATAATATGTGTCCTTTCCGCTCTCGGTTGCTGCATCAAAGCGGACACCGCTGTTTTGGTTGGTGCTCTTTTGATCTTGGGCGATCGTGTAAAATGTATTCCCATTTATCTCGTATCCTTTGTAAGTCAATACAGTCAAAGATGGTCCCCTGGACAACAAGTACAACTCATCACAAACAGTGTTGTCACCTCTGAGACGTGTTTCCAACCAACTGCTGAAAGTCCTGATGTGTTCACATGTAATCCAGTCGTCGCACTGCTCCGGGTGTTTGGAGCGCAGACTGTTCTTGTGTTCATCGACATACGGGGTCACCAAGGTAGAGTTCTGTAGAACTGTGTAGTGTGCTTGAGACCAAGAATATCCGTCCCTGCATATTATTGAGTCTCTTCCAAGAGTGCCTTTTCCAGTCAGTCTCCCCTCATACCGCGATTTAGGGAGACCTATCTTCTTAAGGCCAGGAATGAAGTCAACACAAAACCCGATAACATCCTCTGTTTGATGGCCCATGGAGATGCTTCCTTCTGGCCTAGCGCGGTTACGGACATATTTCTTTAGGACTCCCATGAACCTCTCAAAGGGGAACATATTGTGTAGAAATACGGGCCCCAGGATGACAATCTCGTCGACTAGATGAACTAGGACGTGCGTCATGATATTGAAGAAGGATGGTGGGAACACCAGCTCGAAACTGACAAGACATTGCGCCACATCACTCCTTAGCCTTGGTACGATTTCTGGATCGATCACCTTCTGAGAGATTGCATTGAGGAATGCACATAGCTTCACAATGGCTAATCGGACGTTTTCCGGTAGAAGCCCCCTCAATGCAACCGGAAGCAGTTGCGTCATAATCACGTGGCAGTCATGAGACTTTAGGTTCTGAAACTTTTTCTCTGGCATATTTATTATTCCCTTTATATTCGACGAGAAGCCAGTCGTGACCTTCATACTGAGCAGGCATTCAAAGAAGATTTCTTTCTCTTCTTTCGTAAGAGCGTAGCTGGCAGGACCTTTATACTGCTTCGGAGGCATGCCGTCTTTTTCGTGCAAACGTTGCAGGTCCTCCCGTGCCTCAGGTGTATCTTTTGTCTTCCCATACACGCCCAAGAAGCCTAGCAGGTTCACGCAAAGGTTCTTCGTCACGTGCATCACGTCGATTGAGGAGCGGACCTCTAGGTCTTTCCAGTAGGGTAGGTCCCAAAATATAGATTTCTTCTTCCACATGGGTGCGTGTCCCTCAGCGTCATTCGGAACAGCTAGTCCACCGGGACCCTTTCCAAAGATTACGTAGTGTAAATCATTGACCATAGCAAGTACGTGATCACCGGTACGCATGGCGGGCTTCTTCCGGTGATCTGCCTCGCCTTTGAAATGCTTGCCTTTCTTTCGACATTGATGGTTGGTCGGAAGAAATCGACGATGGCCCAGGTACACATTCTTCCTGCATTTGTCCAGGTATATACTTTCAGTGTCATCTAAACAGTGCGTGCATGCGTGGTATCCTTTGTTTGTCTGTCCTGAAAGGTTACTGAGAGCGGGCCAATCGTTGATGGTCACGAACAGCAACGCCTTAAGGTTAAATTCCTCCTGTCTGTGCTCATCCCACGTACGTACACCGTTTCCATTCCACAGCTGTAAAAGTTCTTCAACTAATGGCCTTAGGTACACATCAATTTCGTTGCCGGGTTGCTTAGGGCCTTGGATGAGAACTGGCATCATAATGAACTTCCGCTTCATGCACATCCAAGGAGGAAGGTTATACATACATAGAGTCACGGGCCAGGTGCTGTGATTGCTGCTCTGCTCCCCGAAAGGATTAATGCCATCCGCGCTTAAAGCAAACCATACATTCCTTGGGTCCTTTGCAAACTCATCCCAGTACTTTCTCTCGATTTTTCTCCACTGCGACCCGTCAGCGGGTGCTCTCAACTTCCCATCTTTCTTTCGGTTCTCACTGTGCCATCGCATCAACTTGGCATGCTCTTCGTTTCTGAACAGACGTTTCAACCGTGGTATTATAGGAGCATACCACATCACCTTCGCAGGAACCCTCTTCCTGGGGGGCTCGCCGTCAACATCACCAGGGTCATCTCGTCTGATCTTATACCGCAATGCACCGCATACCGGGCATGCGTTCAGATCCTTGTATGCACCGCGGTAGAGGATGCAGTCATTAGGGCATGCATGTATCTTCTCCACCTCCAATCCTAGAGGGCATACGACCTTCTTTGCTGCGTATGTACTGTCGGGCAATTCGTTATCCTTTGGAAGCTTCTTCTTCAATATTTTCAGTAGCTTCTCAAATCCTTTGTCAGCCACAGCATTCTCTGCCTTCCACTGCAGCAATTCCAGTACGGTACCGAGCTTTGTGTTGCCATCTTCGCAATTGGGGTATAACCCTTTTTGTGATCCTCTAACATGCGATCGAACTTCAGCTTCTCCTTTGACTTTCGCATTGCGTCCTTGCATCGACAATGACCCGGCGGAGATCATCATCATCGGGCACATCGTCTGGTTCCTCTTGATCTTCAGCAGCTTCACCCGTTGCAGCATCATTGGGCACATCGTCTGGTTCCTCTTGATCTTCACCAGCTCCCCCCGTTGCAGCATCACCGTATTCAGGGGGCACATAGTTGTCATCGTACTCTTCTTCTTCGCCGTCTTCCATCATAACCCCTATTTCTCCGTGCCTCGTCCAAACATTATAGTGTGGCATGAAACCCTTGTAAAGCAGGTGGGAGTGAAGGATTTTCCGGTTAGAGTAAGACCTCGTATTCCCACATTCAGTGCATGGACAACACATAAAACCATTCTGCTTGTTTGCCTCAGCCGCATCGAGAAACTCATGCACGCCCTTAATGTACTCGCAGGTGTGTCTGTCACCGTACATCCATTGCCGGTTCATCTGCGTGCATTATATATAATTAAGTGTCCAAATTAATAGAAGTTCATCATCACATTAAAACCAAAGTGCATACATAGTTCTCATCTAACAACATATAGCTCTCCAGAGCATCTAATTAATTAAACCATACATTGAAACTATGTAAAACATTTCAATGCGAAAACAAATGCGATCATAATCGCAACCAAGGTAACAATTGATCCAACGGCATAATGATACCAAGCCTCGGTATGAATGGCATATTTTCTAATCTTTCTAATCTTCAAGCGCATTGCATCCATCTTGATCTTGTGATCATCGACGACATCCGCAACATGCAACTCCAATATCATCTTCTCCTCCTCAATTTTTTTATTTTTTCCTTCAACAAATTGTTTTCTTCTTCAACTAAATTTAACCTCTCGACAATAGGGTCGGTTGGCATTTCCGATTCACATACATCCTACATAAATAAAATCTATGTCACGTTGGTCGGCATAATTTTCATAAACAATAAATGAACCAATAGTTATAAAGATAATATATATACCACATCCGAATCATAGACAGGACGAGGGCCGACGGGGGCGGATACCAAAACCATCGCACTATATAAGATGCAATAATAAAAGTAAGAAAATAATACAAGTATCTATGTAAACATACAAGTAAGAATATTTTTCCTTTCAGAAAGAAGATAAGAACAAGAGGCTCACCACGGTGGTGCCGGCGATGAGCTCGGCGCGGGTGATCGACGGCGGTGAAGACGGGGACGGGGCGTGACGGACCGCTAAACCTAGACAAATATTATGGAAAATGGAGCTTGGAGGTCGAGCTTGGAGAGGAGAAAGCTTAAGTAGTGTGGCTCGGGCATTCCATCGAACACCTTGTGTGCATAGGAGGTGAGCTAGAGCACCACCAAGCCCTCTCCCCCTCGGCCAGAGAAAAACAGAGCACTGGGGTGCTCTGCTCGCGAGCGAGGGGTATATATAGGCACCTCATTGGTCCCGGTTGGTGACATGAGCCGGGACTAAAGGGGAGCCTTTGGTCCCGGTTCAAGCCACCAACCGGGACCAATGGTGGTGGGCCAGGAGCGAGGCCCATTGGTCCCGGTTCATCCCACCAACCGGGACCAAAAGGTCCAGATGAACCGGGACCAATGGCCCACGTGGCCCGGCTGGCCCCCTAGGCTCATGAACCGAGACCAATGCCCACATTGGTCCTGGTTCTGGACTGAACCGGGACTAATGGGATGACCCGGCCTGGACCAAAGCCCTGTTTTCTACTAGTGTACCCGAGATCCGCCGGTTTTGACACCGACATTGGTGCTTTCATTGAGAGTTCCTCTATGTCGTCATCGTTAGGCTAGATGGCTCCTTCAATCATCGATAGCGATGCAGTTCGGGGTGAGACTTTTCTCCTCCGACGGATCTTTATATCCGGCGGCTCCGCACTGCGGGCCAACTCGCTTGGCCAGCTGGAGCAGATTGAGAGTTACGCCCCTGGCCACCAGGTCAGGTTTGGAAGCTTAAACTACATGGCCGACATCCGCGGAGACTTGATCTTTGATGGATTCGAGCCCCTGCCGAGTGCACCGCACGGTCATGATGAGCACGATTTAGCTCTACCATCAGACAGTGTTCAGGAGACCGCACCGGCAACCGCTCCGACCCTCAATTCGGAGCCAATTGCGCCATCCATGGACGGGTGGATAGACCCCGCCATGGAGGCCGCATTCTTAGCGGTGATCGAGCCGAATATCGACCTTACCCTTCACAGGAGCCGTGACGCCGAACTGCCGGATTCTTCCCCGGCCACGGACTCCGAACCGCTTGCGCCCATGCCTATCAAATCCAACTGGGCGCCGATCATGGAGTTCACCTCCGCGGATATCCTTCAGCACTCGCCCTTTGGCGACATACTGAACTCATTAAGGTCTCTCTCCTTGTCAGGAGAGTCGTAGCCGAACTATGGCCGGCTAGATCGGGATGCGGACGACGAAGAAATTTGCCGCCCACCCACCACCCACTTAGTAGCCACTGTCAACGATTTGACCAACATGCTCGCCTTCGACTCCGAAGACATCGACGGTATGGACGACGATGCAGGAGACGAACAGGAGCCACTACCCACAGGGCACTGGACGCCCACTTCATCATATGATGCATACATGGTGGACACACCCAAAGAAAACGACGACGAGGAACGGAAGGATGCATCAAAGGATCGTTCCCTCGAGAAGCAGTCAAAGCAGCGGCGTAAGCGCCGCTCCAAATCCCGCCTTGGCAGAAACAACGATCGTACAGACCCAGCGATAGAGCAGGGTGAGCTAGCGGACGACAAACACGACATTAAACCACCGTCCGACCACGGCAACATGGAGAATCATACCGAACAACCTGACTCCGTCGAAGATAACAGTCCGGATGACATCACACCGGACAGGCACCCGGAGCAACAGAATACCCATCAAAGGCTTGTTGCCACTGCGAGGAGTCTGAAAAAGCAGAAGCAAAGGCTCAGGGCTGCACAAGACACACTCAAAATTAGATGGAGTGAAGTACTCAACACTTTAGCAAAGTACGGCGGTAGTCGCCACAAAAAGAGCTACCTGAAGCGAAAGCTGCTACCTGAATTCGATGCGGAGGCCTTAGATCCCCCGCAATCAAAAAGGAAAATAGCCATCCGGTCGGATAGATGACCTCGTGGCCAACATAGAGAGGCAAACGACACCGCACACAAGCGAGTACATGATACACGTGAGGGCTCACATCAAAAGGACGGCGCAACCAGATCCATCTACGGGCCAAGCAAGCGTGCTCCAGCACACAATGCAACACAACAAAAATCTGAACACCACAGTACACCCAAATACAGGGGTGCCGCACACCCCCTATGTTTCACCGACGAGGTGCTGGACCATGAATTTACAGAGGGATTCCAACCCATAAACATAGAGGCGTACGAAGGAACGACAGACCCTGGGGTCTGGATTGAGGACTACATCCTCCATATCCACATGGCTCGAGGAGACGATATCCACGCCATCAAGTACTTACCCCTCAAGCTCAAAGGGCCAGCTCAACACTGGCATAAAAGCCTCCCAAAAAACTCCATTGGAAGCTGGGAAGAGCTCGAAGACACTTTTTGGGCAAATTTTCAAGGGACCTATGTCCGACCACCGGATGCAGATGATTTAAGTCATATAACTCAACAGCCCGGAGAGTCAACCCGAAAGCTTTGGAACAGGTTTCTCACTAAAAAGAACCAAATAGTCGACTGTCCGGATGCCGAAGCCTTAGAAGCTTTCAAGCACATCGTTCGAGACGAATGGCTTGCCAGACACATCAGCCAAGAAAAGCCGAGAACAATGGCAGCATTAACAAGCCTCATGTCCCGCTTTTGCGCGGGCGAGGACAGCTGGTTAGCCCGATGCAACACCAGCAACCCAAGTACATCCGCAGTCAGGGACGGAAACGGGAAGCCACGACACAGCAAAAACAAGCACCAGAATAAAGAAGAAAGCCCGAAGAGCACGGCGGTAAACGTCGGATTCAGAAGCTCTCGGCCAGGTCAGCAAAAGCTGCCCTCCAAAGGCAACAGAGACGAACTGTCCAGCCTGAACAAGATTCTGGACAAACTATGTCAGATCCACAGCACCCCCGATAAACCTGCAAATCATACCCATAGAGATTGTTGGGTCTTCAAGCAGTCCCGCAAACTCAACGCTGAACACAAGGGGCAGGATACACCAAGCGAAGACAAGGACGAGCCTCGTAAGCAAAGCACTGGGGAACAGAAGAAATTCCCACCAGAAGCCAAAATAGTAAACGTGTTACACGTGATGAAGGGGAGAAACAAAGCGGCACTCCTAGAGACACATGCCCCAGGGCCTATCACCATGGAGTTCTGCCACTGGTCGTCCAAACCGATCACCTTTGACCATCGGGATTACTCGGCAAGTATCCGGCATGCAGGATGGGCTGCCTTGGTGTTAGACTGTAACATCCCAAAATTCTAAATTTTGGAATGTTATATTAAATAAATTATTATGATTGTTTGTTTTATTGTTGTGTGAAAATGATTGGAAATTGAAAACTTTTTGGAAGTTGAATGAGAGGGAATAAAAGGACTTTCCCAAAACTTTGCATCTTGCATTTTGATCTTCCTGAATTCAAATTCATTTCATCACAAAACAGTAGGGTGAAGAGGATATGACTTTTTCCATTTAAAGAAATGAAAAGGGGTTTGAAAATGATTTGAATTCCTTTTTGAAATATTTCAAACTTAGAAACTTTAAGCAACTCAGTGAGTTCATGAGGGAAGATAAAATGAGTTCGTCATAATTGAAGAAAGAGAGTTGGAAGTTTCAAAGAAATAAATTGGAAGTCACTTTGAAGTTATTTGAAACTCATTTTCTATTTGAAGTTGTTTGAAATTCCAAATTCAAATCCAATTGGGAGTTATTTGAGTTTCTTTTCAAAATATTTTTATCCTAAAAATAATAAATGGAAATAAGGGTAAAATGATTCCCTTCAATGGAAAATTAGGAGAAAATAAATTTGAAATCATTTTGCTATTTAAAAAAAATGATATTTGTTGATTTTAAATGCAACAGTAGCACTATTTGACTTTTATGATTTTCTATATAATTTATTTGAACTTGGAAAATACTTCATCTTATTCTTGGTATTTTTCTGAGCATTTTGGTATATAATATGCCTATGTAATTTTTTATTTTTGCTGTGTTATAGTTTTGTTCTGTAAAAAAAAGACACGCACACCCGCGCGCAGGCCCAGCCAGCCACGCACTTTGGCCCGCGGCCTGCTCCCAGCACCCGAAGGCCACCGCTCGCTCGCCTGACTCGTCTCTCTCTCTCTCTCTCTCTCTCTCTCTTGCTCGCCAGCTGCGCTCGCTGCCAGCTGGGGCCCGCCCCATCATCCCCAATCTCCCGCCTCCTCCCGCTGGATGAGCACGCACACGCGCTCCACCCGAACCTACCGGCCGAAGCTCTCGGGATAATGCTTATCCCACAGCCCCGCGCCTCCTCTCCGTGCCTATAAATGCCCACAAACCTCCTCGTCTCATCCTGCCACTCCACATCGACCCACGCAGTCCATAGCCGTCGCCTTCGTTGTTTGGATCTCACCGGCCAGAGCTACCTCGCCGCTCCGTTCTGCCACCCGTGAGGCTGCCTCGACCCGGTTCTTCTTCACCAAGACACTGCCCAAGTCCGTGCGCACCCCGTTGACATTTTATTGTTAGCCACCTCATAGGGTTTTGCTTATTTAGTGGTCGTTCGCCGTTTAGCCTAAGCCGCGAATACTACCAGCCAGCCAGGATAAGCCACGTGGCCAGGGGCCTGTTTGCAGTTATTTATTTTATTGTTTAGTCCCTGAGTTTTACAGATTAGTCCTTCAACTTGGGATAGCCGTACCTTTTTAACCGTAACTCCAAATTTGATGAAACCAGTGGCAAATTCTTCATCATGATAAGATCTATCCGGTAGCATCATGTTTGTAAACTTTTTCCAAATTCAAATTTGAACTTTATTCAGATTTGAATTCAAACTCCAACTGGCCATATCTCCTAAACTGTAGCTCTGATTGATGTGATTCTTTTTGCACCGTGTCACCGTTGCCAAACCCTATCACTTGGACCTATCTCACGATATTTTTCACACACTAGGATCTGTCCATGATAGTTTTACTATTATGCCATGTATGCACTTTAGTACACATCACATCTTTGCACCCTATGTCACATGTTGTTTTGCACCTAGGATATTTCCATGCTAGTTTAGTGTGTTGAATGTTCATTTGGTTTTCCTAGACTTTTGCTTTGCATGTTCTTCTTGGTTCTCTGAAATGATTTCTTATGTGAGTGCAATGTTTGACTTTATAGATTTTCATCAGAGAGTGACGAATAGTTCTATTAAGTAAATTTCTGAGAGCGATATCATCTTCATCAACTATTACCAGGCAAGTTCACATTTGACCATTCTTCCAATTACCTATGTTTATATTATGCACTTAGTCCTTTTGTGGTAGGATTGCATGGTAGGATTTATTGTTGCTAGATGGCTATGTTGTTACCTAGTAGTTCATTGAGGTAGGTTTGAACCATATACCTTTGTCACCACCGCGTAAGTTTAATTTTGCCTCGCCAATGTAGACGTGGATTGGGAAGTGTTCATTGTGAGAGATGAGTGACAAAGTAGTAAGTAGAACTAAGATAACTAAATGAACTACCTGGGCAGAGGTTTGGTTTGAATGGTGGTGAAGTACAGTGGGAGCATGCATGGGAAATCCATGGTGGTGCAACACTAGTGGTTCGTCCGCCCAGGCTCAAAGAGATCAATCATATTCTCATGTCTAGAAGCTTATGTGAGCAGCCACAAGCCAATATGGGCTCTGGCTTAGTTGAGTAGTTAGTGTGACCCCTTCCGGGATGGGCTAACAGATGTTGAATGAGTAGGTGTACCGGCCTATCCGTGGGTTAAGGGGGAATATTTCGAAAGACTATGTCTCGGTCATCCTATTCTCAAACGCCAGGAAGTGCGAGAACTTCAAGGGAGGCGATCGAGTCTTGTGGGGAAAAGTGCGCAATCCTCTGCAGAGTGTTAAAACCTAATCGATTAGTTGTGTCCCCGGTTACGGACAACTTGAGCATCTAGTAGTGGAAATGCTGGGAGATCTCATCACTCTTAATTAAACAGTTGGGTTTTAAATGAAACTTTGGGAATGGATTGAGTTGGGTTTGCCAACTCATCCTATGCTATATTGTAGTGGTAGAATAATATCTTTTATTCTAGGGGAAAAACTAGTTTTATGCAAAAACTAAACTTAGAGCTTTCCACCAGCCAAATTGCATGTACAAATAGGTTCATTATTCCTATGTTGTGACTTTCCAGTACATTCAATGTACTGACCTACAGGGCTGCAATGTCTTATGTTGCAGGAATTTTCTAGACGAGTAAGAGTTATGTTGTAGGGTTACGGTCTACACTGAACTTGCCGTTGGCGTTGATGGGACTCCACACCCATTCGACTGTTTCCGCTGAGATTTATGAGGTATATATCAGTTTTACGTTATTTATACATGTGATTGAACTTTGATATATACATTGATGTATTGTGTGTGCCAGCATACCGATCTAGGGATGGCATAGATACACAGAGGCTTGGCCGTTTGAGGTCGGGTCGCCACACAGATGGTATCAGAGCACATGTTGCCTGTACGACGTGACCCTAGAAACTTGAAAGCCCTTAGGAAAGGATTTCTCTTAAACTTTATTCTCAAAAAGGTCCTTTAACTCTCTTCTTTTTTGAGCTTTATCAAATTGTTCCTTTTACCTCAAATAGTTAGACAATACCACGTTCCCTTTGGGCCACACGAAGGAAGAACTGATGAGACCACTCCGAGAAGGACAAGATATCAGACTTCACCATACACTAGAAGAGTTGAAGCTACAATAGTCGAAGCCTCCGAAGAATTGAAGAATTTTAAGACACAGAAGAATTCCAAGATTTATATGACCTTTAGAAGACCAAACCCCTGTTGTATACTCACATTAGATGTGATGTTTGTGAGCTGTCATTGTTTGATGTTTTTCCTGACAGCCACAAATAAAACTTATTTTCAAAACTATGTTGTTTGTATTGTGTGTATCTCTCTCTATCCATCTTATCTCATCCCGAAACCCTTGGACCCAATAGATGATGAATGAAGATGGACTTGTATTCTCTGGACCGATCACTCAGTTAGAGGCAGAGCTATGGATTCAAAACATGGAGAATCACTGCAGGAGCAATTTGGTTGCAAGGAAGTATGAGGTTCAATATGCTCTTCAGTACTTTACAAAAAGTGTTGCAACCTGGTGGAAAATGCATCAGGCCATACAAGGATGTAACGGAGCAAAAACTTGGGAGCAATTCAAGACGACTCTACTGAGATATCGTCTTATTCAGAAGCCCTATGGCAATAAAATGAGGAAACCTTGTGCATGCAAGATTTGCGGTGAGATAGGACATACCCATGAGGAACACAAGGATGGATGCCCTCATTGTGAAGCAAATCACCGAGTTGAAGAATGCCCAACTAGGCAGGTTACTTGTTTCTTGTGTGAAGGAACTACACACTACCCTGCCCAGTGTCATATTTACCCCAAGGTACAAGAAAATTCCAACCAACAGAAGGAAGCAATGAAAGAAGCCCTTGGGGAAAGTTTAAGAAAACCGGTGATGGAAGAAGATGTTGACGACCCTGATGGAGAAAGCGTAAACAGATTTTACTCCAATGCTTGCTATTCATGTGGAGAAGAAGGACATTTTTCACTGTATTGCACGAAGCAAAGCCAAGAGTATCTGGGAGACTTCCCAACAGAAGAAGTGGAGTTTGATCCACAAGAGATAGAAGACTTAATCGGAACGAAGAAGTCCAGGAAGAGGAAGAGCATCTGTCCCGAGAACAACCCAATTTCTGTAGAAAAGGACCTGAGTCATATCACTTGTTATAGATGCAATTATTTAGGTCATTACGCTAGCAAATGCCCAGAAAGGAAGCCAAGAACCCAAGGAGCCAAGATAACCACGAGGAAACCCCTGGATTTGTCTGAAGTCATTTGTTTACGCTGCAAAGGAGTAGGACATTTTTCCAGAGAATGTTCAGACCCGAGGAGAGCTTGAGCAGAGTACTCCCTCCGATCCATATTATCTGTCGCTCAAACGGATGTATCTAGCTGTATTTCAGTGCTAGATACATCCGTTTGAGCAACAAGTAATATGGATCGGAGGGAGTAGTTGAGATCTTGATATTGGGATAAAGCATTTAATAAATATGGGATGCACTTTTATTTTCGTTGGGGATGTTGAGTTGAGTTGTGAAATGGGAATTGTAATGGTTCGTGAAGCAATAAAAGTTCATGTGGTTGGAATCTCATATGAGGTCATGAGTTGTTTGTTGATTGTGAGTACCTCTCTCGCTATCTCACCCAGACTAAAACCTTGAACCCATGGACAAGCTGACCCCAAACCTTTCCCAGAAAAATAACCACATTTCACCAAAGGAAATACATACAGTATCCTGAGTACCCCTTCTATCTTGTGCCTGCAGATGACAACCCTTTACAAGTCTTTTCTCAAGGGCCCGGAAACGATCATGACCCTGACCAGTGATCAGGATTACCCAAAAATCCTGAAGGACATGATGAAGCATATTCATCTTGAAGGAGATGCAGTCTACAAGGGTTATCCTTTCATGGAGAAGGGAGTTGAACTTTGGTATGTGGAGGTACACCTCCACCGTGTGAAGGGAGTTTGCCCAAAGACTATGGGACAATACTTTTTCATTTCTCGAGTACCACGAGCAACATTCTTCGACTCTGTTCATGAAGTTGCTATGGAAGCCATACGTCAGATTGGAGAAATACTAGAAGCAAGACTCTGTCACACTCAGGAATACCTGAGAGAGGTCCATGCAGAGATGATGGAGATGAAGCTCATGGCCACCACAATGAAGCAAAACATCGATGATTTGAAGGATCACATCGCACAACTCTAGTGGGACTGAAGTAACTTCAAGAAGGGCAAATGAATAAAGTTGGAAGTAATGCTTGACCATACCAAACTATGTGGATGGCAGCTTTTGTAATAGAGTATTTGAAATTTGAGTTTTGAGTAGTGGTTAAGGATGTAATAAAGGATTTGATATGAAGATAATTATGGATGAACTAGTGCATTTTTTTGGCGATACTTGTCTGTGTGAACACTTGAACAATGGAAAGGAAAATGTATTCTATAGAGTGGAGTTTGGAAAAATGAGTTGGAGTTTGGTTTTAGTTATGATGGTTACCCCAAGAGTATGAAGTAATGAAGTACTATTGGATTTAAAGGAGATGTAATGTTGGAATATGGATCAATAGTAACTCCAAGGATGAGTTAAAGATATACAAGTGTTGAAGTGGGCCATAACCCACAGGACCCAGGATTTGATAAGGAAACAAGCACAATCTTGTTGAAGAAAACAATTCTGATAGAAACTATGATTTCATCAGCATACGTTTCATAGGAGGTTACGTAAAACCTGAGAGTTGTGAAGAAACGATAGAGATTTTGTGTGGCTTGCAGAACCAATGGATTTACTCGAACCCAGTTCGTGGAGAAGAGAAGTTCTGCAATGCTTATGAGGATGCCCAAGTGTTAGAAAACGTGATTCACTATCTGCGTATGTAGTAATGATTCAAGTACGGATGGATTGGCCCCCATACTGGAGACTTCTATCATGAGCTATCATATGTTGATGGAAAATCAGAGAGCCTTAAAACCCTAGAAGAGTTTCAACACGACAAGCCAAAAGCCTTAGAATTGCAGGATGATGGAAACCCTGTACAGGCACCTATTGCCAATTGTAGGTTATGCGGTGAGGTTCATCCCAGACCCATTTCCTGCAGAAGGAACCAATAATTGTTGACCACCATGAGGTTTTCGATAGTTGTTTAGCATTGGCGCCAGACCTGTCAAGTCTCAGAAGGATCCTATTTTGATGCAAGGACTCCTAATTTTGAGGAAAAGGCCATGCCCTTACCAGAAGAGCAAAAGTGAAGGAGTTATCTCGGAGAATATGATAAGACCGACACCATCAACACAAAGGATGGAGTACATGAGTGTTGTTGGAACCGTGACCATGCTTCTAAGGGTGGTAGCACCCCATACCATGTGTTGATTAATGGATTTTCAAGGAGACCCCCCAAACCTAACCTTCTTTCTAGCCTCTCCGAATCTCGAGGACGAGATTCATTTTAAGGGTGGTAGTTTGTAACATCCCAAAATTCTAAATTTTGGAATGTTATATTAAATAAATTATTATGATTGTTTGTTTTATTGTTGTGTGAAAATGATTGGAAATTGAAAACTTTTTGAAAGTTGAATAAGAGGGAATAAAAGGACTTTCCCAAAACTTTGCATCTTGCATTTTGATCTTCCTGAATTCAAATTCATTTCATCACAAAACACTAGGGTGAAGAGGATATGACTTTTTCCATTTAAAGAAATGAAAAGGGGTTTGAAAATGAATTGAATTCCTTTTTGAAATATTTCAAACATAGAAACTTTAAGCAACTCAATGAGTTGATGAGGGAAGATAAAATGACTTCATAATAGAAGAAAGAGAGTTGGAAGTTTCAAAGAAATAAATTGGAAGTCACTTTGAAGTTATTTGAAACTCATTTTCCATTTGAAGTTGTTTGACATTCCAAATTCAAATCCAATTGGGAGTTATTTGAGTTTCTTTTCAAAATATTTTTCTCCTAAAAATAAATAAATGGAAATAAGGGTAAAATGATTCCCTTCAATGGAAAATTAGGAGAAAATAAATTTGAAATCATTTTGCTATTTAAAAAAATGATTTTTGTTGATTTTAAATGCAACAGTAGCACTGTTTGACTTTTATGATTTTCTATATAATTTATTTGAACTTGGAAAAGAGTTCATCTTATTCTTGGTATTTTTTTGAGCATTTTGGTATATAATATGCCTATGTAATTTTATTATTATTTTTGCTCTGTTATAGTTTTGTTTTGTAAAAAAAAGATACGCACACCCGCGCGCAGGCCCAGCCAGCCACGCACTTTGGCCCGCGGCCTGCTCCCAGCGCCCGAAGGCCACCGCTCGCTCGCCTGACTCGGCTCTCTCTCTCGCTCGCCAGCTGCGCTCACTGCGAGCTGGGGCCCGCCCCATCATCCCCAATCTCCCGCCTACTCCTGCTGGATGAGCACGCACACCCGCTCCGTCCGAACCCGTCAGCCGAAGCTCTCGGGATAATGCTTATCCCGTAGCCCCGCGCCTCCACTCCGTGCCTATAAATGCCCCCAGACCTCCTCGTCTCATCCTGCCACTCCACATTGACCCACGCCGTCCATAGCCGCCGCCTTCGTTGTTTGGATCTCACCGGCCAAAGCTACCTCGCCACTCCGTTCTGCCACCCGTGAGGCTGCCTCGACCCCGTTCTTCTTCACCAAGACACTGCCCAAGTCTGTGTGCATCCCGTTGACATTTTTCCCCCTAGGGACAGCCGGAGACGCCGCCCGGACGACCTACGTCCTCGCCGGAGCATGGAGCTGCCGCCCTTTGCTCCGCCTGTCCCGGCCACCTCGACGCGCGCCGCCGCCGCCACCGCAACCCCCTCATCGCGCACGTCCTGTTCGCCTCCTTCCCCGCCGCCGAAGAGCACCACAGGCGCCGCCCCATCCGTCGCCGGAGCCAGCGCCGTCGCCCTGTATGTCGTCGTCGTCGTCATCAAGGTGAGCGAATCGCTCGCCCGCTGTTCATTTTTTTCCTTTCTCTCTAGATCGGTTTAGTTTAGTGTTTTTTAGATCGGTTAATCATGTTTAGTTAAACCGAACGGTTTTGGTTAAACCGATGATTTTTTTGTTAGCCACCGCATAGGGTTTTGCTTATTTAGTGGCCATTCGCCGTTTAGCCTAAGCCGCAAACACTACCAGCAGCCAGGATCCGCCACGTGGCCAGGGGCCTGTTTGCAATTATTTATTTTTTTGTTTAGTCCCTATGTTTTACAGATTAGTCCCTGAACTTCGGATAGCTGTATCTTTTTAACCGTAACTCCAAATTTGATGAAACCATCAGCAAATTCTTCGCCATGATTAGATCTATCCAATAGCATCATGTTAGTATACTTTTTCCAAATTCAAATTTGAACTTTATTCAGATTTGAATTCAAACTCCAACTGGCCATATCTCCTAAACCGTACCTCCGATTGATGTGATTCTTTTTGCACCGTGTCACCGTTACCAAACCCTATCACTTGGACCTATCTCACGATATTTTTCACACATTAGGATCTGTCCATGATAGTTTTACTATTATTCCATGTATGCACTTTAGTACACAACACATCTTTGCACCCTATGTCACATGTTGTTTTGCACCTAGGATATTTCCATGCTAGTTAAGTGTGTTGAATGTTCATTTGGTTATCCAAGACTTTTGCTTTGCATGTTCTTCTTGGTTCTCTGAAATGATTTCTTATGTGAGTGCAATGTTTGACTTTATAGATTTTCATCGGAGAGTGACGAATAGTTCTATTAAGTAAATTTCTGAGAGCGATATCATCTTCATCAACTATTACCAGGCAAGTTCACATTTGACCATTCTTCCAATTACCTATGTTTATATTATGCACTTAGTCCTTTTGTGGTAGGATTTCATGGTAGGATTTATTGTTGCTAGATGGCTATGTCGTTACCTAGTAGTTCATTGAGGTAGGTTTGAACCATATACCTTTGTCACCATCGCGTAAGTTTAATTTTGCCTCGCCAATGTAGACGTGGATTGGGAAGTGTTCATTGTGAGAGATGAGTGACGAAGTAGTAAGTAGAACCAAGATATCTTAATGAACTACCTGGGCGGAGGTTTGGTTTGAATGGTGGCGAAGTACAGTGGGAGCATGCATGGGAAATCCATGGTGGTGCACCACTAGTGGTCCGTCCGCCCAGGCTCAAAGAGATCAATCGTATTCTCATGTCTAGAAGCTTACGTGTGCAGCCACAAGCCAATATGGGCTCTGGCTTAGTTGAGTAGTTAGTGTGACCCCTTCCGGGATGGGCTAGCAGATGTAGAATGAGTAGGTGTACCGGCCTATCCGTGGGTTAAGGGGGAATACTTTCGAAAGACTATGTCTCAGTCATCCTGTTCTCAAACACCAAGCAGTGCGTGAACTTCAACGGAGGCGATCAAGTCTTGTGGGGAAAAGTGCGCAATCCTCTGCAGAGTGTTAAAACCTAATCGATTAGCCGTGTCCACGGTTATGGACAACTTGAGCATCTAGTAGTGGAAATGCTGGGAGATCTCATCACTCTTTATTAAACAGTTGGGTTTTAAATGAAACTTTGGGAATGGATTGAGTTGGGTTTGCCAACTCATCCTATGCTATATTGTAGTGGTAGAATAATATCTTTTATTCTAGGGGAAAAAACTAGTTTTATGCTAAAACTAAACTTAGAGATTTCCACCAGCCAAATTGCATGTACAAATAGGTTCATTATTCCTATGTTGTGACTTGCTAGTACATTCAATGTACTGACCTACAGGGCTGCAACGTCTTACGTTGCAGGAATTTTCTACGACGAGTAAGAGTTATGTTGTAGGGTTATGGTCTACACTCAACTTGCCGTTGGCGTTGATGGGACTCCACACCCATTCGATTGTTTCCGCTGAGATTTATGAGGTATATATTAGTTTTACATTATTTATACATGTGATTGAACTTTGATATATACATTGATGTACTGTGTGTGCCAGCATACCGATCCAGGGATGGCACGGATACACAGAGGCTTGGCTGTTTGAGGTCGGGTCGCCACATAGACCCGATAATTGACGGATACCACTTCACACGAGTCCTGATGGACGGCGGCAGTAGTTTAAACCTGATATATCAGGACACAGTCCGCAAAATGGGGATAGACCCAACAAAAATTAGCCATAGCAATACTACCTTTAAAGGAGTAACGCCAGGCCCAGAAGCCCATTGTACAGGTGTGACGCCCCGTGACCGATGTGCCATGTGTCATCCAGTTAATCGATGTTGTTTGCCTTGTCATTGCTTGCGTGTCATGCATTGCATATCATGTCATCATGTGCATTTCATTTGCATACATGTTCGTCTCATGCATCCGAGCATTTTCCCCGTTGTTCGTTTTGCATTCCGGCGCTCCTATCTCCTCCGGTGGTCATTTCTACCTTTCTTTCATGTCTGGGGATTAAACATTTCCGGATTGGACCGAGACTTTCCATGCGGCCTTGGTTTACTACCGATAGACCGCCTGTCAAGTTTCGTGCAATTTGGACTTCGTTTGATACTCCAACGGTTAACCAAGGGACCGAAAAGGCCTTGTGTGTGTTGCAGCCCAACACCCTTCCAAAGTGGCCCAAAACCCACCTAAACCTCCTCCATCATCTCGGTCATTCGATCACAATCGCGTGGCCGAAAACCGCACCTCATTTGAACTCTCCTAACTCCCTCTACCTATAAATATGTCCTTCCCTTCCAAATTCGCGGTCTAACCCTAGCCACCCTCTTCCTCGCGCCACCGGATGCGTCTCCGTCGCCGCCGGACATGTCCGGTCCTCAACGCCGCCGCCCGCAGCCAATCTGGCTTTGCCACGTGGCACTTCGCCTCCGCCCGCCGCCACGGCCCGCCAGGCCCATCTCGGGCCCGTGGGGCCTTTTCCCTCGCGCCGCCGCCCGAGCGTCCGCGCGCTCCCGCTGCCTCCAGTGCGCCTCACCGCCGCCGCCTTCGCCAACCTTCCGCCGGCGATGAGCTCCGCCAGAGCCGCTTCCGCCGTTTCGCCGGCGCGCCGCCTCCGCCCGAGCAGCGAGCCGCCTCCTCCTCCGCCGCTAGCCGCAGGCGCCCCGTGCCCCTGCCTCCGCGAGCCGCGCCCGACCGCCGACTTCGCTGGCGACCTCCGCCGCCGTCGCCACGTCAACCTCCGGCCCCCGCCTCGTCTTCACCTCCGGCGGATCTGGCGGATCGGGACCAGATCCACCGGTTCGCGAACCAAACGCCTCCCCTCGTCCCGACCCGCTCTGTCCTGGATATCCCCGTCCGCCGTTTACTTTTCCAGAGGTATAAATTTCACTAAGTCCCCGAGATTTCCATGTTTCATATGCCCTTATTCATCATGTCGTAACTCCGCATCCGTAACTCCGATTTGAGCATATAGCATATCAAAATGTTCGCCTCAGAGAGTACATCATTTCATCTTATTGCATCATTTTCATTTGAGCTCATCTTGATGCCCGAAATGCTGTCGGAAGAGAGCTATTTGAGATGATTGTCAGATCTACTGCTCCATTTAGATATTTGTCATTTTTGCCATGATTATTGTGTGCATGATATGCCCATGAGCTCTACATATGTTTTGTTAAGGGTTTTGCCATCTTTCCAGAGGTGCAACCCATGTATTTTTGTGATGTGTGTGGTGACTAGAACAAGCTTGCAAAGTGAGGCACTTGGTAATGCTGTTTTCAGGGACTTAGCATTTCCACTAAGTCCTTGATCTGTTTTTCTCATGATGCCATATGTTCATGTTGTTTCCTAGTGATCCGTGCCTCTTTTGAGGATGATCAGTAAGGATGTTTTGTTAATCTTATAGTGCTCTATCCATCCATGTCTTTGTTTGCAATTATGGAGCACCCTAGCTTGAGTCAATCGAGCTCTACTTTTGCTACTTCGTGAATCTAGGCAGATTGTCTACTTGTTAGCGATTTTGCCGATGATGTTGTAGTTGATCCGTGCATGCTATGCTATTGTTCTTGCCATGTCTAGCTTGCATTTTGTGTATTCTTGATGGGTGTATGCTTAGATTATCATGACTTGCTCCGTAGTGAGTGCATCGAGCTCGTAGACATGCCTACTTGATCTCTGTTTCAGCAAGCTCCAAAGTGTGCTACCTGATCTGAAATTCCAGACAAGTGTTAATTTCACTAAGTCTGAGATCTATTTGCCAAATGCATTTTTGCTATGCTTGTTTGAACCTGTTAATCGATAAATTGGCTATAGCTTAGTGTTCATCTTTTGTTAAGAATCATAAATTCATCCCTGCCATGTATTTTGATGCCATGTTTGGGTGTTGTAGCATGTTCATCTTGTTGCATTTAGATGGCTACTTGCTGTAAATCGCAGACCGGTGCCATATTTGAATTGCTTGCCATTTCTAAACCGTGACTCTGATTCCGGTGATCTTTATAACGTTTTCAAGCGATTTCATCTCACCTTTCCAGTGGCACGCTTGGATTTCCAAGTTGAGGCCAGGTTCAATCATTCCTTGTCAAATCTTGCATATGCATCCCGCATCGCATCCCGCATAGCATACCATCTTTGCACCATATTGTTTGAGCCTTGCACGTGGTTGATTGTGTTCCGTTTGCTTGTTTTTCTTGTTTGGGTAGAGCCGGGAGACGAGTTCGCTAACGAGGAGCCCGTTGAGTTTGCTTTCGAGGATCCAGTCAACTCTGACAACTTTGCAGGCAAGATGATCATACCCTCGAAATCACTACTATCTTTGCTTTGCTATATGCTCGCTCTTTTGCTATGCCAATGCTTCGATGCCTACCACTTGTTTTCAAGCCTCCCAAATTGCCATGCCAAACCTCTAACCCACCATGTCCTAGCACACCGTTGTTTGGCTATGTTACCGCTTTGCTCAGCCCCTCTTATACCTTTGCTAGTTCCAGGTGAAGATTGGAGACCGTTCCTTGTTGGAACATTTATTTACTTGTTGGGATATCATTATATTGCCATGTTATCTTAATGCATCTATATACTTGGTAAAGGGTGGAAGGCTCAGCCTCTCGCCTAGTGTTTTGTTCCACTCTTGCTGCCCTAGTTTCCGTCATATCGGTGTTATGTTCCCGGATTTTGCGCTCCTTACGTGGTTGGGTTATAATGGGAACCCCTTGATAGTTCGCCTTGATTAAAGCTTTTCCAGCAGTGCCCAACCTTGGTTTTACCATTTGCCACCTAGCCTCTTTTTCCCTTGGGTTTCCGGAGCCCGAGGGTCATCTTACTTAAACCCCCCCAGGCCAGTGCTCCTCTGAGTGTTGGTCCGAACTGAGCTGCCTGCGGGGCCACCTCGGGGCAACTTGAGGTTTGGTTTTACTCGTAGCTAGTCTCATCTGAGTGTGCCCTGAGAACGAGATATGTGCAACTCCTATCAGGATTTGTTGGCACATTCAGGCGGTGTTGCTGGTCTTATTTTAACCTATCAAAGTGTCTTGAAGAACAGAGATACGAGTCTGATCGAAACGTCTCGGGAGGAGGTCTATTCCTTTGTTGACCATGAGAGCTTATCATGGGCTAAGTTGGGACTCCCCTGCAAGGATTTGAACTTTCGAAAGCCGTGCCCGCAGTTATGGGTAGATGGGAATTTGTTAATGTCCGGCTGTAGATAACTTGAACCTTAACTTAATTAAAATGAATCAACCATGTGAGTTACCGTGATGGCCTCTTCTCGGCGGAGTCCGGGAAGTGGACACGGTGTTGGAGTAATGTTTGCGCAGGTTGTCCTCTAGTTTCTCGCTCGTGCTTTGCCTTCTCTTCTCGTTCTCTTTTGCGAACAGGATAGCCACCATATATGCTAGTCGCTTGCTGCAGCTCCACACATATTTTTACCTTGCCTTACCTATAATCTTAAATAGTCTTGATCGCGAGGGTGCGAGATTGCTGAGTCCCTGTGGCTCACATATTACTATTACACCAGATGTAGGGCCTGATGATTCCGCTCCAGGTGACGCGCTCGAGCTCAAGTGGGAGTTCAACGAGGACTCTCAACGATACTATGTTTCCTTTCCTGATGATCAGTAGTGGTGCCTAGTTGGGGTGATCGGGACCGTGTCACATGTTGGGTAGTCTTTTATTTTGGCGCCGTAGTCGGGCCATGAGTGTTTGGATGATGTAATGTTATTTATGTACTTGATTGACGTGGCGAGTGTAAGCCAACTATGTTATCTCCCCTTTATTATTTAAGTTACATGGGATGTTGTGAAGATTGCCTTACTTGCGACATATGCCTTCAATGCGATTATGCCTCTAAGTCGTGCCTCGACACGTGGGAGATATAGTCGCATCGAGGGTGTTACAAGTTGGTAATCAGAGCCTTCCCCGACCTTAGGAGCCCCATTGCTTGATCGTTATTAGCGGCCGAGTCGTGTCTAAAAAAATGTTTTGAGTCATTTATGAATTATATATCGGAGAGTTTAGGAATTCTTTTTACTTCCCAGTCTCCTCATCGCTCTGGTAAGGCATCCTGATGTAGAGTTTTGACTCTTCTCTTCTCAAATTTCACTAAAAAAAATTTAGGATCAAGCGGGTATCTTGGAATCGTTCCGATGGTTTTATGACGAGAACATTGTCTTGGTGCCTCCTGTCAGGGGTTTTGTGGAAGTGTCCCGGGGAGTTGAGCTCCGAGGTATTGTCGTCATAACTTTATCGTTGAAGTTCTGGAATACCTGAGTTTAGTACGCCGACATCGAAAATCTCTTTTATGCAGTTCATTGGTGAGATAACCTCGACACCACCCAGTACTGGGGCGGGAGTTCGGGAGTATTGCCATAACTTGTATAACGGATGCTTTTCGAAGGTTGAGGTAGACAATTTCCGAAGGTTTCTTGGTTATGTGTTGAAGGATGGATACAGCTGGATGTAGGATTTGCTAGTTTGGGTGAGATATTATGCTTCCCCTGTATCCCCAACACCTGATTGCATAACCGGAAAATTTCGGGAGTTTCATAGGTGGTAATTCAAGTAGCTCTTAGGATATCTTTCCGACAGATGTATGATACGAAATTGGGGTTCGACGTCTAGTGGTCCGCCTATTCATGGTCGGTTTTACAGTGGTCTCGTTGTGTCTTAAACTCGGGGACGCTTCGTATTTCATGTGCACTGCCTTGTACATGATGGTGCTGTACGATCGAGCCCGTGTAGGCCCCACCACGAAAACTTCAGACGAAATCTCTATCATATGTTTGTTCCGGCTTATTTTGCAAGCCAATCCTTTGTTTTGTTTTTTTGAGTTGTGGTATTCAAGTTGCTTCGAAGTCAAGTGTTGATTCCATACCTTCCCCAAATGGTGTTCTCATACTCCGATGTGTATACTAATCCGGCTCGATCATCGAGTTTGTCATTTCAATTTCTTTTCACCAGTGTGTCCCTCCTCAAGTGGATCCGATCATTTCAACATCTGCAAGATCAAGTATCAGCTCTCTCAACGGTGTTTGTTTCATCCTTCCCAAGTTGCATTTGTTTTCCTGCCCTCCCTCCCTTGTTTTTGTTCAACGACTCAGATTTCTTAATCAAGTATCCATTTTATTGATGGGAAATCTCTCCATTCTTTTCCGTCAATGTTCTTATCCGTTGATTCCTAGAAGATGCTAACGAAGCTTCAAGTTCGTCTCTCTTCACTCATTTTCTTCTCTGGTGGATTCAAATCAAGCTTTGGTGTTGATCATATCCTTTTTCATCGTTTCAAATACCTTCTCATGCCGGTGCACATCATATTCAATCTCCTCTCTCTATCCATTTGTTCCGGAGTGCTGAAGATATCTCGAAGATTCGTGTTTTCTACTCTGCATTCATTCAAGATCTTTTGAGGTTGTTATCTCATTCAAGTCATTTAATTCAACCGGTGCAACCTCTCTTTTAAATCATTTCAATGGTGTTTCTTTTGAGTGGGCCCTAACCCACAGGTCTTTTCCCAGGATCTTACCTGACTCTTCTTCTCTTTTCCCGGAGGTATTCTCAAATTCCTTTCGAAGTTTGACGTAAGAATGAATTGTCATCAGTCAAATGTATTTCTCCAAGATCTTTCAATTCTTTTCATAGTTGGCTCAACCTCTTTGCTTTTGATTTTCCCGGGGTGTCTAAATTATTCATGGTGGTGTTTCTCGTCGTCATTCTCGGATTTTGAAGAACGAAGAAGAGTTTCTCTTTAATCTTGCTCCATTCTCTTCAAGATCCGTGATTCTAGCTTGTTGCCATCCTCTCATAATTATTTTCGTTTGTGGGAATTCTTTGCACCCATCGGAAGCAATTCAAGAGTCTTCTCAGTTGGTTATCCGGAGTCCATCAATTCAGGCTTATTCTTTCTCACCTGTCAGTTATCATTCTCCAAATTTGACCGGTGCTTCGTTCAAGTGATCTCTAATCAGTTCATGATGCCTTTGTTCTCTTGTCTCTAAATTCTCTCAAGCATCTTCTTTCATTTGCTAATTCATCCCGGTGTTGTCCTTATCTTTCCTTCGGTCATTTTAATTCTTACGGTGGTTCATTCAAGAGTTTTTCTTCCTTCGTGTATCATATCAATTCATTCGTGTTTTCAAATTCTACCGGGGTTTCGTTGAAGGCATTCTCAAGTTGACGCTATATCTATCTTAATCCTTTCTACGAGAATAAGTAGTATGCCAATTCCATTGCTTGTCATCAATTTTAATTGGTGAAGGATACGCATAATGTAATTCTTATTCTTGTTTCATCGAGTTTATTCAATTCCTATTTTCCGGAGTGGTTCATCATACTTATCCTTGGTTTCAAGTGCTCATCTGTCTTTCTCGGAGTTCCATGCTCTCGCAATTATGTAATCACAGAGATCTATCAAAAATCTTTACAAGGATTCACCTTGTGTTTTCAACTTCTTTTTTCCTTCCGTTTGATCATCCTTTTGTTTAACGGAATTCTTCACGGAGGCTCTACATGATGGTTCACCAAGGATTTAGTTCCTTTTCGAAGTGTTCATCGAGATTCTTTTCACAGGAGCTCATGCATTCTTCATCTTGCATTCCGGAGTGCAATTCTCCATTCTGTATCATTGGAGGTGGTATTATGTCATTCTTGATAATTTGAGTTCATGTTTTCATGAATCACATGGTGTCAAGAATGAGATATTTTAAAAACACCAATCTCGTCATTGGAGTTATCTTGGGTTATATTTTACCTAAAGCCTTCCCTAAGGATTGTTGCTACTTATGGTGCTCATATATGATCCAAGTTCTTCATTTATCATCTCGGTGAGATAAGTTTCTCGTCTCCTTGTTCTTATCAATCCAATTTTTTTCCCGTGAGTGGCAGGTTGCCACCTCATAATTTGAGATGTATCCCATAAGACCATATCAAGTTTTTTTTTATTTTCATGTTGGTTTTCCAACAACTCCGTTCTAGCATTTGTTGTAAGCATGCTCTCTCAAGACCTTGTTTCCCTTTGTTCACTCCATTCCATTCTTACTTTTGTTCCGGAGGCATTGTGATGTTCATCTTTTCAACCCATCATCTCGTTTTGTCAAAGATAAGGTTCTTTCCATGCCTATCCATTAAACCGGAGTGTTGTGCCCTTTTGCTCAAGTTCTTTTCAGTTTTTCAAGTGGTTGACTTCCGTTTCAACCGGAGTGCTGCCCGAATTTGTTCTTCCTTGTTCCTCTTTCCTAACGGGGTGTTTTCAACTTCGTTCATCTCTGTTGTATTCTTTTCTCGAAATGGATTAACCTTTTCAAGGTTCTTTGGTTTCACTTGTTTGTCAAAGGAGCAACTTAGTTTTACCTCTTCTCTTTCTCTTCCGTTTTCCCTCCGGTGCCATTCTAGATCTCGGGACGAGATCCTCTCGTAGTGGTGGAGTGTTGTGACGCCCCGTGACCGATGTGCTAGGTGTCGTCCAGTTATTCGATGTTGTTTGCCTTGTCATTTCTTGCGTGTCATGCATTGCATATCATGTCATCATGTGCATTTCATTTGCATACATGTTCGTCTCATGCATCCGAGCATTTTCCCCGTTGTCCGTTTTGCATTCCGGCGCTCCTATCTCCTCCGGTGGTTATTTCTACCTTTCTTTCATGTGTGGGGATTAAACATTTCCGGATTGGACCGAGACTTGCCATGCGGCCTTGGTTTACTACCGGTAGACCGCCTGTCAAGTTTCATGCCATTTGGACTTCGTTTGATACTCCAACGGTTAACCGAGGGACCGAAAAGGCCTCGTGTGTGTTGCAGCCCAACACCCTTCCAAAGTGGCCCAAAACACACCTAAACCTCCTCCATCATCTCGTTCATTCGATCACGATCGCATGGCCGAAAACCGCACCTCATTTGGACTCTCCTAGCTCCCTCTACCTATAAATATGTCCTCCCCTTCCAAATTCGCGGTCTAACCCTAGCCTCCCTCTTCCTCGCGCCACCGGACGTGTCTCCGTCGCCGCCGGACATGTCCGGTCCTCAACGCCGCCGCCCGCAGCCAATCTGGCTTCGCCACGTGGCACTTTGCCTCCACCCGCCGCCGCGGCCCGCCAGGCCCATCTCGGGCCCGCGGGGCCCGTTCCCTCGCGCCGCCGCCCGAGCGTCCGCGCGGTCCCGCCGCCTCCAGTGCGCCTCGCCGCTGCCGCCTTCGCCAACCTTCCGCCGGTGATGAGCTCCGCCGGAGCCGCTTCCGCCGTTTCGCCGGCGCGCCGCCTCCGCCCGAGCAGCGAGCCGCCTCCTCCTCCGCCGCTAGCCGCAGGCGCTCCGCGCCCCTGCCTCCGCGAGCCGCGCCCGACCGCCGACTTCGCCGGCGACCTCCGCCGCCACCGCCGCGTCAACCTCCGGCCGCCGCCTCGTCTTCCCCTCCGGCGGATCTGGCGGATCAAGGTCACTAAGGGATTTTTGTTAAGCTCTTTGAGTAGCTCCATGCCATGCTTTAGTTTGTAATGTTCAGGCCCTATAGCATATAGTTTTCATGCTCCAAAGTGTGCTACCTGATCTGAAATTCCAGACAAGTGTTAATTTCACTAAGTCTGAGATCTATTTGCCAAATGCATTTTTGCCATGCTTGTTTGAACCTGGTAATGGATGAATTGGCCATAGCTTAGTGTTCATCTCGATTTCATCTCACCTTTCCAGTGGCACGCTTGGATTTCCAAGTTGAGGCCAGGTTCAATCATTCCTTGTCAAATCTTGCATATGCATCCCGCATCGCATCCCGCATAGCATACCATCTTTGCATCATATTGTTTGAGCCTTGCACGTGGTTGATTGTGCTCCGTTTTCTTGTTTGTCTTGTTTGGGTAGAGCCGGGAGATGATTTCGCTAATGAGGAGCCCGTTGAGTTTGCTTTCGAGGATCGAGTCAACTCTGACAACTTTGCAGGCAAGATGATCATACCCTCGAAATCACTACTGTCTTTGCTTTGCTAGATGCTCGCTCTTTTGCTATGCCAATGCTTCGATGCCTACCACTTGTTTTCAAGCCTCCCAAATTTCCATGCCAAACCTCTAACCCACCATGTCCTAGCAAACCGTTGTTTGGCTATGTTACCGCTTTGCTCAGCCCCTCTTATACCTTTGCTAGTTGCAGGTGAAGATTGGAGACCGTTCCTTGTTGGAACATTTATTTACTTGTTGGGATATCATTATATTGCCATATTATCTTAATGCATCTATATACTTGGTAAAGGGTGGAAGGCTCGGCCTCTCGCCTAGTGTTTTGTTCCACTCTTCCGCCCTAGTTTCCGTCATATCGGTGTTATGTTCCCGGATTTTGCGTTCCTTACGTGGTTGGGTTATAATGGGAACCCCTTGATAGTTTGCCTTGATTAAAGCTTTAACAGCAATGCCCAACCTTGGTTTTAACATTTGCCACCTAGCCTCTTTTTCCCTTGGGTTTCCGGAGCCCGAGGGTCATCTTATTTAAACCCCCCCCCCGGGCCAGTGCTCCTCTGAGTGTTGGTCCGAACTGAGCTGCCTGCGGGGCCACCTCGGGGCAACTTGAGGGCTAGATTTACTCGTAGCTAGTCTCATCTGAGTGTGCCCTGAGAACAAGATATGTGCAGCTCCTATCGGGATTTGTCGGCACATTCGGGCGGTGTTGCTGGTCTTGTTTTAACCTATCGAAGTGTCTTGAAGAACCGAGATACCGAGTCTGATCGGAATGTCTCGGGAGGAGGTCTATTCCTTCGTTGACCGTGAGAGCTTGTCATGGGCTAAGTTGGGACTCCCCTGCAGGGATTTGAACTTTCGAAAGCCATGCCCGCGGTTATGGGTAGATGGGAATTTGTTAATGTCCGGTTGTAGATAACTTGAACCTTAACTTAATTAAAATGAATCAACCGTGTGAGTTACCGTGATGGCCTCTTCTCGGCGGAGTCCGGGAAGTGGACACGGTGTTGGAGTAATGTTTGTGCAGGTTGTCCTCTAGTTTCTCGCTCGCGCTTTGCCTTCTCTTCTCGCTCTCTTTTGCGAACAGGATAGCCACCATATATGCTAGTCGCTTGCTGCAGCTCCACAAATATTTTTACCTTGCCTTACCTATAAGCTTAAATAGTCTTGATCGCGAGGGTGCGAAATTGCTGTGTCCCTGTGGCTCACAGATTACTATTACACCAGATGCAGGGCCTGATGATTCCGCTCCAGGTGACGCGCTCGAGCTCAAGTGGGATTTCGACGAGGACTCTCAATGATACTATGTTTCCTTTCCTGATGATCAGTAGTGGTGCCTAGTTGGGGTGATCGGGACCGTGTCGCATGTTGGGTAGTCTTTTATTTTGGCGCCATAGTCGGGCCATGAGTGTTTGGATGATGTAATGTTATTTATGTACTTGATTGACGTGGCGAGTGTAAGCCAACTATGTTATCTCCCCTTTATTATTTATGTTACATGGGATGTTGTGAAGATTGCCTTACTTGCGACATATGCCTTCAATGCGATTATGCCTCTAAGTCGTGCCTCAACACATGGGAGATATAGTCGCATCGAGGGTGTTACAATAGGCTCCCTGCTACTAGAGGTTATATTCGGCTTTCCCAATAACTTCCACAGCAAAAAGTTAACCTTCCACATCGCTCTGTTCCAAAGTGTCTATCAAGCACTACTCGGACGCGAAGCTTTCGCTTGCTTTAACGTAATACCGCATTACACTTCTCTCATGCTTAAGATGCCCGATCCACGTGGCATCATTACAGTAAATGGAAAAATTGAGCGCTCCTTGCGCGCGGAAGACCGTGCGGCTGCCTTGGCAGCCACACACTAGACGGCCTCACCAACTAGAGCATCTGACAGGTCGCTAAGACCATGGACACGGTTAGACGAGTCCGGTGTAGCTATATATAATTGATACAGGTTTGATGGCTATACCCCTACAACAATACAAGGGGATCAATGCGTGTGAACAAGTGACAATTAGGCTCAACTTTACTTATCTTGAATTGTACATGGTTTATTTAGTATAACCTACCTTTTGCACGACAACTTTTCAGCTAAGTTCCTCTCTTTTACAGATGACCATCGTGCTACACCCGTCCAGGATATGGCACAACGGAGATACAGGCGCAGACGTGTAGCAGGGACCCGTTCCAAGGATTCTTTTTACATTAAAACCCTACGTAAACCTTTTTTACTGTGTCTTGTTGATACACATCCCCCGGATTCTCAGTACAATTGAGAAGGATGCTGACGTATTGGCATGTGGCCACGTCAAAATATTGCACGTACATGGACACCAGGGGCTTACTACAAAGGGCACTGTTTAGCCCGGTTTACATCATAAAGACCGAATACCTTAGGGAGTGTTCGGCGTCACGAGTTTGGCCTTATATGCATCAGCTCCGAATCATGTCTTTGGTCAAATGTTGGATTTGCCCGACTCCTGTGTTTTGCTGCCTTACGTTCCGCTCTATCGGCTAAGGTGGCACCAGGAGAACTACTGCGATTGTGCCCTGGTTCATCTGGACGAGCACGTTAGTAGAGAAAGCCGAAAACTGACTGTCATGATATAGCGTGAGACTGGTCAACAACTCGATGACCAAGCGGAATCTTCGGGATTCCTCCGCCTTAACGATGGGCAATTTCCCGGCCAGGCATGTATGCGCCCTGAATTTGGATGAGCATGGAGCCACCAGGGGCTATATAGTAGCCCCACTGTCAAACTCCTCTGGCTAAGTGAAAGTGTTAAAGCATCATAGTTCGATTGCCTAGTTCGTTGCGCTATCACCTCCTTAGTGGACCAAGACATTGGATCAACTGTGAACATGCGTCTTCTGCAAGCACCCCCGCATTATATGCATGGGGGCTGAAGCCGACGACTGCCATCTTTCAGGTTATATACATATATACATAAATGGCCGCACAGGAGGCATCATAGTACTTTTGGGCAAAAGTACAAATACAACCTTGATAAACTCAATAAAATATTGTTTTTACAATGGGAATACATGTCACTCAAACATAATATTCTTCGAGCACTGAGCCTCTATCGGACGAGCACCTTCAAGAACTTCTTCAAAGTAGTGCTCGGCAACCACTCGGCCTATGCCCGAACCCTGTGCCGCAACAGTGGTGGCATCCATCTCCGCCCAGTATGTTTTGACACGGGAAAGGGCCATCCGCGAGCCTTCTATGCACGCCGACCTCTTTACAGCATCAATGTGTGGCACATCACCAAGTAATTGTTGCACTAAGCTAAAGTAGCTATTCGGCCTTGGCCCTCCCGGCCACAGATGATCCACAACGAACTTCATGGCAAGTCCGGATAATCTATGGAGCTCGGCCCACTCGGCCATTTTCTCATTCAACAGCAGCGGACGGGCTGGAGCATGAAACTGTGACCAAAACAGTCTTTCCACTTCGTGACCTTTCCGATCCTTGAAGTACTCGGCCGCATCAGCAGCACTTACAGCCAAATCCACGTAGGCGTCCGCAGAACTCCATAGCCGGTCCAGAGGTGCATACTTCGGATCGCCAAACTTAGTCTGCAACAAGACGGGCTTCCCAGATACAATATCCGCAGCTTGATGCAGCTCCTCCTTCGTCGCTCTAATTTTGGAGCGGGCTTCCTTGGCAGCCACTCTGGCCTTTTCCAAGTCCGTCGCCTTCGCCCGGTTTTCTTCTTCAAGAAGCTGGTAACGGTCAGCAGCATTTTTTAAACTCTACAGCCATCTTGGCTATTTTTTCTTTGCTCTCGCAATGCGTGGCCTGTTTGGCCCTTAACTCTTCATCCGCCTTTAAAGCGGCTGCATTGCTACTCCTTGCTTGCTCCTTGGCTCAGGCAAGCTCCGTCCAAAGGGTCTCCACGGTGGCAGTTCCATCTGCGGTCACAACATATTAAAGATACTGGCATCATGCTGCTCTTATTATGTGACAATCACCAGAAAAATCACCTACCCTGTGCCTCGTCAAGGCGCTTGTTAACAAGCACGATGTCGGCATCTGCCACATCCAGCTGCCGCCTTAGTTCAGCAAACCCATTAGTCCGGCTAGCCACCGGAGCTTCAACCACCTGCACATAAAGGCGGTCTGGTTATTACCTGGGACTATGATCCTCTGTTTGCCGCCGTTTTCGACGACAACTAGAGTCTCAGGGGCTACTATCTACACAGGGCACATCTAAAAATGTGCGATACTGTCAACAATGTACATCATTTCGTGTACCTCAAAACCGTCAGTAGACTCATAAAGGCTTCATGCAACCCGCTTTCGGCGGACGAAATCCTTTCAATCACCGTACTCATCAACGTGTGATGCTCTTCTGAGATAGCCCCTTGCTCTAGCAGATCCCTCAGTACGTCCGACCACACACCAGATGGTGCCGGACTCTTTTGATTGCTCTCTTCAAGAGCCCGATGTTGAGGACTTCAGGTGGCCATAGGATTACCTTCTGGCCTTGCCCGATCAGGAGAAACCCTCCGGGACGACACCTCGGGGTCGCCCGCCTCGTGAGGCGGTGTGGCAGGGGGAGGCGTTTCGCTCTCCATCATCTCTGGAAGAAGATCCCCTAAAGACGAGCTCTGTTGAGAAGGGCTAAGATCTGAACTTCAAGATAAACGCTTTGATTATTTTCCTCAGAAGTAAAGCGAGATATTTTCATTATTAAGTATCGTTTTACTTACAGCTCGGTGGAGGGCTGATCCCCTTGAGGGCATAGTGCCGCCAGGGTATCCCCCAGGGCAGGACCCTCCGGTGGAGATTTCTTCCCCCGTTTGGAGACCATTGTCTCTGGGTCCTCAGAGGCCGTTCTCTTCCTTCCCTAGGGAGAGGAAGTTCCAGTTCCTCCTCCCCGGCTAACCTCCTTCGCGGAGGCGCTAACCTCCTTGTTCCCCCCTTTATCTTCTCTTGTGGGCGCTTGATAAGGCACGATCTCCAGCATCCTGGTTAGCACGGGATTTGGTGAGGTCTCAGGGAGGGGGGCCGAACACTTGATCAACTTTTCCTTCGCTATCCAATCCTGGTCAAAGAGCGGCTGTTTTAGGGCGACGTTGCGATAAATAAACGGACAGTGTGTTCGGATGCGGGGCTACTTAGTTTGGTATCCGGGCGATTGCAGCTCAGACCTGCATCCTCAGTGATGTCCGGACACATTATTTGTGGTCCGAAGAACAATTTGTACATCTCTTCGTGCGTCATGCCGAGGAAATGTGGAATAGCTCGCGGTCCTTCCGGGTTGAATTCCCACATGCGAAGGGGCCGGCGTTTGCAAGGCTAGACTTGACGAACTAGCATAACTTGCACTACCATAACCAGACTGAAATTTATCTCAAAGAGATCTCGGATATGGCTTTGCAGTATTGGCACGTCCTTGGCTATACCCCAGCTCAGCCCCCTGCTGATCCATGACATCAGTTGTGGTGGGGGGCCTGAGCGAAAGGTGGGAGCAGCTACCCACTTGGCACTTCGGGGAGCTGTGATGTAGAACCACTCCCGCTGCCACAATCCGGACACCTCTGGGAAGCAACCCTCAGGCCATGGAGCGTCAGCGGTTTTTCTTATTAAAGTGCCTCCGCATGCTGCGTGCTGCCCCTCGATCATCTTCGGCTTCACATCGAAGGTCTTAAGCCACAGGCCGAAGTGAGGGGTAATGCGGAGGAAGGCCTCACATACGACAATAAATGTCGAGATGTGAAGAAGGGAATCCGGGGCCAGATCATGAAAATCTAGCCCATAATAGAACATAAGACCCCTAACAAAGGGATCCAGAGCGAGGCCTAGTCCTCGAAGGAAGTGGGAGACGAACACGACGCTCTCGTTGGGATCGAGAGTAGGGACAACCTGCCCTCGGGCTGGCAGCCGATGCGAAATTGCGGCGGTCAGATATCTGGCCTCTCTCAACCTCTTGATGTCCTCCTCCGTGACGGAGGAAGGCATCCACCAACCTTGAAGGTTGGATCCGGACATAGTTGAAGGTCCGAAGCACCTCACCTGAGTTTTGGGTGTTAGAACTCTAGGCGGGGGAAGGATTTGATTGAGCACGAGAGGGAAAAAAGAAAAAGTCTAGTCCCCTTTATAAAGAGGGTGAATATCAAGCGTCCTCCTCGTGGCCGTTTGGGACTTGCCTAAGATCTAGGAGTCCTACCAATAGGCAAGGTTGGGTTACCCACGTCCGTATTGATGAGAATCCCGTAATAAAGGGGACACGATCTCTGCTTCGACAAGATGTGCCAAGGAAACCACCTCGCGAAACACGCTGAGATTGGTTATGAAAAATGATTCGAATAAAGACCTGGTTGTGGCGTGATGTCACACTACGGGGTACGTCAGCAGATTAGATTTGTGGAAATAGTATTCTCTCTACGGTGGTATGTGGAACTTGTTTTGCAGAGCTGGACACAATCCTCGTGTTCAAAATCTTCTATGAAGTATTCGGAGGAGGAACCCGCCTTGCAATGTCGAAGAAAATCTGCGCGTCGGACTCATCGTCATTGAAGCCTGGTTCAGGGGCTACTGAGGGAGTCCTGGATTAGGGGGTATCCGGACAGCCGGATTATATCCTTTGGCCGAACTGTTGGACTATGAAGATACAAGATTGAAGACTTCGTCCTGTGTCCGGATGGGACTCTCCTTGGCGTGGAAGGCAATCTTGGCAATAAGGATATGTAGATCTCCTTCTTTGTAACCGACTCTGTGTAACCCTAGCCCCCTCCGGTGTCTATATAAACCAGATGGTTTAGTCCGTAGGACCAACAACAATCATACCATAGGCTAGCTTCTAGGGTTTAGCCTCTTCAATCTCGTGGTAGATCAACTCTTGTAATACTCATATCATCAAGATCAATCAAACAGGAGTAGGGTTTTACCTCCATCGAGAGGGCCCGAACCTGGGTAAAAACATCGTGTCCCCCGTATCCTATTACCATCCGCCTAGACGCACAGTTTGGGACCCCCTACCCGAGATCTGCCGGTTTTGACACCGACAGACGGTAACAAGCTTGTTGAAGATAGCGACAACACAAGCATTCCTATAACCCCAAGAGCGATTGGGAACTCGACAAATTGCTATCTTCTGTAGACGACAGTCAGCATGATTGTATTTGAACTCACGTATAATACCGGTGTACTCAACCTCTGGGCAGTCGTCTGAGATTTTTGGAAGTGGAACCCGGTGACAAGTGTACACATTCACACATTCCCACTCGCAGTTGTACCCAATAGAAACAACCCAATCTCCATTTGCTCCTGCCCAAGCCTTGCCCTCAAGCGATGGCATCTTAACATCATACATATCATTATCAAGCGGGATCAACTTACACAAGGCGAGGCTTCCCTCGTCCCCACGTCAGTCAGCAGGGTCACAGTGAAGAAGATAGGGGAGATCAAACCGCTCCTGGACCCTTGGGTTCCTTGTAATGATGTTATTAGTTGAGTCGAGAATGGTCTTGAACGAACCTGCCAAGCTAGACGAGGTGATGATGTCGCAGAGATCAATGAGTTCCTCCATCACGTCATCATTCAGATCGGGGCAAGAATAACGGGGTCGATTCCGGCCTGTTCCCTCCATGGAGAAGATGATCAAACAATGGCAGAAGGTAGGGTGAAGGCAAATGGAGGAGGGAGGAAGAGCTAGCATGCGACAGCAGTTCCAAATCGAGAGGGAAAGGCGAAGAGTCGGTGGACGGTTGCCACGGTACACGAAGAGGCGCATGGGGAGCGAATGGTTGCCACAAAGGTCACACACTGACGAGAAGGGCCGAGTGAACCGCACGCGTATATCGCACACACCTTGATCTGGCTGACCATTTCTTTTGTGTTGCCAAATCACAAATAGTTCATCCGAGTGAATCGTATGTTGTATATCGCACACACCTTCATCTCGCTGCCCTTTTTTGTGTTGCCTAATCACAAATAGTTCCTCCGAGTGAACCATATGTTGTGTATCGCACAAGCCTCATATGGCTGACATTTTCTTTTGTTCCTCCTCATCGCAAACAGTCAATTGAACTGAACATATGCCCTTCATCGCACACGCAACTAAAATCTGAACCGTGCTTGATGCATCTGCCATCGCAAATGTTTTATACATTTTTGACGGTTTTCATACACCACCGTTTGCGATTCACTAGTGTGCATCGGTCCTAAACAAACGATTTTTAACCCGTTTCCCCAACGGCACTTGGAACCGTCGCCAAGTGAGTGTGTGCGATAGGGTGTCCTTCCCACATGACCCACAAACCGTCGGGGATATTCAGCAGTAATCCAGAGGCCTTCCAAAATGTAATCGTGTGTGATGCAGCACACACTAAATTATTTCGCACGTGTGGTATAGCTGATTAAGCATTTCTAATGATGCACTGAAACCATACGGTCTGCCGTAACGAACCGTTTGGGAAACAGAATGTAAGGCACACTGGCCAACATATGAACTGTGTGCGATTTGTGCCCCATTGCATAGGAGTTTTCTGCGTAACCCGTCTGCCTTGCTAGACTCTATTGCACACGTTTGCTAACAATTACCATCTGCGATAATGTTCTATCACAAATGGTTGAGGAGCCCCTTCGCACACATATAAGTGCTGCAGACCTATTGTGATTTGTTGGGTATCACCGACGGTTGCCGCAAGAGTGACATGTGCTTTTTGTTTGGGATCCCACACGTTTCTTGAAAAAATTACGACTAGGATTGTATTTTGCATTGGGCACAGTTACTCCCAGTTCATGTGTGCGATAACGCGATATCATAAACGGTTCCGGAGAACCTACGCACACGTAGTAGCACTGCAAATCGTTTGCGATCATCCATGTATCACCGAAGGTTCCGCTACGATTGACGTATGCTTTCTGATGTGGACCGCACAAACTCATTTAGTTGAACTGTGTGCGGAGCAATTGCCAGGTTAAAACAAAAATATCCCATTTTGAAAATTGGCAAGCAAAACCCAAATTCGCCACAATATTCAATTGAACAAATAAACTAAAATATCCCATTTTGAATCAGCACGCAAAAAGCAAATTCACCACAATATTCAATAGAACAAGTAGTGTCCATAGGAAGAACATTCATCAGATTTTGCAACAATTGCAATTGAACATATGGTAGATAAATTCCAATGATTTTTCCACACATATACGCATTACATAACTAATCATAGTGTACGAAATACGAAGACCTCATCAGATGGAAAACAATGGATCCATGCGTTATATGTTTAGCGGCTAACTCTTACTCAATGTTTCAGGAGAACGCATGCTGAAATCTTCATTATCACCAGTGGGATTGATATAGTGATCAGGGAAGAAGTCGCTGATAAATCTCCGAACCATCAGCAATTCACCAGCCGGGAGCGGTTTAGGGGTCCTCGGTTTTTAGATGAGCTGCATTATTTTTAAGATCATAATGTGTCATATGAGTGGAGTAGAAGATATTAATTAAGATATACTTACTGGTACTAATTTGCGAGGATCATCACAACTATCAGCAGATTTGCAGATGGACATCATGTGTCTGCAAACATAGTATCCACAAAGGTTGGCCCCTGCTTCTTGCTGAGGACACTGAAATTTTTTGTACAAAATTAGTCATGTATTAGTCCTGTTAGGAACAACCTAACCCGTGTTGGATGTATTATTTTTTCTTTAGACAAAATAGAAAGAGGTTTATTTAGAAGCATGAACATTTGACTAGCATAAGGAAAGGTATTTGCAGACTGTTGGATAAATTTTCCGAAAATAACGGATTTCGGTGTGTTCCCGGAGAAACAATCTTGTGCTGCATGGGTTGTTCCATCTTGAATAGGTTCCCTGGTTTAGTTTTCCACAATGCGAGCACACTGCAAATGGTGATGAATTTTAACAAAATCAATTATTGAACCATTTATGAATGCAAATTGATTTCAACATCATAGAATTCAATACCTATCCAAGAATTGCTGAACATGCGTCAGACCCTGAGCGTTTGTTGACTCTCTGAGAGAATCGATGTAGTAAATTGTGTTCTTCTTTGGAACAATGAATACCAATATCCAGTGATTGCTACATATTAACAAAGCCATGAACTTACGAATGATGTCGAAATATGAAAGACAATCAGTGTATGTGTGGTTGTTTACTTGACTTACCGTTCATGATATGGCCAAAGAAATGATTCTCCATGGGACGTGTTTTCGAAGATACGGAGGACCGTGTTAACCGCCCAGTCCCGTCGGTCCTTACCATCTAATGTTGTGACATTTGCTAATGCAGGATCTATGAAATACACACTCTCCCTTTTTCTTCTCCACGCGTTCAAGCCCCTGAGAGGAATAAAATGCAGTTAGTTGTTTATCATTTACAGCTTTTTATGGAGAAGTTGATCAGAGTTTGTTAAGTACTTACAAAATCAGGCATCTAACAAGAGTGGCATCAAGCACGTTGAAGTTGAAGAAGAGATGTAAGTCCTTGAAACTCACATTGATGGAACCAGCATCATGTCAGAAATAATCTCTATTGTAGTGGACTAGCAAAGCATGATGACCTGCTGACATTTGATCCATTCAATATTCCTGTAACTTGCTGCAACTGGAGCTGCACTCATCAAAGTATTCGCCAACAAGAAATGGCTGGGCATGGACGTAATTACGTGCTTCAAGTATGTCTGCTTTACTTTTAGCAAGCAACAATTCTACTTCTTCATCATCCATGGCGTCAGAAATAATATTACTCCCTGATTCGAACAAGCTGCTATTAATTTGGTTATGGGCGATGAGTGCTTTAAGTAAGAGGCAATCGTTCTCTTTCCTCTTCACTCTCCCACTGCCCTTCCTCGTGGTCATGGGTGTAGCCTTTTTGTCCACTTCCTTCTTGGTACTTGAAGCATTTCTGGTAGAACGTCTTATTGCCTACAAGGTAGACTACTGAGCAGATGGTGAAGCTTGGATGGACTTCTTAGCAGACGGTTTGTCTATGCCAGACCGCGGAGCTGGCGGTGCTGCTTTGACGGACTGCTGGGCTGTAGGTACAGAGGCATCAGACTGCTGACCATGCGTTGAAGCTATGTTGGGTTTCTGCGCAGGTGGTGCCAACTTGTCGGTGTGCCGAGGAGGCCATGCCAACGCGTTGGTTTGCTGAGCAGGAAGTGTTGACTCATTGATATGCTGATCACACGCCTGCAGACCAACGGATTGATGAGCAGTCAGTTCTGGACCTACAGACTACTTAGCAGGCGGTTCCAAAGCATCAGACTGCATAGAAGTCTGTTCCACGAGGTTGGTCTGCTGCAGCTAGGTCTCCCCCCGCTGCTTCAGCGGTCAGCATCTAAACCGGTGGTGCATCATCAATAGTTGTAGGCCTTGCCACCGGCTGCTTTGGGGCGGAGGATGACATGGTCTATACACCACAAAGTCGAGCCGACTAATCACATGTTGATGCATCAGTCCGCGAGAGCTGCTGTGGCAAGGAGAGCATCACCGGTTGAGAGGCGACAGTGGTTGCTCTTGGCGGGGCTTCAGGAGTCTCATCGATGAACTCTATTTCCTTTCGTGGCCACTCGATGTCATGTAATAGTGTTTCTCCCAAGGCCCTTTGCTCATTGAACTCTCCTAGGACATTCTTTAGGGCAAATTCATTGAATCCAGGCTTTACTTCAGTCACATAGCACTTCACACAACCCGGCTTCAATGGCACACTGTCCAAGAAGAGGCGATCTTCCAAGAAGGGTGGGCAAACCCAGGTTGTTGCACATTTTAATGTACCTTCATACTGTGTAAGCACGCCCTCCAGTCTGTCTTTCATTCCAGATAGATCATATATAGCATCATCACGAGCAGCTGTAGTCTCAGTGTCGCTGGGGTCAGTTGATGCACAACTACTCTTGTGCAGTGTTGTCGCGCAATAAGCAGCATCATCCATGCCCGCCTCCGCTCCCATCTGTTGTCAATCTGTCAGTGTTAGTTTTCTGCATCGTCATTGACTCCTCAACATCCTTTCGAATAGCTGGATAAATCTCCTTCTTCAACTTTTGTGGCACCCCGGCTCAGAGCAACTGGTTTACCTTGCATTGCTAGCCCAGAGATCTTGTCTTCTGGCAATACACAACATCTTGGTAGAGAAAGCAACCGCTTTATTGATGCTAGCGGAACGTAGTTCATATTACAACAAGTTGTGAGGCCAAGCGGCACAGACGGTGCGGTTGAACAATATGTACATTATTTAGTGAACATAAAGGGGCCTCGATCATGACAACTATGCGGCAGCGGAACGACGACGAAGCGGAACTCCATAGCACAGGGACACCGATGTGGACACGAACTAGACTCGGACAGCACTCCTTTCCAACGAGACTTTCCAGAAAGCTGGCATGACACGCCAGGTCAGTACATTGAATATACGTGCAAGCTCACAACAAGCATAAACATAATGACAAACAATATCATGATAATTAACCAATTGAATCATTAATGCAAAATCATACTTGGGATGCAGTGATCATGATCTCTTGACTTAAGTCCCTCGGACTTGCTTACCAAACGGTGATCCCTCTTGGACCACAAACTTACCAACATCTTGGTATTTAATCGGGTTACCTCGTAACCAAACAGTGATCGTACTCAGATCACAAACTGACCAACAACTTGGCCTCCAGCATCAAGATGATTTCTCAACCATCCTCTCTCCAACAGTGCAAGGTTATTATCTTAGTGTGCAAATTTATTTAAATGTTGATCCATGGTGTGACCTACTTTTGAGCTTGTCCGTAACTGTGGACTCGGCTATCGATAGATTTAATACACTCAATAGAGGAAGCGCACTGTACCCACACCACGGAACCCATGGCCTCTCACTCACATGCAGGTGGACCAACGACATTCCGACAGAACCCATCCCATGCCATGACACTCTCCCGGCCACTCCGACTCACTCCCCACTAGGCTAAGTCATGGGTGGCCCCGTGCCTACCAAAGACACCAACGGCCACCGTCGTGGCAAAACATAAACAGTCCCAAACGGGGACAAGGTACCATAACAACAACGGGCACACAAGGTTATGTCTGCTTACCGGGCCAGGGTAACGCACACCCATAACCTTCCCTCATTGGAGGCACCGACCAGAGGCATGACAATGGACCGAATAAAGGCCTTCCCACAAAGGGAAATGTGGTTTCAGTAGGGAAAATCTCGATTCAGTGGCACCATGACCCGATCAATGATATGTTCAAGTTGAATTTTTATCAGGTTTAACTTAAAGTGAAAGGAACTAGTGTCATGATATGCCATGAAAATGCAACACTAATATATATGCATCACAAATCATCGGAAATAACTGGGTCAAATTCATCAAATACTAAGCATAGATATCAATAACTCACAACACCTCTCTGGTTATTAGCAAATTAACCATGACAATATCTTAGCATAATTCTTTTCTCACTCAAGAAAATATTAAGCCAACTAATTCCTTTTTCATAAACATATTACTTCTTCGTAATCAAATATAACTTATAATGACTTAAGCTAACTTAGTTAGTTGTAAACTTTTGTAAACTAAACATATCAACTTAAACAAGCATCCATCAGTATATATATATATATATATATATATATATATATATTAGTGAATTAAATGCATGGATTAAATCAATTGTTCAAGTTGAAAAATCACAAATATTGCAATGACTCCATGAAAATGTTGATGTGGCTTGCCTTAGTGCATATGAGGGTCACACTCCTCCTGGTGATCCTCAAGACAAGCTTCACCTTCTAGAAAGAATTATAAACACAAAAAGAAAACATCAATAACTACTCTGAAATCCAACAGAAAATCTAGACAACATAGAAAAATCTCATTTTTGGTGAGATGCTAGAACTTTCATTAAGAACATAATGCAAAAATAATCAATTCATTTGGATCTATGACTAAAAAGTTGTGGATGTTTGAAGCTCTCTGGAATAATTTGAATTTGATTTAAATAAAACAGAACTGGGGGAGGGGGTGACATCGAAGGCGTAAACCCCGCAGGGCGCCTCCACTTGTACCGCTTCGGGCGCGGCCTGAGTGGTTGACTACTGGGCCCCGCTAGTCGGGTGAGAGGGCCGGGGAGAGGGAAACAGAGTACGGCGAAGCTTCGTCGGAGCTCATGCCAGCGAGGAGGGTGTCTTGGCCTGAGCTAAAGGGATGGATCGAAAGAGAAGATGAAGGTGCACCTGCCCGTACCGATAGATTAGCTAGGGTGGTCGGACGGTGTCGGAACGGGCCTCTCCAACGGCGACAGAGAGCGGAGGTCGCCGGAGTTGGAGATGACGGCGACCAGAGGCTGCACCAGTGGCCCCGACCTGGTCGGATGGCACCACTGACGCACGGCGGAAGCTCTGGAAGAGAGGCCCGAGCTTGGAAGGGGTTGGAGCTGTAGGGATGACCCGAGGGGATCGCCGGTGAGCTCGAGCTCGAGGACGGCGGCCCAAGGCCTGCCTGGCCGGGCTACGGCTTCCTACTGGTTTGTGGAGTGTGTGATAGGGGTTGGTGATGCTCGAGAAGGCTGGGGAGGGCTGTATTTATAGCTGAGGGAGGTGAGGAGTTCGGGCTCCACCAGAGGACACCTGGACACGGTGCCCGGCGACGAACGGCGTCAGTGAGCGAGGGGGAAGGTGACGCAGCTCATGCGGGCGCTGTGAGCGAGCGGAGACGAGCAAAGGAATAAGGGGTAGCGACGAACACAGTGCGCGGTGCACTGTTGGGTTGGCCGGACCGCGCCCGTGCTCGCTGCGGCGAGCTCTGGCGTCGGCGAGTGCCAGGAGGGAGTTAAGGGAGTAGAGACGGAGATGGTGGTGCATTTTGGCGAGGTGCAGCAGGCGGGGAAGCGAGCACACGCCGAACAGAGCGCTCGGTGGCACTCAGAGCGCGGCGACTAGCGAGTTGGCACCGTGCACACGCGTGGTCACCGCGTGAACTTTGGCATAGAGCCACGGTCGGCCCCAATTTCATGTCTGGCGTGTAGTCCTTTGTGTTTTGGGTAGAACCAATGCTTAGAGCCGAGCTCAGATGCAGTAAGATGGAGTTTCACTACAAGGTAAGTTTCTGGACAGTAACTTTGAGAGCTTACTGTGGTCAAAGTACTAAGAGTTGAGAGCTGAGCTTTGGAGGTTAGCAATCATCTAGGAAGGTGGTGATGCACAAGAAAATTCAGCAGCATTGGAGCAAATAAAATGGTAGTTGTTGTAGAAACTATCATTTCTGTCCAGAACAGAAAACATTTTCTGTAGCAAAAATATTCCAACAAGTGATGCAATATTTTTGCTCAGGAAGGTGTCCTAGGGTTCAAAGAATATTTGGGAATTTCCCAGATTTTTGTGGGCAAGAAAAATTGGGGTTGCTTTGGAGCACAAGTGGCTGGTTAGGGTTTTAGAGGGAAAATGAATATTTTCATTTAAGAAAAATATTCATAATATTATTTTGAGGTTGATTAGAGAAGAAATGGTGACTAGAGAGAGAAATGAGTCACTTGGGTGAAAGTCAAGGTAGTGCCCAAGTGTTTAAGTCCAACTGAAGAGATTCAAAAATCCAAATTTAAATCAAAACCAAATAAAATCAGAAAAAGAAGAGGGGGCAAAAACCAGGCTGTCACAAACCTCCCCAACTTAGGATGAATCTCGTCCTCGAGATTCGGTTGCTCGGGAAAACAATTCTAGATAATGTGCCTTTAGAAATTCTTGTCGTTCCCAAGTGGCTTCTGCCTCTGTGTGATGCTCCCACTGAACCTTGTAAAACTTTCTTTTTTTACTATGAGTGACCCTTTCCATCTCATCCAAAATTCTGAACGGTCTCTCTTCATATGTTAAATCCTTAGCCAACTCTATTTCCGTCATAGTAGTCTTTTTCTTGGGTGGTGATATACGTCACCTCAACTGTGAGACATGGAACACATTGTGCACTTCTGACAATTCTGGGGGCAGTTCCAACTAATATGCAACAGTACCCACCTTGGACATAACTGGGAATGCACCAATAAACTTGGGTGCCAATTTTCTGCGAGTCTGGAATCTCTTGATTCCCTTCATAGGAGTGACTAGGAGGTATACATGTTCTCTAGGTTCAAAACTGATCTGTCGGTGTTTTGCATCATAATAACTCTTCTGTCAAGATTTGGCCAATTGCAATCTGTCTCAGATTTCCTTGACTTGCTTTTCAGCTTCCATCATGACATCCGTTCCAAAAATACGCCTATCTCCAGTTTGAGACCAATTCAACGGAGTGCAGCACTTACGGCCATACAAAGCCTCATAATGTGACATCTTTATACTGGTCTGGAAGCTGTTGTTGTAGGAGAACTCGGCATATGCCAGACAGTCTTCCCATTTAGGTCCTTGGGCCAAGGCACAGGCTCAAAGCATATTTTTGAGTATTTGGTTTACATGCTCAGTCTGTCCATCGTTCTCAGGATGATAAGCGCTACTATATTTTAGCTATATCCCCAAGGGTTGGTGGAGACATGACCAGAAAGCAGAGGTAAAAAGTGACCCCCAGTCGGAAGTGATTGTTCGTGGTACTCCATGTAGACTGGCTATTCTGGACACATACAGTTGTGCGAGTTGATCAGCTCGGTATGTGGTTTTGATGGAGATAAAATGAGCTACCTTGGTTAAGGTGTCCACTATGACCGATACTGCGTTATTGCCTCGCTGATTCTTTTGTAGCCCTGTGACAAAATCCATGCAAACATCATCCCACTTCCATTGTGTAATAGGCAACGGTTGGAGGAGTCCAGCTGGTTTCTGGTGTTCTACCTTCACTTTGTTGCATATGTTGCAACAGGCCACGAAATAGGCAATGTCTTTCTTCATCCCACCCCACCAGAATATTTGTCGAAGGTCTTCATACATTTTAGTTCCTTCGGGGTGAATATAATACGAAGATTCGTGCGCTTCTAGCAGTATTCTCTTCCTTAAATCTTCTTGTCTGGGTACACAAATCCTTCCACGGAATCGCAGTGTACCTTGTTGATCCTTAGAAAAATCTGAGGTCTGTCCTGCTAACATACACCTGACATGTTTATGTTGGCCTGTGTCATGTGGCTGGACCTTGTAGATCTCTTCCTAGAGGGTAGGAGTAACTTCCATGATATTAGCAAGACCAACGCCCACTATGACCAGGTTGAGCTGAGCAATCTCTTTTTGAATTTCAGGAGGCAAAGATTCCATTATAGTATTTAAGCTGACAGGCTTTCGGCTGAGTGCATCGGCAACCACGTTGGCCTTACCCGGGTGGTAATTTATTCCAAGATCATAGTCCTTGACTAACTCAAGCCATCTTCGTTGGCGGAGATTTAAATCTGGCTGAGTAAATATGTACTTGAGACTTTTGTGGTCAGTAAATTTTTAGAGCATGAACCACCATGGCTAATTCCAGATCATGAGCAGTATAGTTTCCCTCGTGGGGTCGTAGCTGTCAAGATGCGTATGCTACCACCTTGCCATCTTGCATAAGTACGCATCAAAGACCTTGTCTGGAGGCGTCACAGTACACATCAAAGATGCGGTAGATGTCTGGAAGAGTCAACACAGGTGTTGTTGTCAGTCTGATTTTCAGCTCATTGAAACTTTTCTCATAGTCCTCGGTCCATTCAAACTTATTATCTTTCTTGAGCAATTCCATCATTGGTTTGGCAATCTTGGAGAAACCTTCAATGAAACGGCGGTAGTATCCAGCTAATCCAAGGAAACTCTGGATTTGGGATACTGTCGTGGGTACCAACCAATCAAGCACGTCCTTTACTTTGCTCGGGTCCATAGCTATACCTTCTGCAGATAGCACATGCCCATGAAATCCAACTCACTTGAGCCAAAACTCACATTTATTGAATTTGACGTACAGCTGATGGTCGCGAAGTCGTTGTAATACGGCTCTGAGGTTTCCTTTGTGCTCCTCTTCACCCTTTGAGTATATGAATATGTCATCGATGAATACCACCACAATTTTATCTAGGAAGTCCATGAACACCTTGTTCATCATATGCATGAAGAAAGCAGGGGAATTGGTGAGGCCGAAGGACATAACCGTATATTCATAAAGACCGTACCGTCTAGTGAATGCGGTCTTAGGAATATCTTCCTTTTTAATCTTGAGTTGGTGATATCCTGTCCTTAAATAAATATTGGAGAATACCTTTGCCCCGCTGAGTCGATCAAACAGATCATCGATCCTGGGCAGTGGATATTTGTTTTTTGATGGTGACATTATTCAGCTGACGGTAATCCACACACATACGGAGAATACCATCTTTCTTATCCACAAATATAGCAGGTGATCCCCATGGTGAAGAGCTAGGACGGATATATCCTTTTTGGAGCATCTCGTCAAGTTGTTTCTTTAGCTCCACTAATTCTGAAGAAGGCATCCGATAATACTTCTTGTATAATGGTGCGGTCCCGGGCACAATATTGCAAACTCAAGATCTTGATCTGGCAGCATGCGAGGCGGTTCTTCTGGGAATACATCGGGAAACTCACTAACCACAGGAATTAATTCCAATTCACCAACCACAGCGGTGAAGACCATTTCTTCCTTGGGTATGCTCCTGCGGGCATAGAATTTTGTAGTCCGCCCCTCTTGACTTGTCAAAGTGACTTCTCGGGTCGCGCAATTAATGCATACTTGATATTTGGTTAACCAATTCATCCCCAAAATAATGTCCAACTTGACGGACTCAATGACTATCAAGGAAGTTGGAAAACGGACTCCGTTGATATTAATTTCCAAATTACGACAGACCAGATTGCTTCTGACCAAAGATCCCGGGGATTTTACCAGCATATTCTTGCTCAAAACCGAACAAGGAAATTTGTTTTGGGCAACAAAACTCCACGAAATAAAAGAGTGGGAAGCCCTAGAGTCGAATAAAATAATGGCAGGTATGCTATTAACAGAAAACATACCAATGACGACCTCGGGGTTCTCTTGGGCTTCGTCTATGGAGAGGTGATGAACTTGCCCAGTGATGTTTTGCTGGACAGGATATGTCTCCATAAAGCTGACTTGAGGCCTGAATGGAGCATTAGTCTTGCCATTATTGGGACACTGTCTGGCATAATGTCCGGTTTGCCCACAGCTGAAACAAGAATTGTTGCGCTGGCACTCTTCTCGCACCAGGTTGGTCATGACATTCTTGACTTGAGTAGTGGTTTTGTTAACATTCTACTGCAAATTGGGCTCGTACTCTACCTGAGTATGATGCCAGGTACGAGCCCTTTGCACTGGCTGCACTTCCTTCCTTGGCTCGAACTTGCGCTTGTGATTGTTATTTGCAGACTTATAGTCATGTATAAGCTTGTGCTTCTTTTCAGCAATGAGAGCCTTGTCTACCAAAGTTTGGACATCCGGGAAGTCAAACATACTGAGGGTGCATTAGAGATGCTGGTTTAATGCCCCAAGAAACCTGTCAATCTTTCTTTCTTCGGTGGCCACATCATAAAGAGAGTAATGGGCCAAATGATTAAATTTATGCAAATATTCACTCACAAACTGACTTCCTTGGAGAAGCGTGAAGAATTCACGCTGCTTGATCTTCATAATTCCAGTGGGAATATGGTATTTACGAAACTGATCCTTGAATTTTGTCCAGATGATTTCTTCATCAGCAGGCCACATGGCTTTTGCATTTTCCCACCATATGGAGGCAGCGCCTTCAAGATAATGAGTTGCAAACGGAACCTTGTCATCCTCTTCAGTATGAGCAATCTCAAGTTTCTTCTCAATGGTTCGTAACCAGTCATCTGCGCCCAAGGGATCAATAACCTGACTGAAACTGGGAGGCTTGGTTCTCTGAAAATCTGACAGCTTCGAGTGATAACCGTTCTGATTTCCATTCTGTCCAACCATAGATTGCACACTCCTTAATATTTCAATCAGATCATTATTCCTCCTTTCCTCAAACATACGCAGAATTTGCTCGGTGGAGGGCGGATTTGGCGGTGGAGACGGTGGTGGAACGTATGGCTCGGGGGAGTGTCCTGCCTGTCGTGCAGAGCGGCAAACAGGGACATCCTCACAAGAGGCACAACTGTTGCCTCCCCGTGTCATCCTATTGTTTGTTTTTCCCAAGACAACGCATCCGAGATGAGAAACATCCAAAAATATAGTGGAGAAAAGCCATCGACAAAACCCGAAAGAAAACAAAATACGAACGAAGCACAGCGAATAAAAGAAAGTTCCAACATAATTATAGATAGACTCGCACATAAAATATAAATGACATGATAAGTTCGACTACTCTCATACATAGAACGGAACATCATGACTAGTACGACTACATCCGTACATCAACCTGACAACTGCGAATACTCGAGCACTCTAAAGCTTTGCTGGTGCTGCGGGGTCCTCTCCTGAAGCAAACTCGGATCCTGAATTGATGACGTTAACCAAAACCTCCATGTTAAAGGTAACACGATGACGCTGCCTCGAGGGCTCTCCCTTCGGAGTAGGTGCAGGATGAGGCTGGAGCATCGGGGCTACTAGGGTCGTGAGAAGGGAAACCCACTCATCAAGAGCACTGAGAGGATTCACGGTCGAGGTGCCCGAGCTACTCGGAGGAGTAACCGGTGAAATAGGCGAACTAGAACTGGAGGGAATATAAGGAGTAAATCCCGTAGACGATGGAGTAGTGGAAGCTCTAGTAGCGGCTAAAGTAGTGCGGGCATGAGTCAGCTCTCGAGCCAACTCATGAATCATAAGATAGCTAGCGGTGATATAACAATAAAGGTGGCTAGCAGTACTATCAGACTCCGGATCAACGATAGGAAAACGGACACGACCATTGTCATGTAGGGAGGGATAGTAGTGGAAACCTGGATGGTTCTGCATTCAGACCTCATTATAACGCATCTCGACGAGGACCTCAAATGCAGCATACTGGATAGCCTGATAAGCGGTAGAAGTGAAATCGCTCCTGGAGGTACGAATATAAGTGCCGGAAGATGAACTACTGCGTAGAGTGACCACTACGTGATACTCATATACTGAGTCTGCTAGACGCTCCCGGTATACACGATAGACTGGGTCGTCACCTAGGGGGTACAACCGACACCACACGTTATGGAGGAGATGCAGCGACATGTACGACATCAGCTGCAACTGGCACGGATACGGCACCAGAACCATCCAGTTAACACGTTGGCACATGCAATGCAACAACCAGCTAAAATCACTACCGGCAATCAACTTATACCATGACTAACGTCCAGTTAACACGTTGGCAGCCTAGCGTGTCCTACAGTCAGCATGGCTCTGATACCAAGCATTGTGGCACCCCGGCTCAGAGCAACCAGTTTACCTTGCATTGCCAGCCCAGAGATCTTGTCATCTGGCAATACACAACATCTTGGTAGAGCAAGCAACCGCTTTATTGATGCTAGCGGAAGATAGTTCATATTACAACAAATTGCGAGGCCAAGCGGCACACACGGTGCGGGCTGAACAATATATACATTATTTAGTGAACATAAAGGGGCCTCGATCATGACAACAACGCGGCAGCGGAACTACAACGAAGCGGAACTCCATAGCACAGGGACACCAATGTGGACACAATCTAGACTTGGACAGCACTCCTTTCGAATGAGACTTTCCTGAAAGCTGGCATGACACGCCAGGTCAGTACATTGAATGTACTTGCAAGATCACAACAAGCATAAACATAATGACAAACAATATCATGATAATTAACCAATTGAATCATTAATGCAAAATCATACTTGGGATGCAGTGATCATGATCTCGTGACTTAAGTCCCTCTGACTTTCTTACCAAATGGTGATCCCTCTTGGACCACAAACTGACCAACATCTTGGTATTTAATCGGGTTACCTCGTAACCAAATAGTGACCGTACTCGGATCACAAACTGACCAACAACTTGGCCTCCAACACCAAGATGATTTCTCAACCATCCTCTCTCCAACAGTGCAAGGTTATTATCTTAGTGTGCAAAATTATTTAAATGTTGATCCATGGTGTGACCTACTTTCAAGCTTGTCCGTAACCGTGGACTCGGCTATCGATAGATTTAATACACTCTGTAGAGGTAGCGCACTGTACCCACACCATGGAACCCATGGCCTCAGACTCCCATTCGGGTGGACTAATGGCATTCCAATAGAACCCATCCCTTGCCATGACACTCTCCCGGCCACTCCGACTCACTCACCACTGGGCTAAGTCATGGGTGGCCCCGTGCCTAGCAAAGACACAAACGGCCACTGTCATGGCAAAACATAAATGGTCCCAAACGGGGACAAGGTACCATAACAACAACGGGCACACAAGGTTATGTCTGCTTACCGGGCCAGGGTAATGCACGCCCATAACCTTCCCTCATTGGAGGCACCGACCAGAGGCATGACAACGGACCGAATAAACGACTTCCCACAAAGGCAAATGTGGTTGCACTGGAGAAAATCTCGATTCAGTGGCACCATGACCCGATCAACGATATGTTCAAGTTGATTTTTTATCAGGTTTAACTTAAAGTGAAAGTAACTGGTGTCATGATATGCCATGAAAATGCAACACTAATATATATGCATCACAAATCATCGGAAATAACTGGGTCAACTTCATCCAATACTAAGCATAGATCTCAATAACTCACAACACCTCTCTAGTTATTAGCAAATTAACCATGACCACATCTTAGCACAATTATTTTCTCACTCAAGAAAATATTAAGCCAACTAATTCCATTTTCATAAACATATTACTTCTTAATAATCAAATATTACTTCTAATGACTTAAACGAACTTAGTTAGTTGTAAACTTCTGTAGACTAAACATATCAACTTAAACAAGCATCCAACAGAATATATATATTTTAGTGAATTAAATGCATGGATTAAATCATTTTTTCAAGTTGAAAAATCACAAATATTGCAATGACACCAAGAAAATGTTTCTGTGGCCTGCCTTAGTGTAGACGAGGGTCACACTCCTCCTGGTGATCCTCAAGACAAGCTTCACCTTCTGGAAACAATTATAAACATAAAAGAAAACATCAAGAACCATCTCTAAAATTCACCAGAAATTCTAGACAGCAGGGAAAAATCTCATTTTTGGTGAGCTGCTAGATCTTTGCATTAAGAATATAATGCAAAAAGAATCAATTCATTTGGACTTATGATTAAAACATTGTGGCTGATTGAAGCTCTCTGGAATAATTTGTTTTTGATTTAAATAAAACAAAACTGGGGGAGGGGTGACGTCGAAGGAGTAATCCCCGCGGGGCGCCTCCACTCGTACCACTTCGGGCGCGGCCTGAGTGGCTGACTAGCGGGCCCCGCTAGTCAGGTGAGAGGGAGGGGGAGAGGGAAACAGAGTACGGTGGAACTTCGCCGGAGCTCATGCTAGCAAGGAGGGCATCCTGGCCCGAGCTAAAGGGATGGATCGAAAGAGAAGACGAAGGCGCACCTGCCCGTACCCATAGATTAGCTAGGGGTGGTCGGACGACGTCGGAACGGGCCTCTCCAGCGGCGATAGAGAGCGGAGGTCGCCGGAGTTGGAGATGACGGCGACCAGAGGCTGCACCAGTAGCCCCAACCGGGTCAGATGGCACCACTGACGCACGACAGAGGCTCTGGAAGAGTGGCCCGAGCTTGGAAGGTGCTGGAGCTGCGGGGACGACCCGAGGGGATCGTCGGCGAGCTCGAGCTCGGGGACTGTGGCCCGAGGCCTGCCCGACTGGGCTACGGCTTCCTATTGGTTTGTAGAGTGTGTGAGAGGGGTTGGTAATGCTCGAGAAGGATGGGGAGGGTTGTATTTATAGGCGAGTGAGGTGAGGGGTTCGGGCTCCGCCGGAGGATATCTGGACATGGCGCCCTGTGACGAACGGCGTTAGTGAGTGAGGGTGAAGGCGACGCAGCTCACGCAGGCACTGTGAGCGGGTGGAGACGAGCATAGGAACGAGGGGGTGGCGACGAACACAGTGTGCGGTGCACTGTTGGGTTGGCCGGACCGCACCCGTGCTCGCTGCGGCGAGCTCTGGCGTCAGTGAGCGCCAGGAGGGAGTTAAGGGAGTAGAGATGGAGATGGTGGTGTGGTTTGGCAAGGTGCAGCGGGCGAGGAAGCGAGCACGCGCCGAACAGAGCGCTCGGCGGCACTCAGAGTGTGGCAACTAGCGGGTTGGCACCATGCACACGCGTGGTCATCGCGTGAACTTCGGCGTAGAGCCACGGTCGGCCCCAATTTCATGTCTGGCGTGTAGTCCTTAGTGTTTTTGGTAGAGACAATGCTTGGAGTTGAGCTCAGATGCAGTAAGATGGAGTTTCACTACAAGGTAAGTTTTTGGACAGTAACTTTGAGAGCTTACTGTGGACTAAGATTTGGGAGTTGTGCTTTGGAGGTTAGCTATGATCTAGGAGGGTGGTGATGCACAAGAAAATTCAGCAGCATTGGAGCAAGTAAAATGGTAGTTGTTGTAGAAACTACCATTTCTGTCCAGAACAGGAAACATTTTTGTAGCAAAAATATTCCAAAAAGTGATGCAATATTTTTTCTTAGGAAGGTGTCCTAGGGTTCAAAGAAAAATTGGGGTTGCTTTGGAGCACAAGTGGTTGGTTAGGGTTTTAGAGGAGAAAATGAATATTTTTCATTTAAGAAAAATATTCATAATATAATTTTGAGGTTGATTAGAGAAAAACTGATGACTAGAGAGAGAAATGAGTCACTTGGGTGAAAGTCAAGGTAGTGCCCAAGTGTTTAAGTCCAACTGAAGAGATTCAAAACTCCAAATTTAAATCAAATCCAAATAAAATCAGAAAAAAAGAGGGGGCAAAAACCAGGCTGTCACAACTTTTCAAACAATGCATTCTACTTCATTTCACTCCTCGCTTTTTTCATGCCGAGCCTCTCTTCTTTGCTGATTGTGAAAGCCCTCCTGTGTGGGACATTAACACCTATACCCCTTGCATGACCAGGGGCTCTTTTGTGTCCAGAGCAATGGACAGAATGTCACATGGCCCTGAGTTCCTATAGAACCTTCCAGGGATCTTGGAAGCCTCTACCATCACTTCATATAGTTTGGTGTCACGTGCATTTTCAAAGTAATAAGTTTCGTCATCACGCCTCTTTGCACGTGCCCGCAAGTACTCTCTGGCATGTTCGCCCCTGATTTCACTAAAGGCCGGATTCCCACCTGCCGCTACTGCTTCTTTGTCCTCCTGTTCCCATATCAGTTTCATGCCGTAGTATCGTACCACACCCATACGGTGGGGGTGTATGTTCTTCTTCTGAAGTTCCGATTGCTTGAAACTCTTCTCAGCAAACTCTGGAGTTGCCCTGGCCCTTTTGAATTCTGCCAAGTCTGGCTTTCTAATTTGGGGTTATGCGGGGATTGGGTCCTTGCCTTCACTCAAGTACTTCCTGTACAACACGTGCTTCCAATTTCTCCAAGCATCCCTAGCCTTCTTCAGTGCAGCGTGTTCGACCTGCATTCTCCACTGCTCTGGAACGTTGAAGTGATCCATGATCTCCCGTACTATCCTTCGCCGTGTTTCTGTGTCGGCCTTCCAAACCCCCGGCAGATTAATGTTGAGCCTTTCCCTGCCAACAAATCCACACACACTCCTGAACCTCATGTGTGCTTTATTTGGTTTAGTTGGCTCCCAGGACTTTAAATCAATCTCGGCTGCTTCATATACACCTTTAGGCTGGTGTGTAGGCTTCCTTGGAGCGCTCCTTCGTGTCCTGACCAGAAGGGTAATTGCTGCAGCTCTATCCCGTTCAAGACTACTTGATCCCTCACAATCTGCTAAAGACCTAGGGTTGTCTGAATCAGATGAAGATACATGGCCTGAATGAGTGCTATCGCTGCTACTCGGCATCTACAAAGAACATATGCGAAACTCAGGAAAGGAGGATAAGCATAAAATAACAACTTGGTATCAAGCTTTCTAAACATGCCATGCAATAATTTAGAAAATGTACGGCTAATTTGTTAAGTTTGTGTGACTCAGGTGCCCGCGATCTGTAAATAGGCAGTAACTTATTGGAACAAATACAGATTATATGTAGTAAGGAAGGTAGATAATGAACATATATACGCTCTCCGTTATTTTATAGCCAATTTGGGAACATACGGAACGAAATTGGAAGAGGGATTGCGAGGAAATATGCCTCACTGCGATGGAGAGCAGTAACTAACAAGCTTCTTAATGCAAACCCGACCGGACCATAGGAGAGGCGAGGGTTACTGCATCGATATGCTCGAGGGTGGCTGGCGAGCAAACGAAGACGACAAGGCGCGGGCCGCCGCGTGTTGGAACGGCAGTGGAGGTAGGCTTGACGCCGAAGAGCGGGCACACGGCTGGGGTGAGAACGGCGGTGCCGGAGAGGGTTCTGATGTGGATCTGGTGGGAGGGGGAGCTGGCGAAGGAGATTGGGTGGACTAGTTGAGTGAAACGCGGGTGGACGGTGGTGGGGGGTGTTGGGGACTCTGGGTGTTGGCGGCCTAGGTGAAAAGGGTGAAAAATATCCCCGGACGCCACGCGCGCGGAAAGGCCTATACGGTTGCCTCTAAGCGCTCGTGTGCACAAACAGAATAATTTCGTTTGAAATGAAGACGCGAGTTCATCATTTCGCCTATAAATTTTTCCCACGTAATCCAATTGTCGGAGTAATGGGCCACGGGTAGGCTAACCCGAGGCCCCGAACCTTTCAAGACATCGGGGCTGACTGCACCCCTCAAGACACCAGGATGAAGAGCCGCCTTCTGGAGGCCGGCTGAAGGAACAGTCGACTACCGGCATGCGGCAAAGTCCTAGAGGCGAGGTCAAGACCGGCCGACTCCCACCTGGCGGCTTCCAGAGAAGGCAGCCACGGGGAGTCGGCCCACGGCACCAACGAAGCCCATGACCTCATCAGGGGTGATGGGGCGGGGAGTGGCAACAGTGAAGCCCACTCCCTCCCCTTTCCAGGGGATGGCTAGGCCATAGTGCGCCGTACCAACGGAGATCTCCGTCTGGCGTGGCACTGTTGCTATGCCATCCCTGACATCAGCAACAGTGGGCGGAGTCCTGCACCCATGACGACCTGTCAGTATGGTCCATGGATGACGGGCCCTACCGGTCAGCAAGAGTCCAGAAGACGGCAAGAGCGCCACCAGTCGGACCCGTAGGGAGCTGGCCCCCGGGAGTCGGCCAGCCCCTCCCACGGGTCCCCTGCGTCATTAACCAGATGAGACAGAGAGTGGCTACAGTGATCACCCACCTGGCGCGGGGCTGTAGCCACGACCCCATGACCAAGCCTGCGTCATTAGAAGCACAGCTATAGTAATCAGCAGCCGGCAAGACCCGCAAGCGGCGGGTACGGCTTGTCAGCTTCGTACCGGACCAGTCAGCGAACTGGGCCCTGCGCCTAGTCAGTTTACTATTGTACCCGTGGGGGTAGGCCTATATAAACCCCTCATGGCACCCATGCAAAGGGTTCGACCCATTAGAACTAGACCAGATCATAGAGGAAGGAGGGAGCTAGCCCCGCCTTCTCCTACCTCCACCATACAGCTCGAGGAGCGTCCTTGTACTCACTTTGCCTTAGTGATCATGCGGAGACCCCGCAAAGCAGGACTAGGGGTATTATCTCCTAGGAGAGCCCCGAACCTGGGTAAAGTACGCCGGCATTCATGTCTACGCCTCTTCCCGCTTCCGGGCACCGGCGACGTTCTACTCGCTCCCACCATGATAAGCCATCCATTGGCATATGTCGCACCCAACCCCCGACATTTGGCGCCCACCTTGGGGCGAGGTGCACCGTCGTCCGGAGACCTATTCTGGATGGGAACCCTTTTCCTCCCTGGCGAGCGCAGCCAGCCCAACACGCCAGACGGAGTCTGCGCCGACACGCTGCATGGCGCTAAAATCGCCTGCGCGGCCAGTTGCCTCACCGATCTTGTCGGCGAGGTCCGCCTCTCCGACGAGCCCACATCTGACTCGGGCATAGGCGGCCCCGAGAGCCTCCACGCGGGCCTCCTCGATCAACTCCACGTCGCCAGCGAGCCAGCTGGGGACTTGGAGTCCGTAGGCTCCACCGATCCGATGTTGGTCAACTCCGACACCGCGTCGCTTGACATGTTCCCCACCAATGTGGTGGTCTACGACGAGCCACTCCCTTGCGCGGAGAGTGGCGGAAGCACCGTCACGGAAGTCCTTGTCATTAGTCATGGCGAGCACTCCGGTGGGGGTGATTATGACCCGCTCAGCGCGGCGCTGCAAGACCTGGCAGCGCCCATTCCCAAAGATGCCGATGCCGAGACGCTGGAGGCACGCTGCCTTCAGCTAGTCGAAGGCGCCAAGAAGCTGGCCAGCATGAGATGCCTATCAGAGGCCTACCAGCGCGAGATGGACCGCGCTGTGGGCGGCACGCCGGCTCCAGCTGGACCTAGCCGCCTTGGCACGGTCTAGCAGCGCGGCGTGGCCATCGCCAACCTGTTCGGGGCAAATCGCCCAGTTTACGCCATGCCTGCGGAGAACATCCGAGCCGCCCAGGCACCGGCGGACGAGCTGGACAAATTCGAGGGCGAAGAACGTTGCTTGATGACGGAGTGCGTCCAGCGACTCCTTGACGCGGTTGCGGAGCAGAACGAGGCCAGCTGCCGCACTGATGCGCCGCACCGGCAGAATGACGACCTGCCTCCCCGCCGAGACCAAGGCGCGACATCTCGGACGCTGCCTGGTGGCGTCCGTGGAAGAAAGGACAAGGAGCCGGCTGCCAGCCGCAGTTGGACTCGCATCACCATAGAGCGCGACCAAGACGGCCGCCCAAGAGTCGTGGAACGACGGGACGACTGTCCGCCTCCTCCCCCTAGCAGGGAAAGGCGAGTCTCCCCGCCACCTGTTGATCACCCAACGCTCGGCGACCGCCTTGGCCGCCGAGAGGGAGTCGGAGAGAATGACGCCCGCCACCGGATCGACCGTCTCCACCGATCCCTGGCGCTTGAAGAAGAAGATGAGTTGGGTCCGCTGTGTTTCGGCCCCCGCATTCGAGACGAGCCCTTCCCCAAGGGGTTCACGCTCCCAAGAGACACACCCAAATACACCGTCTCCGTGAAGCCGGAAGACTGGCTAGTTGACTACTCCACGGCCGTCAGCATAGCAAACGGCAACAAGCGTGTTGCCGTGAAGTACGTTCCGCTCATGCTCCAGGGCCCGGTCCAGACATAGCTGAACAGCTTGAAGCCCCGTAGCATCAACAGTTGGGTCGACTTCACCGACGCCTTCATCCGCAACTTCACCAGCACGTACAAGCGGCCACCCAAACCTCGCCAGCTCTCCTTGTGCGTGCAAGGCCCCAATGAGTCAACTCGCGACTACCTCACACGCTGGGCCGAGCTCCGCAACTCCTGCGAGGGCGTGCACGAGGTGCAGGCCATTGAGTACTTCACTGCAGGATGCCGAGAGGGCACCCTCCTCAAGCACAGGCTTCTCTGCGATGAGCCGGAGACCCTTGATGAGCTGCTGATCATAGCAGACAAATATGCCATGGCCGACTCCTCCATGAATACGGAGATCCAAGTTAGTGCGACAGGCAAGGTGGCTCCTCAGGCTCCTTGAACCCCGGCTGGAGACGCCAGTCGACGTCAACAGCAGAACGACCACAAGCGCAAAGCCCCACAGCTGACTTCCACCAGCCGGCAGGTGGCGATAGTCGAAGACCAACAGCCGGAAGGGCAGCCTCCGTCCAAACGTCAGAAGGGCGGCAAGCCCAACTGGCTGTTGGCTTTCTCAAATGAGCAGACTTTGGATGGACCCTGCAAATTCCATAGTGGCACAAAGCCGTCCAACCACACCGCTCGGAAGTGCCACTTGCTCACCAAGATCGCCAAGGGAGACGGCAATTTGCCTCCCCCACCTGCTGGGCAGCCGCCTCCTCCTCCGCCCCAGCAGCCGGCGGTCAGACCAGTCGGCACGATGCAAGACGAGTACCCAGAAGAGCATGGAACCTACATTGTGTTCACCAGCGTGGCCAATGATCGATGCAGCAGGCGGCTGTAGCAGCAAGAGGTAAATGCAGTAGCATCTAAGACACCAGAGTTCATGCATTGGTCTGAGAAGCCCATCAGCTGGAGCAGAGCTGACCACCCGGAAGTAATTCTCAAACCCGGCTCCTATGCCTTGGTTTTTGACTCCACCTTTGTCATAGACAAGCGAGCTGCTCGCTTCTCCAGAGCCCTGATAGATGGCGGCAGCAGCATCAACATCCTGTACAAGGATATATACCATAGAGAAATTAGGAATCAGACAGAGGCAGCTTCAGTCCAGCCGGACAGTGTTCCATGGCCTAGTTCCTGGCCTTTCCTGCTCACCAATCGGCAAGATTCTGATTGACGTCCTCTTTGGAGACAAAGATCATTTCTGCGGAGAGTCAATTTGGTTTGAGGTGGTGGACCTTGAGATCCCATACCACGCATTACTTGGCCGGCCTGCCCTGGCCAAGTTCATGGCTGTCCCCCACTATGCCTACCTCAAGATGAAGATGCCGAGTTCCAAGGGGATTCTGACCATAACTGGCGACTACAAGAAGTCGTCTGCCTGCGCAGCAGAGAGCAGTCATCTGGCCGAGTCCCTCGTGATCGCAGCTGAGAAGCGGCTCCTTGACCGGGTTGTGGCGATGGCAAGCAAGCAGCCAGAGATGTCGCCCAATCCCAAGGAGTCGGAAGCTGAAGGCTCCTTCAAGCCAGCCAAAGAAACTAAGAAGATACCATTGGACCCGGAGCACCCGGAGAGGTACGTTGTCATAGGTGCAAACCTCGACAGCAAATAAGAAGGCGAGCTCGTCGATTTCCTCCGTGAGAATTGGGACATCTTCGCGTGGTCCCCCAAAGACATGCCAGGTGTCCCGACGGATTTCTCTGAGCACAAATTACATGTCCGGTTCGATGCCAAGCCAGTCAGGCAGTCCTTGCATCGCTTGTCAGAAGAGAAGAGAAGAGTTGTTGGAGAAGAGATAGCCCGGCTGCTGGCAGCCGGCTTCATCATGGAGGTTTTCTTTCCAGAATGGCTAGCCAACCCAGTCCTGGTACTAAAGAAGAACAAGCAGGGGTGAATGTGTATTGATTACACTAGCGTCAACAAAGCATGCTCCAAGGACCCATTCGCTTTGCCAAGGATCTACCAAGTGATAGACTCCACAGCCGGATGCGAGCTGTTGAGTTTCTTGGATGCATATTCAGGATATCACCAGATCAAGTTGAACCCGACCGACAGACTGAAGACCGCTTTCATCACGCCGTTTGGAGCCTTCTTCTACTTGACCATGACGTTCGGCTTGAGGAATGCCGGTGCCACCTTCAAACGTTGCATGCAGAAGTGCCTCCTCAAGCAACTCGGCAGAAATGCCCATGTTTACGTGGACGATGTGGTGGTGAAGACGGAGAAGCATGGAACACTACTGGAAGACCTCAAGGAGACCTTTGAGAACTTGCGCCGATTTCAAATCAAGCTCAACCCAGAGAAATGCATCTTTGGAGTACCAGCTAGCCAGCTTCTTGGCTTCCTGGTCTCTGAATGCGGCATAGAATGCAACCCTGTGAAGATCAAGGCCATTGAGAGGATGGAAGTACCCGGCCGACTGCTGGACGTACAAAAGTTCACCGGCTGTTTGGCATTCATCAGCTGATTCATCAGTCGGCTGGGCAAGAAGGCTCTCCCCCTATAGCAACTCATGAAGAAGACCACTGTTTTTGAGTGGAACCACAAGGCGGATGAAGCTTTTCTCCAACTAAAGAAGATGTTGACTACTCCACCTGTCCTGGCGGCTCCGACTCCTAAGGAACCCATGCTCCTCTACATCGCCGCCACCAGCCGAGTAGTCAGCATAGTCATCATGGTAGAGCGCAAGGAGGAAGGCAAGGCACTAGCAATCCAGAGACCGGTATATTATTTGCGTGAAGTACTGTCGACCTCCAAGCAAAACTACCCCCACTACTAGAAGATGTGCTACGGCATGCACTTTGCCGCCAAGAAATTGAACCCTTACTTCCAAGAACATCCAATCACGATGGTCTGCACAGCTCCACTAGCCGAGATCATTGGGAGTCGGGATGCTTCGGGCCGAGTGGCCAAATGGGCCATAGATTTGGCCCCCTACACCATCTACTACTAGCCTCGCACCGCCATCAAGTCGCAAGCGCTGGCCGACTTCCTCGTCGATTGGGCCGAGACCTAGAATCTGTCGTCAGCACCCGACTCCACCCATTGGCGAATGCATTTTGACGGCTCCAAGATGCGCACCGGCTTGGGAGTCGGCATCATCCTCACCTCTCCCAAAGGCGACAAGCTCAAATATGTGCTGCAAATCCATTTTGCCACCTCCAACAACGTTGCCGAATACGAGGCACTCATTCATGGGCTCCGGCTAGCCAAAGAGCTTGGCATTCGACGGATCCTGTGCTATGGTGACTCCGACTTGGTGGTCTAGCAGTCGTCAAGCGATTGGGACGCCAAAGACGCAAACATGGCGAGCTACTGACAACGACCAAGCAGACGCCCTGGCTCGAATCGGTTCCACCCGTCAAGCAATACCGTCCGGCGTCGCCCTTCAGTGCGTCCTCAAGCCGTCTATTAAGCCATCACCAGAGTCAAACTCTATCTTCGTGTCGGCTCCTCCTGAAGCAGTCGGATCTGACTCGAGAGCCCCCGTAGACGGCACGAGCATTCCGGCAGGTGGCGCGGGGGTCATGACAGTCGCACCCGGCCCGGGGACTACGGCGGTCGGCCCGGAGACTTCAGAGCCCGGCCCGGGGACTTCACCGACACAGCAAGCGGCTACCGACTCCAACCCGCCGCCTCCCGGCCCAGCCGCCCTCGTCCAAGTCGCAGTCCTGACAGTTGCAGAAGTTGCAGCACCTTCATGGGCCTAGCCCATCCTCAAATTCCTATTGAACAAAGAGCTGCCAACTGATGAGATCTTAGCTCGACAAGTGCAACGCCGGGCGGCAGCCTACACCATAGTCAATAGAGAGCTTGTAAGGCGCAGTGTCACTGGTGTCTACCAGCGCTGCGTGGAGCCGGAGCAAGGCCAAGCAATTCTCAAGGACATCCATCAAGGAGAGTGTGGCCACCATGCGGCTTCAAGAGCACTCATCGCCAAAGCCTTCCGCCATGGTTTCTTCTGGCCGACTGCTCTTGAAGACGCCAAGGCCTTGGTCCAAAAATGCAAAGGGTGCCGGAAGTTCCGCTCCAAGCCACATCAGCTGGCTTCTGCACTCAAGACTATTCCCATTGCCTGGCCCTTTTCTGTTTGGGGCCTGGACATGGTGGGACCATTCAAGACGGCACGAGGCGGCTTGACTCACTTACTTGTCGCAGTGGACAAATTCACCAAGTGGATAGAAGCAAAACCAATCAAGAAGTTGAATGGTCCGACTGCTGTGACTTTCATCTCCGACATCACAATTCGGTACAGCATACCGCACAACATCATCATCGACAATGGCACAAACTTTGCCAAAGGTGCCTTGGCCCATTTCTGCGCGATGCAGGGCATCCGACTGGACTTAGCGTCCATTGCCCATCCGCAGTCCAATGGCCAGGTAGAGCGAGCAAATGGCTTCATCCTATCCGGCATCAAGCCTCGACTGATCGAGCCTCTGGAGCGCTCGGCCGGCTGCTGGCTTGACGAGTTGCCTGCCGTCCTCTGGAGCCTACGCACAACTCCAAACAAGTCAACCGGCTTCACACCCTTCTTCCTCGTCTACGGTGCCGAAGCCGTCATCCCAACGGACATAGAATTCGACTCCCCTCGAATCACCATGTACACTGAAGAGGAAATAGAAGAAGCACGTCAAGACGGTGTCGATCTGCTAGAAGAGGGCCGGCTATTGGCACTCAGCCAGTCCAGCATCTACCAGTAGAGCATGCGCCGATACTACAACCGGAAGGTCAAGCCGAGATCTTTCCAAGAAGGAGACCTTGTGCTCCGGCTGATCCAGCGAATAGCCGGCCAGCACAAGCTCTCAGCACCTTGGGAAGGCCCTTTCATCATCAGCAAAGTGTTGGGCAATGACTCCTACTACCTGATCGAAGCTCAGAAGTCCCGAGCATGCAAGAGGGACGACTCCAGCAAAGAGATGGAGCGGCCATGGAATGCAAATCTCCTCCGAAGATTTTATAGTTAATGCAGTATGTACCACGCTACCTTTTGTATTAAAGTAGGAAGACTTCGGGCCCCCCGAGAAGAGCTCGGGGACTGCCCTCTTTAATCTTTATGATAAGAATTATGCCTATGAGTATGTTATTCTTTGTAATGCCGCTTGGCACTGGGATCGACTAGTCGGCCCCGGGACTTGCCGTCTTGTACTATGAAATGCTTCCTGCAGCTGGACAAGTAGTGTGTGGCACTTAAGCCGTCTCCTGTTAGAAGCCGCGGCTCATAGAGCGACTGTCTGGTGGGCAGGAGTAAGGTAGAATGGGTGCCCATATGAAAAATGGCTAAGGACTCAAAGCATGTACATAATTTAAGCCGGCTTCCAGCCTTTTACAACCAATTCTGGAGTAGTCGGCTCACCGTTTTCTAATCAACTTGCTAAAAAAACTCAAAACAGCTAAGTACTTGCCTTCCAAAAAAAGCTAAGTACTTGATCCAGCAACAGTTCGCAGAGCGGCTGTCCGACTGGCAAGACGGCAACCAAGGGAAGGCGGCAAAGGAAAAAGCCAAAGAGCAATGGGCAAAGAGATAGAACACGGAGAAATATCTACATAGAAAAGGACCTTGGCCGAATCTTCAAAACAGAAGTTCAAGATACACCCCGCGGGTGGAATTGTGCAAATTAACAAGTTCATCGAGACTATTAAGCATATAAAAGCAAAGATGAAGTGGTAGCCTAGGAAACTACAGTTGGATTCGGAGGACCGGAGGGGTCGGCGGTTCCAGTTGCCGGAGCGGCCGGCTGGTTGGTCTCCGCTTGGTTGCCTCTGGCAGCAGCTGGCTCGGTTGGGCGCGGCTCGTTTCTAGAGGCGCGGTCGAGTAGGGGTTGGTCGTCTGCTCCGACCTCTGGCGCCTCCTCCTCGTCTCCCTCCTCCGCCTCGCCTTCTTCCTCGCCACTGGAGTCAATCACCTTCGCCGAGTCCTCGCCGTCGTCCGGGTTCAGCCCAAACCACTCCGGTGGCGCCTCCTCGCCATTCTCAGCCCGCTCTGGGACGAAGATGTTGGTGTCGGTGTATTCGGCGATCGACACTGCGCGCTTGACGAGATCGTCTTCCACGACCGCCAACTCCGCCTGAGCTTCTAGCCGGAACATGGCTAGCTGAGCTAGACTCAGCCAAGGATACCACGCCTTGACGAACTCTAAGGCCCAACATGCTCCAGCCCAGGCTGAAGAGCCGTTGCAGGCCTCAAGGCAGCCAGCCTCTACCTCCAGCCAGTCGGTAGTCCGACTGGGGGTGTGCGACGCCTGCATATCCGGCCACAGGGCGGCAATCGCCTGGGCGCTGACACGTTGAAGTCGGCGCAGCATCCGGTGAGCTGGCCGAAGGCGGGCCTCGATGCTCAGGATCTGCTCGCCAAGAGTTCGGGGGGCGTCGGTTGCGATCCGTGCACCGTTCTCCCTCCGCCCTTCGCGATCCGCTTCGATGGCTAGGTTGGCAGCGACTGAGTGGCCAGGGAAGAAGTCTGCCAAGACAGAAGAACGAAGAACAAGATTAAAGACTAGAGGTTGACTCAACTAGCAGTCGAGAACTTAGAAAAGGAAAATGAGGGGAAGCTCACTGTCGACCAGCATCGCCTCCTTGTCAGTCTAGGAGGAGCGCTCGGACGCGAATTCGGCAAGGAGGGTGGTCTCCTTGTCCTCCGCCTCCTTCTGGGCCTTCTTGAGCAGCTCCTTCTGCTCCACCAGCTGCGTGGCCAGCCGGTCATGCTCATCTGCCAGCTGGCCGCACTCCTCCTCCTTGACATGCAGCGTAGTGTTGGCCTCGCCCAGGTGCTGCTGCAGGGTGGCGTTGACCTCTGCAGAAGAAGAAGAAAAGGTGTCAATCGTCAACTAGGAAGAAAGGTCACCGGGGAGATCCGGCCCGACTGCTCAGTAGTCGGCCCGAATCTCGGGGACTACAGCCCGCGGGTGCGCCAGCGCGCCCCCGTGAAGAAAGGAATCATCAACAAAAGAAGAATAGTCACCGGGGAGATCCGGCCCGACTGCTCAGCAGTCGGCCCAAATCTCGGCGACTACAGGCCGCGGGTGCGCCAACGCGCCCCCGTAGAGAAGGAAAAGAGGACTCACCCCGGCTATCCGACAAGTCGGCCGTCCGCTTGGCCAGCTCCTCAACGTTGGCGTTGAAGGTGGTCACACGAAGATTGTGGTAATCCTATGACAAAATTTCAGACAAGTGTTGGTACTTGGAACTCGCCGATTAGAGTTCCGAGCCGCCTGCTCAGCAGCCGGCCCAAAACTCGGGGACTACACCCAGTGGGTGCGCTGGCGCGCCCCCACAAAGAAGAACAAGAAACAGAAACAGAGAAGGAGGACGCGTACCCGGATGGTTGCTCGCGATGCCAGATAAGCTTGGGGCAATCCTTGATGGCATCACCCTCGGCTCGGAGCTTGGCTTGAACGTCCATAAGCGCCCGGTTCAACGGGCCCGTCCCGCCTCCACGCCCCCACCCAGTGGGCGCGACGCTCGTCGCCTCGGTGTCCGGGATCGTGGAGCGCGCAGCACCGGTCTCCAGCGGGCGCGGCGCCGAGGCCGCCTTCACGAGACGGCAGCGCGTCGGTGTGCCGACCTCAAGAGCCAGGCCCGTTGCCACCACATTTTCAGTTGGCGGCACAGGCGGGCCCACCGGCTGCCCGCCTGGCGCGCTCCCGGACGGCGGCGGTGGCGGCACGATTACGTCCAACGTGGCGGTGTCGTTGCCGTCCCTCTCCATGATCGGGTTCTCGTCACTAACTTCCCCAGTCTGTGCCGTGAACTCCGGTGGTGGCGGCACAGAGTTCAGAGGGACGACGAACACCGCCGACTGGTGGTGTGCGGCTTCTTCAGCACTCTTCTCCGCATCGGCAGGCTCGGCTTCGGCCAGCTTCTTCAGGGCGGCGGCCTCCGCCTTGTCAGCTTCCGCCTTCTTCGGCCAGCCTTGTCAGCTCCCGCGCGTTCCGCTCCGTCACCTCCCAGATGTCGGCGGCCGGATCAATCCGCCGGGTGGTGCAGGAGGTCTCCTCCGACTTCATAAGGGAGCTGGCGGCCGACTTCTCAAGAGAGAGCGGGGCCCTAAAGTCAAGAATGTAAAGCAAAGGAATTTCAGATGGAGTCAACGAAGAAAAAGTAAAGGCGCAAAGGAAGGTAGCACTTATGCAGAGACCAGCTGCGGAGTCTTCACCTACTTGCAGAAGCGGTTGGCCTTTGCGGCCGCTTTGTCCCGCTTGGTCGCCGTGGCTGAGCCCTTGGACTTCTTCAGCCGTTTGCCGAATAGGCTCGGCCCGGCCCTGCGCTTCTTAGCGCCGCCTTGGGCGTCCAGCGCGGTAGACGAGCCCTCGCCCGGCTAGCCGGCTCCTGGCTGGTGGCGCAGGGCGACCTCCTCGTCATCGTCAAGCCAGTCCTCGAGAATGGCCCCGGGTCTCGGGCCACCCACTTCGCCACCTCCTCCCTCGGCGTCGTCCTCCAGGGCCGCCGCCCCCAAGTCGGGGTCGTCAACGTCGCTCTCTACCTGGTCGTGGAGGAATTCATGGTCCGGCCCCACGGTGCCGGCTGCTGGCTGGAGGAGGGGGTTCTGATCAAACCGACTGGTCAGATCGGACAAGACGGACTCGGCAACGAAGAAGTCAGGAGAGTCAAAGAAAAAGAGAAAAAGAAACGACTCACCAGAGGCAGAGGGGTGGCACGTGAATAGGGCTCCTTGCCGAACTGCCACTCTTCTTTGAGGTTGCAGTTCGCAAGATAATTCACCATATAGGCTACCTCCTCGTGAGGCATTTCTTTGGTGCACATCCAACTCGGGTCCCGATGCCCGCTCATCTAGCAAATCATGTGGGGGCGAACTTGGAGTGGGAGCACTCTGTGAGCCACAAAGGCGGCCAGCAAATCCGGCCCGGTCAGGCCCTCTCACTGCGTCAGCACTCGGAGTCACGCGACGGCGCTCGCTCCTACGGGCGTCAGCGTCCTGGCCCGATACGACCAGTTGGGCTACCTCCCAGCCGGCGGGCTGGATAGGCCGGCAGATTGACCCAGTCGCCCTCCACGGAGACGTTCTTCACGTAGAAGTACGACCACTGCCACATCTTCACCGACTTTATCAGCTTGATGGAGGGAAACAGGTTGTCGGCCCCCGACCTCCGCACGGCGATGAACGCGCCGCACTGAGCCGGCGCCTGCGGCTTGGGTGCCGAGCTTGGAGTAGAAGAACTCCCCCCAGAGCTCGATGGTGGGGAGAACGTCGAGGAAGCCTTCGCACAAGGCGACGAAGGCGGACAACAGCACCACCGTGTTGGGGGTGAGGTGGTGCGGCTGGAGACCGTAGAATTCAAGAAAAGAGCGAAAAGCTGCTCGCCGGTAGGCCGAGGCCCGCTAGTGCATGCCGAGCGGAAGATGACCCGCTCATCCTCCTCGCGCCGCGGATTTCCCCCTCCAACCACAGAAGACGTTACCCCACGAGGTCCTCGTTGGGCAGCCGACGCGTCTTGCGGAGGAAATCGATGTGATCATCGTGGACCTCCAAACCGTCCCAGGTGCCGGAGTGCGCTATAGGGGGCGTGGCGGTGGAGGAAGAGCTCATTGTGAATGGACCACCGCAGTGCTTGACGTAGCTTGAGGCACAGCGGCGAGAGGGGGAAGAAGAAGAAGCAATGAGGAGGAGGGGCCGCATTGCTCCGCCGCTCCCCCCTCCCCTACTTATAGACTCATGGGCTGCGAAGCCGAGGGGGCGGTTGTGGGATCTACTACGCCCACTACCCATGCCCCCCCTCATTTATCATGCAAAGTTACTGCATGCAGTAACTCCGCGGGAACCTCAACCGACCACCCCGGGCATAGCGGATCCGCTCGTGCGCTGAGGCGCGGTAGTGGCGGGCCCCGCCTGTAGGCATGTCCCGTCGCGCATGTGGGTGGGCAGACTGGCCCGGCCGCTTGTTGCCACATGACGGACCCGAAACGGGTAGCGGCCTGGAGGCTTAGCTGGTACGCCACTGGGATCCCGCCGGGGCATTCGAAAGTTTTGGACAAGTCAAATTGGGCGAGTCCGACTCCTACCTGTCGCCCTGGCAGAAGTCGAACGAGGTTTCACCTCAAGCACTCGGAGAAAGAAACTGCGGAGGCTACTCGTGGATCGTCCGCGGCGCCTCATCAGCTTCGGGGAATACTATCGGAGTAATGGGCCATGGGTAGGCTAACCCGAGGCCCCGAACCTTTCAAGACATCGGGGTTGACTGTGCCCCTCAAGACGCCAGGATGAAGAGCCGCCTTCTGGAGGCCGGCTGAAGGAATAGTCGACTACCCGCATGCGGCCGAGTCCTAGAGGCGAGGTCAAGACCGGCCGACTCCCACCTGGCGGCTTCCAGAGAAGCCAGCCACGGGGAGTCAGGCCACAGCACCAACGAAGCCCATGCCCTCATCAGGGGTGATGCGACGGGGAGTGGCAACAGTGAAGCCCACTCCCTCCCCTTTCCAGGGGATGGCTAGGCCATAGTGCACCGTACCAACAGAGATCTCCGTCTGGCGCGACACTGTTGCTATGCCATCCCTGAAATCAGCAACAGTGGGCGGAGTCCTGCACCCACGATGCCCTGTTAGTACGGTCCACGGATGACGGGCCCTACCGGTCAGCGAGAGTCCAGAAGACAGCAACAGCGCCACCAGTCGGACCCGTAGGGAGCCGGCCCCCGGGAGTCGGCCAGCCCCTCCAACGGGTCCCCCGCGCCATTAACCATACGAGATAGAGAGTGGCTACAGTGATCACCCGCCAGGCGGCGGGGCTGTAGCCACGACCCCATGACCAAGCCTGCATCATTAGAAGCACGGCAACAGTAATCAGTAGCCGGCAAGACCCGCAAGCGATGGGTACGGCCTGTCGGCTCCGTACCGGACCAGTCGGCGGGCCCCAACAGTCGGCAGAAAGGCCGGCAGGCGAAGACACTAACGGTTGGGCCCTGCGCCCAGTCAGTTTACCATTGTACCCCTAGGGGTAGGCCTATATAAACCCCCCAGGGCACCCATGCAAAGGGTTCGACCCATTAGAACTAGACCAGATCATAGAGGAAGGAGGGAGCTAGCCCCGCCTTCTCCTACCTCCAGCATACAGCTCGAGGAGCGTCCTTGTACTCACTTTGCCTTAGTGATCATGCGGAGACCCCGCAGAGCAGGACTAGGGGTGTTATCTCCTCAGAGGGCCCCGAACCTGGGTAAAGTACGTCGGCGTTCATGTCTATGCCTCATCCCGCTTCCGGGCACCGGCGACGTTCTACTCGCTCCCACCATGATAAGCCATCCATTGGCATATGTCGCACCCAACCCCCGACACCAATCACAATTTTACCACGGGTTTGATTTGCTGGCGCATTTCAGGTCTCGTGTGCTATATGTAAGACAGTTTTTGGCATTTACCATGGATGTTGGCATATAAATCAATTCCTAGCCAGACTGCATTTCCTGTCGAAAGGGATGAGGATTGTCGTTCGATCTGCGAGCATCCAATGGTGCAGACGTACGATCCGTGTGGTTTGGGTTCTGGCCAATCAGAAGGCATGACTCAGATCGCACGTGCAGCGAGTGGGGCATCGGCCACGGTTTGGTAGGCACACGGCTTTCGTGTGTGAACCGTGTGCTATGTGAAAACATTTTTTGGGAGGGGTTATTTGAAAACATGTACACGTGCTATCGAAAGGGATGAGGATCGCCGTTCGATCAAGGAGAATCCAACGGTGCAGACATACGATCCATGGGGTTTGGGTTCTGGCCAATCAGAAGGTAGGACTCAAATCGCGCGCATGGCAGAGGGGTGGGGGTGCATCAGCTACGGTTTAGTGGACACACGGCTTTCATGAGTGAACCATGTGCTCTTTGAAAACATTTATATTACCTAACATCATATTTTTGTTCGAATGAAAACATGAGTTCATCGTTTCGCTCCAATTATTTTCCACGGTAAGAAATCACGAGTATAGTGGAGAGTGTCATATACTAGTTTCATGAATATATAGTATATATGATACTAGTGTATGATGCTACCTTTAATGAATTATAGTGCATAGTTATAATACATAGAGTATAGTATCATATATAGATCATATTTATTGACATGCATGACACAAATTAGCATCACATTTAACATGATACGGTATCTACCTATATGTTAGTCTAACCCTCTTTATATATATATATATATATATATATATATTTAATTCTTTGCCACATCAGCATACTTGCTATTTCCGAGTGCATGACATCGTCGGCTATGATACCACCACTATGGCCAGCCTTATATAGTGGGGAGTATCATATACTATATATAGTATCATGAATATGATACTAGTGTATGATACTACGTACGTACCTTCATAGTGCATATATAGTATCATAGAGTGGTACTAGCTCCCTCTGTAAACTAATATATATAAGAGCGTTTAGATTACTAAAATAATGACCTAAACACTCTTATATTACTTTACGAAGGGAGTATATATCATAGATCACCGTATTTATGGCCATGCATGACACAAAGTAGTATATTATTTATTATATATATATATTTGTTACGGTATCTACATATGTTACTGCTTCTTTGCCACATCATCATATTTTATATTCCTGAGTGCATGATACCGGCTATGATACCCCCACTACGGCCACCCTAATAAGGCTGGTTGTAATATGGGAGTATCAAGCCGTACGATGCATGCCAACTAGACTTTTTGGATGATGTGGCACATAGTTAAACCAGAAAGGAGGGAGTATGAGACTAGCCACAATGGAGAGTACACTAGTAACATACACATATCCCTAGACTATATATGTTACTACCTTCATAGTGGGTAGTAACATAAGTGTAGTGTCATGAAAAGCTTCATTTATTAGGTTATAGACGCATATTGCATTGGTACATGTGATGTTACAGTAACTAGCTAAGTTATTGAAACTATCTCTCTCCTTATTAACTTATTGCCACATAAGCAAGTTTGCTGAGTTGGAGTCAATGTTACTGCTGAAGTTACTCCCACTGTGGCTAGTGATCTGATACTAGCTAGTCGTCTATGATATACTAGCTATCTCACTAAGAGCATGGTTAATAGTACAGCTGAGGGTCGGCTATAAGAAGTTGCCATGTCATATATAGCCAACCTCTTAGCGGGCATGTACAATAATAAGTTTTATATACATACTAGTTTATCAATAGTTGGCCCACCTTACATCCTCACAAAGTGTCTTGGGTCTCGTGTTGCAGCTGGCTCTACTAACCAAGAGCCCGCTTCTCTTCTCTTTCCTCCAACTAATAAGCATATATATATTATTCTATTCCTTATAGACTGCTTAGACTACCCATAATGGGAGTAACATAGGTAGTAACATCACACGTATCTAGATAAAATAGATGATGTTGCAAGCAATAAATAAAGAAAGAGAGGAAAGTGGTAACATAGCTAGTTAGACTGGCCACAATGGGTAGTAACATAGACTAGTAACATGCACATATTACTAGTCTATGTTACTACCACTATAGTGGGGAGTAACATATGTGTACTAACATGCAACACTTCATTTATTAGGCTGTAGACTCATTTTTCCTTGATATGTGTGTGATGTTACTCATACTACTAGTAACTAGCTATGTTACCACTTTCCTCCACTAGTATGAGTAACATCACACATATATATCAAGACAAGATGTGTCTATAGCCTAATAAATGAAGTGTTGCATGTTATCACACACATATGTTACTCCCCACTATAGAGGTAGTAACATAGACTAGTAACATGGGCATGTTACTAGTCTATGTTACTACCCATTGTGGCTAGTCTTACTAGTAGTATGAGTAACATCACACATCCCAAGGCAAGATGAGTCTATAACATAATAAATGAAGTGTTGCATATTACTACACATATGTTATTCCCCACTATAGAGGTAGTAACATAGACTAGTAACATTCTATGTTACTACCCATTGTGGCTAGTCTTAATTATGTCACTCTATTGTGTATTTGCTCTAATGCATAATATCATAGAGTAGCTAGTATCATATGCAGTACTTTATTTATATTGTCATGCATGACACATAGTAGCATAGCATTTATTATGATACGGTTTCATGATATGATACTTAACCCTCTCTTTCTTCATTTAATTAATTCTACGACAGCTCATCAAAATTGCCTAGTTGGCATGCATGATACTAGCTATGGTACCCCCTTACTATCAGCCTAGCAAAGGTGTACAGATCATTTGTGTGTCGCTTTGTGAGTTCTCATCCGTTTGTTCGAGAGGCAGAGAGAAGTTTCAAACATTTCGGCCACGAGGTGCGGCCACTGGCGTAGGCCTAGTTGGTATTTTAATTATAGGAAATTCAGATGGAGTTTTGAAATCATCAAAATCGATATTGTGTGTGGCGTGCTCTCTGATACGTCTCCAATGTATCTATAATTTTTGATTGTTCCATGCTATTATATTATCTGTTTTGGATGTTAATGGGCTTATTTATACACTTTTATATTATCTTTGGGACTAACTTACTAACCCAAGACCGAGTGCAAATTGTTGTTTTTTTGCCTATTTCAGTGTTTCATAGAAAAGGAATATCAAACGGAATGAAACCTCCGGGAGAGTTATTTTTGGAACAAACGTGATCCAGAGGACTTGGAGTAGACGTCAAGAAATCAACAAGGAGGCCACAAGGTAGGGAGGCATGCCTGCCCCCTGGGCGCGCCCCCCACACCCTCGTGGGCCCCTCATAGCTCAACCAACCTACTTCTTCCTCATATATATATTCATATACCCCGAAAACATCCAGGAGCACCACGAAACCCTATTTCCACCGCTGCAACCTTCTGTACCTAAGAGATCCCATCTTGGGGCCTTTTCCTGAGCTCCACCGGAGGGGGAATCGATCATGGAGGGCTTCTACATGAACACCATAGCCTCTCCGATGATGTGTTAGTAGTTTACCACAGACCTTCGGGTCCATAGTTATTAGCTAGATGGCTTCTTCTCTCTCTTTGGATCTCAATACAATGTTCTCCTCGATCTTCTTGGAGATCTATTCAATGCAACTCTTTTTGCGGTGTGTTTGTCGAGATCCGAAGAATTGTGGGTTTATGATCAAGTTTATCTATGAACAATATTTGATTCTTCTCTGAAATATTTTATGTATGATTGGTTATCTTTGCAAGTCTCTTCGAATTATCAGTTTGGTTTGGCCTACTAGATTGATCTTTCTTGCAATGGGAGAAGTGCTTAGCTTTGGGTTCAATCTTGCGGTGTCCTTTCCCGATGAAAGCAGGGGCAGCAAGGCACGTATTGTATTGTTGCCATCGAGGATAAAAAGATGGGGTTTATATCATATTGCTTGAGTTTATCCCTCTACATCATGTCATCTTGCCTAATGCATTACTCTGTTCTTATGAACTTAATACTCTAGATGCTTGCTGGATAGCGGTCGATGTGTGGAGTAATAGTTGTAGATGGAGAATCGTTTTGGTCTACTTGCCGTGGGCGTGATGCCTATATACATGATCATGCCTAGATATTCTCATAATTATGCACTTTTCTACCAATTGCTCGACAGTAATTTGTTCACCCACTGTAATAGTTATGCTATCTTGAGAGAAGCCACGAGTGAAACTATGTCCCCCGGGTCTATCTTTTCTCATATAAGTTTCCAATCTATTTTACCTTGCAATCTTTATTTTCCTATCTATACCATAGAAATACCAAAAATATTTATCTTATTATCTCTATCAGATCTCACTCTCGTAAGTGACCATGAAGGGATTGACAACCCCTTTATCGCGTTGGTTGCGAGGTTCTTATTTGTTTGTGTAGGTACGAGGGACTTGAGTGTAGTCTCCTACTAGATTGATACCTTGTTTCTCAAAAACTGAGGGAAATTCTTATGCTACTTTGCTACATCACCCTTTCCTCTACAAGGGAAAACCAACACAGTGCTCGAGAGGTAGCAAGAAGGATTTCTGGCGCCGTTGCTGGGGAGGCTTACACCAAGTCAAGTCAATATTTGATCTCCCAGCAACTAGCCATTTCTGGCGCCATTGCCGGGGAGATCTATGCATAAGTCAAGACACACCAAGTACCTATCATAAACTCGTATCCCTCGCATTACATTATTTGCCATTTGCCTCTCGTTTTCCTCTCCCCCACTTCACCCTTGTCGTTTTATTCGCCCTCTTTTTTTGCTCGCCTCTTTTTCGTTCACCCCTTTTTGTTTGCCTTTTGCTTGCTTCTTGTGTCGACATGTGTCGTTATGGCAAATTCTCCTATCATTGTTAGTACTCCCGAGCATGAAGTTCTCAATTTTAAACAAAGGGAGGGAGAAAATTTAAAAGATTCTTGGTATAGAATTTGCAATGCTCAGAGTAGATCCACTAGGAAGCTATCCACTTCCGTTCTTCTTCGCAATTTTTATGTAGGCATCACCCCTTGGAACAGATATATTCTTGATACCATTACCGGAGGGAATTTATTGGGTAGCCATACTTTTGATTCTTATAATGCTATGATAGGTTTGTTTGGCCCACCACCTCTTTTGGTTAATGGACTATTTTAACTTTGGAACATGTGATGCAAAGGCTTGAAATTACTGAAAATAAAGTTGCCTGTGTAGAGTTGATTGAAAATTTGGATAAAAAGATCGACAACCATATCACCCTATATGGATCTAAGGTAGGGGTTACTCTGAATTTTTTTAAGAAAAAGAACCTATAGTTAACGAAAGAATAGATCAAGATTCCACAAGAATTGGTAAACTTGAGGATATCATTACTAATCTAGGGTCTACCTTTTCATCCGTTAAAAATACTCCAAATCCTCCTACTACCAATATTGCAAAATTAATGTATGTTCCTAAAAATAAGGGTGAATCTTCTAGTAAGGAAAATGTGGATCTCAAATCAATAAGTGTTCACCCCAACTTCTTCAATATCCTTAAGGAACCTTTTGCTACAAATGAATTTCTTGATTTCTTGCCTAGGAGTTTGATCATTAATAAAAAGAAGGAAACTCCTAAAGGTTATAAGTGTTCTATTGAAGAATTGCATACCAAAGATGAAAATACCTAAATCTATTCTTGCTTTTAAACGATGGCGCTTGTTGGGAGGCAACCCAATTTTATATTTGTTCCTTGCTTTTTGGTTCTATTTAATAATAAATAATTCATCTAGCCTATGTTTAGATGTGTTTTTTTGCTTTTAATTAGTGTTTGTGCCAAGTAGAATCTTTGGGAAGACTTGGGGAAAGTTTTTGCGATCTTGCTGTAAAAAACAGAAACTTTAGTGCTCACGAGATTTGCTGCCATTTCTTGCTGGAGAGTGTGATTAGGTTGATTCTTTTTTCAGATGATTAATAGATAAATTCCTCACGTCCAGAAATTTATTTCAGAATTTTTGGGGTTACAGAAGTATTAGAAACCTACAGATTAATACAGACTGTTATGTTTTGATAGATTCTATTTTCCTGTGTTGTTTGCTTATTTTGACGAATCTATGCCTAGTATCGGAGGGTATGAACCATAGAGAAGTTGGAATACAGTAGGTTTAACACAAATACAAATCAAGAATGAGTTCATTACAGTACGTTAAGTGGTGATTTGTTTTCTTAAACTAACGGAGCTCATGAGATTTTCTGTTGAGTTTTGTGTTGTGAAGTTTTCAAGTTTTGGGTGGAGATTTGATGGATTATGGAATAAGGAGTGGAAAGAGACTAAGCTTGGGGATGCCCAAGGCGCCCCAAGGTAAAATTCAAGGACAACCAAAAGCCTAAGCTTGGGGATGCCCCAGAAGGCATCCCCTCTTTCGTCTTCTTCCATCGGTAACTTTACTTGAGGCTATATTTTTATTCACCACATGATATGTATTTTGCTTGGAGTGTCTTGTATGATTTGAGTCTTTGCTTTTTAGTTTGCCACAATCATCCTTGCTGTACACACCTTTTGGGAGAGACACACATGAATTGGAATTTATTAGAATACTCTATGTGCTTCACTTATATCTTTTGAGCTAGATAATTTTGCTCTAGTGCTTCACTTATCTTTTAGAGCACGGTCACTACAAAAAAATACACTTCCGTGATGATACGTGTTTGTCACAGTAGGTCGCGTTTTTTGTCATGCATGTACATCCATGAGAAATTTATGACAGAATCAAGATAGTCATACATGTGCTCTCGTAGAAGTCTTCCATGACATTACCAAAATTATCATCACGGAAGTGTCCACTTCCATGATGATAAATCGCTCGTCACAGAAGTGCTTTTGTCAAGGGTGACCGACACGTGGCATCCACCGTAAAGAAACGCCGTTAAGCTATCAGTTTGGGTTTTTTATCCGATAACCCGTTAACAGCCCCAGCCAATGGGAAATTTCCATGTGTAAAATTCTTATTGGCCGGACGAAACACGTGTTAACTCGTCAGTGGGTCACATAGGCGCCTATGATATGTCGACACGTGCCATGGCCCACCACTGGCCCATTTAGCTTACAAAGTCGGCCCGTTTGACTTGGTCAAAAGTTAACGGGCTGGCCCATGAAAAGCCTGTTAACGGTCTCTTTGCAAATAGCCCATTTTACGGCCCGTTAAATCATGGCCCGTTAGGCCCTAAAGGAAATCGGCCCAACAACATCATGTGGGCCGTCGAATATAACACCAGCCCATTTCACTTTCGGCCCATGTATGGCCCACAACGTCTTTCGGCCCATATGAGGCCTTCGTATCTTTCAGCCCTTTACAGGCCCACAGTGACTCTAGCCCATAATGAACAGTAATTTTCTTTATACCCGTTAACGGCCCGTGATTTACATGGGTTGTTTCCAGCCCGTGTTAGCTTTCGGCCTATTGACGGCCCATACGTTCTTGGGCTCCTTTTCGGCCCTCGATTACTTTCGGCCCATTACCGGCCTGTTCCCCTAATGGGCCAAATTCGGCCCATGGCAAGAGTCGGCCCGTTACTGGCCTATTCCCCTAATGGGCCAAATTCGGCCCATGGCAAGAGTCGGCCCGTTACTGGCCTGTTACCCTAATGGGCCAAATTCGGCCCATGGCAAGAGTCGGCCCGTTTTTGGCCTGTTAACCCGTTGCGCTGTTTCCAGCCCGTCCAATATTCTGGCCCATTAACGACCCGTTATGCTTGTGACAGAATTAAGCCTTTGCTGTCGTACGGCATGTTAACGGCATGTTACCGTGCTGGGCCGATACCAATTACGCCCAATTATGGCCTATGTAGACCCATTTATCCGACGGCCTGAGGCCCACCGATTACAGGCCCATTTATCGACGGCCCGTAGGAGTCCCATGGATCCTACGGCCCGTATATGGCCCATGGTAGTTGCGGCCACTAGCAAACCAGGGAAAAAGAAGACTAGGAAATAAATAAGGCCAAAACTAATGCTACGCTATTAAGGCGATTGCACAGATTACATCCACTCGGCATCAAAGATCGCCACCAGTGCAAATATAGGGAACCCCCTACACTATACAAAAATGGCTTGCTGTTTTCTTCAGCCGGTGGCTGCACATTAAGAATAAATTTTGTATCGCACCAAAACAAATTAAAACTATATAACAAAAGGAAGGTTGGCATAAAACTTAATAGTCTAGCAGATAACTGCACCACCGGAAGTTCAGAAGCTCAGTTCATTTGACCTGACTGTTATGTTTTCATGTTGTATTGTCCAATGGAGCACCACAACCCTCGCCTTCATTTCCCCTAGGCTCCTGAACAACATAGAAAATGTCTGATAGTCTGGTTTCAAAACCATGCATATCTTGACGATATTGAGCAACGTTTCTCCTTGTTTCACAAAGGGTCTCTGTTAGGGAATGGACTTGTGTCTGGAGCGCAGATACAAAATTGCTTTGAGCTTGCATATCTTGATCATGAGGCAGTTTGGACAATATTGCCTTAACAACCAACCCAGTATTACACAGGAACGTGCTTTTGGCACTATTAGTGGACAGGTACTGACCCACTGTAGCAAGAGCTGACATTGCGGTTATAGTTGCCTCGCCACCTTCAAAAGGTGGCGGTTCCACCATTTTTTCCATAGCTCGCTGAAAAGTTGAGGTTTTACATTAGTAGTACTAGAACAGAAGATATTAAGGAGGCAGCAAAACCAAACAAAATAGCTTTGGTCTATATATAGAACTTATTCTTGTGAACCCATGTAAAATATTAGTTGTATTTCATTGCAAAGTACATAATAAAACCAGGTTCCAAACATATGACCATGTACCATCGCTAATGTATTGTCTATTTCTTCACATTTTATTGAGGGCTAAGGATAAAGAGACGAAGTTTATAATACGGTAAGCATAGTATGACATCATTCATATCACAGAACAACTGAGAACAGACAAACAGGCAATTGTAACGTTGTGTGGGCAAGTCCAGCACGGAACTAGATTACGGGTCAAGATCAAAGGAACATCACTCCTCTCTTTTAAACCTTGTAAGGTGCAATGATACGCTAAGCCAATTGTGTATAAAATTGAAAAGAGTAATAGACATTGGCTGGAAACCATGCAGTTCAAGGCACAAGTCAGAGTAAGTAGTAGTTAAAAGGCATGAGGATTAAGGACTTACAACAGCGGCTTTGACTAGTGTAGTCATGCCCTTCTTCTTGCTGGTGTGACAGTCCTTGAAGATTTCCACAGCATTTGGTTCAGGTACTTTTTGGTCCTTGCGGGCTTTCCTCTGCATTTCGAACAAGTCAATATAGATCTGATAATATGGTACAACAAAAAGAGTGAAACAGAAGCTAATTGCAAGAGCCTCGCAGTGTGCAATATAGCTATGAGATCATGTTGTCTGTTGGAATTTCACTTTCATACGGTTGGCCTTGTTCTTTGAACAGTTCACCTACAAGAAGATAGACTTGTGTGGCACATGCGTAAATAGGACTTCAACATGTGATCTGATCACATATGTATAATGTACCTGATACTTCGGATCAGACCAGTGTTTAACATGGCCCCTCTAGTCTTCATCCAATATATTTTCCAATAGAGATGTTTGGGAAAGTTCACAGTTAGCCTTGCCTTCAAAGTGAGTTTTCCTCAAGTTATACCAATACTGTCGCAGAGCAGACTTGAAAACATGGGTGCAAGCTTGTCTGGTTGCATCATCTTGGCTATCCAACTTGAACCTCATATGTTGAAAATTATGGGAGTCTCATTATCAGCAACCTAGAAAGTATGGGAAAGAGCAAGACGATATTACTAGTTTCCATACATAACCATACTTACAGATAAATGGTCGAGGAAGGTATTGAACTGGGTTTCGTCTTTGTCATTCCTATACTGAATCCATGTTGGGAGGATATGTACATGACACCTAACGACAACCGATGCCTCTGATACTAACTTGGCTGACTCTGTAGCATCACGTTGCCTTTTTAAACCTGCCTCAAAACGGATCTCCATTCTTCCTCCTATAGATTTAGTTAACCTATCGAGCATTATCCCTGATCTTTGTTTCCTCTTGTGCCTAGGTGCTAGTCCAACAATGAACATAGTAAGTGTTAGTGTACATCAAACTGTGAGACTACATATAACGAAGCATGCAACTATAACTTGACTCCAGCAACTACCTTCTTGCTGTTGAAGCTCACAAGGTTCATCTGATATTGCCAACTCGTCTTGTGTCAAGAGTGCTTGGGAAGTAGTGTCAGGTGGCAAGTGAGCTTGGGAACGTGCTGCTAGCTCAGTTGACGCACGAGTAAGTCGTGCAGCTGGTAGTACTGTGGTAGGTGTTGCAAGAACTAGGGTTGTCTCTGCTTGTTTAGTGGCAGCTATTTGTTTCTGTTTGGCTCTTTTTGCAACTCGTGTAGCATGGGATGCCTTGTTTGTAGAATTTTCCGCCGGACTTTGACCTTCTATTCCACCACCAGTACCAGCAGAATCTGCATGATTCAACCGCTTCTCATTCCCTGTCATTCTGTGTTGCTTCCTCTTTCTCTGTGCCATGTTAAGTCAAGCCGACAAGAAAAACGAGTAACAATTTAGTTCTTCAGAACAAATTGATGCGTGATGCAGACGAACTGAACTTTGATGTTAGACAACCACATGATAGGAGGATGTAATATGTATGAAAAACAGGACAGAAGAGATAACCAGAACTATGATGTGTAAACTAAGAAGAAGACATTTCACCAAATTAGAAGCAATGCAATGGAAGGTAGACACCATATGAAAGATGCTACAAATATCGCTCTGCCAAGTTAACTGTGTCTCATCATAAATGGCGCTTAAAAAAATGTGAAGCAGTACAAGAAATAAATCATATGCAAGATGCAAACAACATCCCACTACCATGTTAGAGGTCTCTCGTCATTAGTGCCATTGCATATTCACAACATTGCATATTCACAGCTTATGATGTGTAAACTAAGGAGAAGGCATTTCAACAAATTAGAAGCAACGAAAGCTAGACACCATATGAAAGATGCAACGAATATCACTCTACCAAGTTAAAACTGTCTCGTCATAAGTGCCATTTCAACAAATTAGTAGTACAAGCTAGAAAAGAATGTGAGATGTAACCTATATCACACTCCGAAGTCAAACGTGTCTTATGATAAGTGATTGTTGCAGGTTACACAACAGTAGTAATTTGATGTAAGAACATGGTGTGATAGACAAATATTGTATGTTCTAGAAACAGGAACACGTGTCTTATTCAAGTATAATGTGTAAAGTAAGCAGATGGAATTCAACAAAATTAGAAGCAATACAAGGTAGACATCACACATAACATGCAACCACATATAACAATGCCAAGTTAGAGGGAGTATCGGTGATGCTGCACTAAGGGACACGTGCTCATCATAAACACAGCTTTGTTGAGTGTCTATGCATGTGTTGTCTTGGAAATCATCTTGGGGTGTGGAGGAGTAGAAACTGTAGAGGCCATCCGTTCGGAAGGAGCACCTTTATCTGCTGCCTTGCTAACTTCCTTCCGCTTTATTGATTTTGAATTTTCAAGTAAAACCGACAAGAAAAAGCAATAAAATTCTCTCTTCAGAACTCATTCATGCATGATACTGACAATCACTACTTTGATGTAAGGCAAACACATGATACCAGGATGGAATATGTATGAAAAACAGGACGGCATGGCATGTTCACAACTGTTTGTGTAAACTAAGCAGAAACCATTCCAACAAATAAGAAGTAATGCAAGCTAGACACCACATGAAAGATGCAACCGATATGACTCTACGAAGTTAAAAGCGTCCCATCATAAATGGAATTTAAACAAATTAGAAACAGTGCATGCTATAAATCATATGAAAGATGCAACTAATATCGCACTGCATATACTAAAGGTGTCTCGTCATGTTGATTGACGCGGATACAAAAAGACAATAGTTTTATGTAAGGACATGCTTAATAGACAGATGTACTATGTACTAAATACAGGAAGGCATGTCACATTAACAGGTATAATGTATAAGCTAAGTAGACTAGCACATGCAGTTTACCCAGATTGGAAGAATTACAATCTAGACACCATATGCAACAAGCAACCACATATCACGCTGCCAAGTTAGAGCAAGCACATGCGATGCTAGTGTAGGGGAAATGTTGTAATCAACTACAGAGTTACGTTCACTATGTTTATCTAGCATTTCTGTTTCTTGAGAATCATGTCGGGAGGCTGATGCTGCATTCTTTAAATGAGGAGTAGTCCCCTTGCCTGCCTGCCATGACATAAGTGATTGATGAGGGATACACAAGAACATTAGTTTGATGTAAGAACATGGTTAATACACAAATGTACTAGTATGTACCAAAAACAGAAAGGAATGTCATATTCAAAGGTATAATGTGTAAGCTAATTAAGCAGATGCAATTTAACCAAATTGGAAGCAATACAAGCTAGACATCCGGCTGGAGTGGTGAGCATGATCGTCTAGGACCTGAGAGCCTGGTGGGAGGTGGGCTGCTTCGCCACCATCGCAGCTTTTTAGTTGGCTTCCAGTTGATGCCTATCTTTGCTGGGCTTGTCACTGGCTCGGCCAGTTCCCTGACTAGCTATTTGTCTTCTGGTGCTCACGGGATGGTGGTTCTTGTAAAAAAATATCTTTCCTTATCTTACCGACTTCGGCCTTTCAAATACAAGCTAGACACCATATGGAACATGCAACCACATATGACACCGCGAAGTTAAAGCAAGCACCTGAGATGGTGGTTCATTGCGAGCGAGGTCACCAACTCCAGAGCTACGTTTACTGTCTCCATCTGCTGACACTGCACCCTTTATAGCGCTGTAACGTGTCTTGCCTACCCACATACGAAGCTGGAGTGACTTCTCTCTTTTATTTTTGGCTTCTCTCATGGCAGCAGAGTCTGAAATACCCTTGCACAAAAACACAATAGTGAGAGTAAGGATGAAGTGTGTGCAGAACTAGTGCACTGTAAAAGTAGCAGATAGCAGGTGGCTGAAAAATAAATGACAAGAGACATATGATAGCTCTACAACATTGCATGGCAAATAAAATTAGATTCTACTCCGTATGATTTTGTAATATATGAGCACAGGAAATGCAGGTACTCCTCCAGCACACCACCACATGTGGTCATATCTAAGATAACAGACAACTGAAAATAAATAGGTCGGTCAATTTTTTTAATGAACCGTCCGATCTATATGGAACGGGCAGATGGCCTTCGTCTACCTCCCGCCAGTCACTGTTGACGATCTTTCTCGAATCGCCAGCGACCATCGGCCCAGACCCCTGCCTCCGCCGCCCCGCCCTCCCATCGACCTCACACCACCGCCATGCTTGTCAGCGCCCCCAGGCCATCCCTTTAATCCCGGCCGACCTCCAGATCGGGCGCCAGTAGCTCTTGGATGCACACGCCCCTAAGATAAACACCAAGGCGCTGCTTCCCCGGCGTAATAGGCGTACTAGTGCCTGTTACACCGGGGAATGCTTCCATTAATTGGGAATCAACTGGCCAGAAATTGAAATTCAGGGGGGCAATGGACCTCTATCTAAGGTGAAATAGTATATGAGGAGAAACCTTATGCATCACGAGTTACTAGGAACATTTAGTATCAAGAAGAAGCGGTTAACTAGTGTATTCTATGGGATGAATACCGTGCAAGCAGAGATGTAAGATTTGCATGAATAAGGGAAGAGGATTACCTTTTTCGGTTGCCGGTGTGGTCACCTCCACATGTCGCGCTGATCTTCTTCTTTTTACCGGGGAAATCGATGTTCTGGAGGGTGCATGCTTGGACGAACCCATGGCCAAATTGTTGACTGTGTTGCCGTGGCCGTATGTCAGCGGAGGGGAAGCAGATCTGAGGCGGTGAAGGACGGCGTAGGAGGAAGAACTCCGATGCGGTGGAGGGTGGTGAACTTGGAGCGGCAGCGGTGAGGCGCATGACGGCGTGGTTGAACTGGCTCAGGTACGGACAGCTCGGCTTCGGCTTCAACTACTAGCCATGGAGGGCGTTGCGGTTGAGGTTGCGGTGGACGACGACGTCGGGGTATCGACTCCGGTGTGATGGAGGATGGCGGTGGTTGATGGGTGGGATGGGGTGGCGGATGGAGGACGCCAGGGTTTCGCGACTGGTGGAGAGGTAGCTTTGCCGCCCACGAAGTACGAATGGGGAATCAGACGGGTGGGGGGAACCATGTTTCGGTCTGGGACGCGCTTGTTTTTGGCTTTTTTGAACAGAAGATGGGACGCGCTTGTTTGAAATTTGGGGAAAGTACAAACTTTGCCCCCCTCTTAAATTTCGGACCTACTGCGGGTCGGGGGTAGGACGGTAATCCCAGGTGTCCCAAATAGTGGGCGGGAGCGATTTCGGGCGCGCGCATGTGTGCTTAGGCGGCCATTGTGTATGAATATTTTCGGATGCAGTTGCGTGGCGTCTAGATGAAGCTACAAACCTACCCCGGTTTAGACCTTTGGACGTCAGGCCGGTAGGTTTCACGGGTCAGAGTTATTAGAAAGTAATTACCTTGTACTACCAAACATTGGTCTCACGTGGTTTCGGGCGAGTAGAGGCTTTTTTGGCGCTTCGTTCGAAATTTTGAAACACAAGCATTCACGTTTAGAGTACTCTTGAACTATTAGGATTGACCTAAATAGACAACGTTATATTTGACCTTGTATGTTTGAAAACCTCATTAAATTATCCGCTTCTTTTTGAAATTTTGACACTTGAAAATCCTATAACTACGATTATTTTGGAATGGAGGAGCTAAATTTGAATCTATTTTGTACACGACTACATATGCTATTATGTACAAAATCAGAGCAAAGATTGGTGCCCCCATAATTTAGGTATGGTTTACAAATGCCATGATATCAAATTCAAATAATTTAATGGACTTCATGTTGAATTCGATTTTTTTAAACCACCTTAAGTTGAATTCAAATGTATGCTAGTTCATAGGTAGCTATTTATAATGTCCATTGTGTAACTTTCGTATGTATAATGTACTTTACACACACAACATGAACTATACTCATGTTTATATTCGATTGCTAAAGCGATGCATTGTCTGGAGTTCAAAATACTAACTATGTGGATCAATTGTGTCGAATAATAACATAGACATGCTCAAATTCGATAGAATCTAGATGCCTGATGGATAAATGACCGCTCCTTACACGAATTGCAAATATCATGATCCCATCCTAATATTTGGATACAATTTATATCTTCAATCAATGTGTAGAGCAGTCTTTTACGTGTAGTTTCACTCTCCATTGGTGGTCTCTCACACATGCTCACACACTCTCTCCCGAGGTGTCTTTCTCGCACACATGCTCTAGATATAACCCTCCCTTCCTCTCGTAACCATTTACAACTGTTTCCACTAACCTTTATCACAGGCACTCTTCCTCTCGCAAACATACACACGCACAATCCTCATCGACCCTTTCTATATACATGGACCTGCCTACGTGTCTCATGTACGCACATTATCTTTACGCCTGTCTCTCACACATTGTCTCGCACCTCTCTTCCTAATCGACAAGTATGATTCTAGTAGAGCATTTTGTAGGATGCCCCTTAGTCTGAGAACCTAGGGTTACAAATCCTAGCCGGCTTTGTCAGTGGACACAGAGTCCTTCACAATTCTGCTATCTTTGTCTTGTACGTCTAGTCATCCATGGGTCTTCCTAAATGCGTCACGGGCCGACCAATGTGGCGTAGGACGGAACCGAACAAAGGGCCTCACCTCGACCCACCGGACCTCACGCAGTGACTCACCCTCTGCCCCCACGTCTCATTATCTTCTCACACCAACACATACCAACACAAACACCACACACACAGAAAATTTCTCCTGGTGCCTCTATTTCCTCCCCCCTTACATATGCACACTCAAGGGAAGGGAATCTCCTATCGTGACGTCATATTCGTCTCTCTCTCTAGACCACTCTCATTTCTTGTTCTATCTCCCCCCCCCGTCGGTCCCTCTATCCATGCCTCTCTCGAATACGTAATACACACACATACCTCTCTAGGCCCTGCCAAATGCATCAACTACACATTCACACATGTTACATCACGTACCCCATTGATCTAAAAAGCCCTCTCTTCATGTTTATTTCGCATACAACATTCCTTTTGAATAAATTGTGGCGAAAAAATTATTTTAGAGTTTCTACATATATACAACATTACAAAGTTATCTGGAGGAGTACGAACGCTAATTCGCATTGCATGGTGCCCACAATGATATTTATTCCGCACTGTGAATTTGTATATTTGTATACTATATACAAAGTTAGTCATAGTAAAGAGAAACGAAGGGCATCTCTCTCTCTCCATCGCATACCCCCCTATACGCCACTTTCACGTATGCACACAAAACTATCTCTAGGTCCTCTAAAAGTAAGCCCCTAGAAAATTCACGCATGTTTCATCTTTCTCTCACGATATATGCAATGACGATCATTGTATTTGAAGCGAAAGCACGATACGTACATTGGACTTCAGAATCCACTCATTACGGTCACCATTTACGTTTAGTGGTTATTACACAGTCACGGGCTCACCATATAACTCTCTATTTGCTCATGACATGACTAGTTGACCAGTTAAAATCTCCACGTGGCACCTCTAGTGTTGCATCACATTATCTCACTACCATCGTGCCCACCTGTCGACTTGTATCTACTCTACATCTACACTCTTATAAAATACACTCTTATAAAAACCAGAGTTTGTGATGATGGTGTGCCTGCTATCTTGCAATATAGGCCGTCCGATTTATATCTGACGGATAGGAAAGAAACTATGGCAATTTTGCAAAAAGGTACCCACACACCTCTCCACATTTGCAAATAAGTCCTTCCCTCATTCATCCTTTTCTCTCACAAGATAAACAAGTCATACAAATCCATCTTGATGTTACGTGCAATGCACGGGCATCTTGCTAGTAAGAATGAAAACAAACGACTAAAAAATATTTGGACGGTGGTTTGAAGTCATGACCGCGGGCACAGCGGACAAGGTGGCCTTGTATTGGTATGCTGAGCCGTCTGTTTTAACACACAGGAGCTACTATGGTGATTATACACACACGCACACATGCACACGAACTGCATCCATGCAACACATGCACCCACGCACGCACGCAACACTCACACGTACACACGCAGCCACGCATGCACGCAACACTCACACGCACGCACGCACGCATGCATGCACACACCAGTACACCACACGACCAACACACACTCTCACACTCAAGTGCTCAACCTACACGTGCATGCGCACACATCAGGCCCTGACAGACACATACACAACCAGGTGATTCCCGCGCACGGGTTGGAGCCTTGTCGCGCCTGTGTAAATTTGTGTTTATCTGATCTTTTGCCTATGCGAACTGACAGGTGGGACCCACAAGGAACGTGGTCAATTTAACTAGTCAACATGGGGCCACACAGACTATTTGGCCGGTCAACAGAGTGCAATCCGATGCTGAACTGTGAGCAAGTGACCGTATAATCACCGCAAAACGTATATAGTGACCGTAATCACCTTATTCTGAAGTTCGGTGACCGTATTACGCTTTTCTCTCTGTAGACCCTCCAAAACTACATCTCTACACGTTCTCACATGTTACATCCAAAAACTATGCAATACAGCACTACTACTACACTCTAACACAATAAATCATATGTGTTTTTAGTTTTACTAGATATCATATTTTTACTTATAATTATTCAGTTTGCATACATTAAAATTGCCTTTGAAATGTATGGCTAGTATAATCTACCGCGCGGGAAAAATCCCGCCCTTTCCTGTTTAATCAGGTTTGTATCGATGGACCGTGCGAAACAGCAAAACTATAGTACTATACAGTACAAGTGACAGTTTACTGGGCCGTCATGTCGTCTACTCCTCCGTCGTAAGAGTGGAGTGCTCACTTTCATAAATCTTCTAGTCCCTTTCGCTGACATGTGGGACATCAAGCTACCGGGTCCACATGCCATACCGGAATACAGTGCAGAGCAGCCGGGGTGAAGCACCCTAGTCATGGTGTCGGTGTAGTAATGAGCAATAAGGCATCAAATCACAAAGCTGCACCTTTCCCGTAGTTAAGTTGGAGGGACGAAGCAACCGTCATTTCACTCATTGCTGAGTCCGCTTCTCCCTCATCTTCTTCAACTTAACCACGTGTTGCTTTTGTCGTTGTTCTGCCTCATGTGGGACGCGGATCAGCTTGGTAAAGCACTGACACGTGGGACCGCATGTTAGCAAACTGCGAGGACAACATCCTCCGAAAATAAGAAGCCTAATCCTAGACTTACAAAGGGCTACGTAGCTGCTACGTATACTTTCCATCTAATCTATATATGCCCCCCTTGATTTTCAGGTGGGGTGGGCCTAATCCTCTCCTTTAATCCAATCAAATAGTCCCACATCACATCAGTTCGTAACTTTACGTAAACCATTACGTGGATGTAGCATTGCTCAAATAAGAAACCCCCCCCCCCCCCGCCATCCGAGCGGCAAAATCACCTCCTTTTTACTAAACTTGATTCTATAATTTTTTAGATCAATATAATTGAGATTTTTATAGATAGCACACAGGAGAAAAACCAAGTGGTACGGTTAAGGGCATCCACAATGTGTAGCCAAATATGAAAATAGCTTTTGGCATCGTGGGAACCATTGTGGACGGTGTTGCCAAAGCCAAAAAGATGGAACCGAAGCTCCCTAATTGATTGATTGAAGGAATAGAAAAATGCAACGTCTCTCCTCTTTCTCCCATGCTTTGATGCATGTAGTACAGTATAGAGCATAGAGTCCACTCCCCTGTCCCTTCTATCACAAATCACAAAGCAGTGAGGCGTCAAATCACAAAAGCACGGACAAAGCAACCATCATTTCACTCTTCGCTGACTCCGCTTCTCCATCGTCTTCTTCGAGAAACCATCTCACCGCACTAGTACTCCTAGTAGTACTCCCTCCGGTCCTTTTTTGTCTGCGTCTAAGAAAATTTCGTTTTCCCGGCAATGCTCTGCATATTGGCATTTTTCGCTGTTCTTTCCAACGAGGCCCTCCATCCCTTTCCACCACATGCGTGCCTGCAGTAATCCCATCTCTCTTTCCCATGTGCTTCGCATCTTCCCAAGGCAGAGAGATCTGCTTGCATGCATAAATAGGAGAGAGAGCGAGAGGCGCATGCGTGCAGAGAGATGGACAGGGGAGAGAGAGACGACATGCATGCATGCGGAAGTGAGAAGGTTGTATTGTAAGGCGCTGCATTAATCAAGTGATGAGGAGTGAGATGGTTAGCTCTTTGGTCTTTGGAGAAAAAAATACGCATTAATTGACACGTGAAACGAGGATTTGTATCGATTAAATCCCGTGAAGGAAAACCCCGCCTTTCTTTTTTAACACTAGTACTCCTAGTACGTATGTACTTATCCTGTTTGGGTCTAGGCCTTGCATTGCCAAACTTCGCCACACATTTTTGCCAAGCTTGCCTAAAGTTTTCAAAATGAGAAGGAGGTACACTTGCGCACGGCTGTCGCGGTCGCACCCCGCCCTCACACGGTCGCACCGCACCCTCACACAGTCGCTCCTGCACGCAGCAAACCCAACCAAGGGAACGCACCCTCACTAACACGTGTTGTCGCATGTGAACAAACCAAACTCAGCCATCCTATCGCTGACACATAATTTTCCTTCATAGAGTATGTTTATCCAACCGCATGTTGGGGAGTATCCGTACGGCCCGTGCGGTGGTCTGTTGGGGAAGAAAAGAGGTGAGGAAGAAGGAAAGAAGGGTTAGGAGACGTAGGATATTCATCCAACTGCCTGAAATGGTAGACTGGCCCAAGTCAGGCGACTTGCATAACAAATATATATTTTTACACAGCAAAAGATCCATAAAAACAACAACATAAAGAAAAACTATCACTGCTCGCGGAAAGAGACAGCCTCGTCGTCTTTGGCTGCCGGCCCAAACCAACCGTCGCTGCCGGTGTGTGTCTCCACACCGTGGTTGTCCTCGGCCTCCAGCTACTCATTCAAGCGGAGCGTGCGGGCGCTCTGCACGGACGAGAGCACATCCCGGTTCAAGTCGACGACGTCCGGTTCCGCCTGCAGGAGGGCCTCGATGGCAGCAGCATCCGCGCGCTCCGCGTCGAGTCGAGCCTCCGCCGCCCAGTTCAAGTCCAGGACATCCGGTTCCGTCTGCAGGAGGGCGTCGATGAGAGCGGCATCCGCGCGCTCTGCGTCGAGTCGAGCCTCTGCCGCCCGGTTCAAGTCCAGGACGTCCGGTTCCGCCTGCAGGAGGGCCTCGATGGCAGCGGCATCCGCGCGCTCTGCCTCAAGTTGAGCCTCCGCCGCCCGGTTCACATCCACGACATCCGGTTCTGCCTGCAGGAGAGCCTCGATGGCAGCGGCATGTGCGCTCCGCGTCAAGTTGAGCCTCTGCCTCCTGGTCCTCCTTTAGTATCGCCATGTTGAACCGCTTCCGCCTGCACCATGGGGGACTCGGACGCCGGCATGAAGTCGACGTCCATCGTCTCATACCCTTCGGGGGCCTTCTGCGCCGTGACCTCCGCCATGAACATTGGATCGGCTTCCTCCTCCTCGTAGCTTGGCTCCAGAGAACTCGAGGATTGGCCCGCCGCAAAGCGAGCTTGGGAACGGAGGTCTATGACACCGACCGCCGCCGCGATTTCTGCGCGGCGCTCCGGCGTCAGCATCTTGTAGTAAGTGATCTTGCGGCGCACCATGGCTTTCCAGCAAACTAGGGGACGCTTGATGCGAGCTAGGGGATCGAAAGGTGGAGGAATGGGCTGGAGATTTGGTGTGGTTTTAGGGCAGTGGCTGGCGTAGGCCGAGCAGTGAAGGTTCTGGTGTGAATAGTGGTTCCGGTGACGACCGGTCAATCGGTTTTGACTGTACATTGCTCTTGTCGCGTTCGCGTTGCAGCCCGGCACGCTGGACCCTCCATGTTGCTCACCGAATGGAACGTGCTTTGTCTTGCGTTTTCGCTCGCTTGTGGGACCGCAGTTGAGAGCAAACCGATGTCCCCCCCTCCCCCGCCCACGTCATTTATTATACCACCACTCCCTCCGTTTTATGTGGAGTAAATAAAAACAGAGGGAGTATACTATGGATGAGGATCCCCTGATGTGGCTGAACCCATTGAGTAACTAACATGCGGGGCCTAGCAAGCATGGGGTCCGCCAGTAAGTGACCGAAAGGGAGGGTAAGGCAGGGATACCTACGTCAGAGGATCCACTTCCACTATACTACTTTGACCAAATGTTAGAGTAATAATATATGACATGCAACTTACACAAATGTTAGAGTAATAATATATGAAATGCAACTTACACAAAGCATACATGGTCTAATGCATTTTTTGAGGCTAACTTTGACCAAATGTTAAAGTAATAATATATGACATGCAACTTACACAAAGCATACGGTCAAATTCATATGTGAAAGGAGTTTCCAATGATATAATTTTCACATTATACATCTCATGTACTATTAATCTTGTCAATAGTCAAATTGGAAACCATCTCGAGTACAAATCTAGGAGTACGTACGAATCTAACAATATTGATTGGGCGTTGTTGAATGTTGATACCTTTTTGATCAAAGTAGAGATACTTTGACTACACATAAAACTTATATGTAAACTAGAAAGGATAGGAGGGAGTATATTGTACGTTCAAAAACGAAACGAACATTGAATACCCTTTATATATGATTTGCGGATGCTCTGATCACCGGTTCAAAATTTTGAATCCGCCTTAGGTATCACGTGCCCCCGCTCGTTCCCTCTCGATTTCATCTCGGGGTCCTGAGATCTATTGAAAGAGGACTAGGGTGGGTACATGCGAATGATACTCGGCGGAATGTTCAAATGAGGCATGTGGGAGGATGGACTCGACTGGAGGGCGACATGATCGATGGAGAAGAGGGTTGGAGAGGAATGAGAAATAAGAAAATGCCACATGATTATACTTGAACGGCTCAAATAACCAATAAGTTGTCTCGCTTGGCCTACATAGTGAAAGGCCTAATGCGCAACACGAAGCACTGACGCTCGAATATGGCCGGGAAAACAGGGAAACCGACATGTGGGGCAGACTAGTCCAATGGAGGAGCTGGCCCACGATCTCCTCGCCACCGACAACCGTTCATGTGGGTTGTTAGGGCCAACAACGGGGCGCAGCTCCAGCACCGCCTTTGGACACGGCGACCGCGGCGAGCGACACGCTCATATCGTAGCTAGACACGATCGGTGTTAGTGTGCCGAGGGTGCATTAGTGCTGTGGCACGACCAACGGTATGTTTGGTTTGTGCCCAAGGTTGCCCCATCAAAGCATTGGGTAGCCAAAATTTTGGTTCAGGTATTGGTTGCCCATGATTTGGCCGACATTGGCAAGAAAAATGAACTAGAGTTGGCTAGAGTTCATTGGCATGCCAAAGAAATGGCGACCATGGACACACCCAAAGAAGGCAATGGCGACGAGACAGCGGAGGATGACCCCTCCAAGAAGTAACCCAAGCGCCGACATCAGCGGCGCCGCTCTATGTCCCGTCAAAGCAAAAGTGGTGATAGCGGAACAGGAGATAATAACACTCCGGATAGTGCCGAAGATGGCAACAATCCCCTCCAACACGATCTAGGACAGGAGGATGGAAAGGCCAGCCCTCCAGAGAGAGCGACAGATGGAGAGGCGGAGGGTGATAATTACATACCCCCCTCCGAAGACGAGGCAAGCCTCGACGATGACAACTTTGTCGTGCCAGAGGATCCCGTCGAACAAAAGTGCTTCAAGCGTCGGCTTAAAGCCATGGCAAATAGCCTTAAGAAAAAGCAGCAGCAGCTTCAAGCTGATCAAGATCTGCTAGCTGACAGATGGACTGAAGTCCTCACGGCCGAGGAATATAAACTTGAACGCCCCTCCAAGAGTTACCCAAAATACAGGTTTCTACCCCGACTGGAGGAAGAAGCATATGGCGCGGCTGATCGGCCACCTCGTGGCCGCGATAGAGAGTCACTCCAGCCAAAAGCTCAACCCGCACCCCGACATCATTCAAATAAAAAGGCATGGGGAAATACGCCAGACCTACGAGACGTATTGGAGGACAAAGCAAAACATGCAAGATCGATCTACGGATCACGAGGGCACGCCACTATGCAAGACGATAAACGTCACGCTGGATGCAGTAAAAGTAAGTCCGGCCAGGCCGACCACAGCGGACACGACTCATTCAAGCTGCGTTGCGACATAGCCCAGTATAGAGGCGCCACACACCCCCTATGCTTCACAGACGAAGTAATGGATCATCAAATCCCAGAGGGTTTCAAACCCGTAAATATTGAATCATACGACGGCACAACAGATCCTGCGGTGTGGATCGAGGATTTCCTCCTCCACATCCACATGGCCCGCGGTGATGACTTACATGCCATCAAATACCTCCCACTAAAGCTCAAAGGACCAGCGTGGCATTGGCTTAACAGCTTGCCAGCAGAGTCCATTAGCTGTTGGGAAGATCTGGAAGCCGCATTCCTCGACAACTTTCAGGGCACTTATGTGCGACCACCAGACACCGACGACCTAAGCCATATAATTCAGCAGCCAGATGAATCGGGCAGGCAATTCTGGACCCGGTTCCTAACAAAGAAAAATCAAATTGTCGACTGTCCGGATGCAGAGGCCCTAGCAGCTTTCAAACACAACATCCGCGACGAGTGGCTAGCCCGGCACCTTGGTCAGGAAAAGCCGAAATCTATGGCAGCCCTCACGACAGTCATGACCCGCTTTTGTGCGGGAGAAGACAGCTGGCTGGCTCATATTAATAACATATCAAAGAGCCATGGTACTTCGGATACCAAGGACGGCAATAGCAGGTCATGTCGCAACAAACATAAGCGCCGCATTAACAGCGACAATACCGAGGATACGGTAGTCAATGCCGGATTCAAAGGCTCTAAACCCGGTCAACAGAAAACGCCATTCAAAAGAAGCACTCCGGGCCCGTCCAGTTTGGACCGTATACTCGATCGCTCGTGTCAAATACACGGTACCCCCGACAAGCCAGCCAACCACACCAACAGGGATTGTTTTGTGTTCAAGCAGGCCGGCAAGTTAATTGCCGAAGACAAAGATAAGGGGTCACACAGCGATGACGAAGAGGAGCCCCGGCAGCCGAACATCGGAGGACAGAAGAGGTTCCCCCCACAAGTACGGACGGTGAACATGATATACGCAACCCACATCCCCAAGAGGGAGCGGAAGCGTGCGCTCAGGGACGTATATGCGTTGGAGCCAGTCGCCCCAAAGTTCAACCCATGGTCCTCCTGTCCGATCACCTTCGATCACAGGGACCCCCCCACTAGTATCCGTCATGGTGGATTCGCCGCACTGGTCCTAGACCCAATCATCAATGGATTTCACCTCACTCGAGTCCTTATGGATGGCGGCAGCAGCCTGAACCTGCTTTACCAGGACACAATGCGCAAAATGGGTATTGACCCCTCAAGGATCAAACCCACAAAAACGACCTTTAAAGGCGTCATTCCAGGTGTAGAGGCCCATTGCACAGGCTCAATTACAGTGGAAGTGGTCTTCAGATCCCCAGATAACTTCCGAAGCAAAGAATTAATCTTCGATATAGTCCCGCTCCGCAGTGGCTATCATGCACTACTCGGGCGAACCGCATTTGTGAAATTCAATGTGGTACCACATTAAGCATACCTCAAGCTCAAGATGCCAGGACCTCGGGGGGTCATCACAGTTAATGGAAACACAGAGCGCTCTCTCCGCACGGAGGAGCACACTGCGGCCCTCACAGCAGAAGCGCAAAGCAGCCTCTCAAGGCAATCCACCAGTTCGGCGTTTCAAGACCCGGACACCTTCAAGCGCGCTCGGAGTAATTGGCAACTAGACTGCCTGGCACGATCTGAGCTCGCGTAGCAATGCAGCCCCCACCCTGGCCCAAGCCAAACGGCAAATTCGTGCCACGCGTACATAATTACGCATTAAAAATACCATGGGCACACGCGGGGAGGGGCACAACTAGGGCACGCCCCAATACGCGGCTTAAACCGCACTAGGGGCTTCCCGCTTTGTTGTTTTTCTCTTTCAGTACTTTAATCTCTGGAAACCCTGTCTGGCAGCATGATTGCCGAACACACGATGCAGCAACCAAGGAGGCAGAAAGCTACGTCACACCATGGAACTCCCAGGTGGATTATGATAACAAGTGAAATATTTTCTTTAATACTATTCCTCAGCTTTCCCTTGGAAGGGACATAATCCTACTTTTTTCTTACCGCACTATCTGTATAATTCTGCTTTAACACACCTTTTGAATAAACAATGCATAGCATTAAGACTATTATTGCATTCTTCTTTTATATATATATATATATGTGTTCATTAATGACGCCTTGCAACCATACACTTTGGTACGACCAATACACCAGGGGCATAAGTACCCCACAATATGGTGTGAGAAGTCTGAACACTTTCACAAGTGCGGCACCCCGAACTTATAGCATTATATGCATCAGCTCTGGATCATGTCTTTGGTCAAATGTTGGGTTTGCCCGGCTCCTATGTTTTGGTACCTTACGTTCCGCTCTATCGGCTAAGATAGCACTAGGAGAACTACTACGATTGTGCCCCGGTTCTGCTGGGCTAAGCACCTCAGTAGAGAAAGCTAAAACTGACTGACATGATAAGGCGAGAGACTGGTCGCTGTTCGGCGAGGTTTCGAGTCCCTAAAGACTTATGCCGCTTAGAGCGAGGAGCCGGTCCTGTCCGGCTTAAAGGCGTGTATCGCGCCCCGAATTCGTCCTTCCGAATACCAGGGGCTTCGCCGAAATTTAAAATTATAGAATTCTATGGCTAAGTGAGAGTGATAAAGCATTATCAGTCTGGTTGCCTTGTTCGTTGTGCTGAGCACCTCCCTCGAAGGACCCAAAAATGGGAGCAAGAGTGCTCAGGTTTATCCCGAACACCTCAGCACTCGCGGCATGGGGGCAGAAGCCGAGGACTAGCCATCTCTCAGATTGGATAAACAGCCAAACAGAAGGTAATATTTTAAATTCAAACAAGCGTTGCATAGCGCATATGAAACAAGTTTTCATCATACAGGATCACACGAGCAAGTTTACTCAAATATTACATCCTTTGGATATTCGTCCGCTACAAGACGGGCACCCTTCAAGACACCCTCATAATAAATTTCGGGGGTGTGATGCTCCTTGCCCTGCGGCGGTCCTTCCTTGATCAGCTTCACGGCGTCTAGCTTGGCCCATTGCACCTTCACACGGGCGAAAGCCCGGCGTGCACCTTCGATGCAGACGGACCGCTTGACGACTTCCAGCCGTGGGCAGGCATCCACAAGCCGCCTCACCAGGCCGAAGTAGCTGTTCGGAAGGGCGTCGGTAGGCCACAGTCGGACTATAAGGCCCTTCATGGCCTGTTCGGCCGCCTTGTGTAGCTCGACCAGCTGCTTTAGCTGGTCGCTCAGAGGCATCGGGCGTTCGGTCCCAGTATACTAAGACGAGAACAGCTTCTCCGTTGAGCTTCCCTCCTCGGCCTGGTAAAACTGTGCGGCATCCGACACGCTGCGGGGCAAATCCGTGAATGCTCCTGGAGGGCTCCGGATTCGGGTAAGTAATAGGTAATTTACTCTCACATGCTTGCTTTGCATATAGAATGCCTTACCCGCCGCTATTTTCTTCACCGCATCAATCTCCTGGAAGGCCATTTGGGCTTCGGCCTTAGCACTCTTTGCGCTCTCGAGGGCCGCTGCAAGCTCAGACTCTCGCGTCTTCGAGTCAAGCTCCAACGCCTCGTGCTTCATCATGAGAGCCTGGAGCTCTTGTTGCACCTCTCCCACCCGAGCCTCTTGCCTTTCCTGCTCGGTGCGCTCCTTGGCCGCTTTATCTTTGGCCTCGGACAGTGCTTGCTTTAGGGTCGCCAGTTTGGTCGTGGCCCCTGGAAAATTCATGATGATCCTGTCATTTTGCAATCGCATTCTTTTTATACACATCCATAGACTAGGTACTACTTACCTTTGTTCTCCTCGAGTTGCCTCTTGGCAAGGCCGAGCTCGTCCTTGGACCCTTTAAGGTCCTGCTTCAGTGCGGCGACTTCCGCAGTCAGTGCGGCAGATGCCAGCAGCGAAGCCTGCATACGCATATTGACATACTTATATTAGACTCCTGTGATATTGTTTGATCCTCTGTTCGGCTTTTCTTTGTGAACACCGAACAGAGCATCATGGGCTACTATCTATGCGGTAATATTTTTCCTATATTTTAAACACTTACCTCAAAGCCTGTTAGAAGGCTGGCACAGGCTTCAGTCAATCCGCTCTTAGCGGACTGAACCTTCTGGACCACCGCACTCATAATAGTACGGTGCTCCTCGTCGATGGAAGCGCTGCGAAGCGCTCCCAGTAGATTGTCCGGTGCCTCTAGATGGACAGAGGTCACCGGCACAGGTGCCTTGCCCCTCTTGGAAGGAGGCCGCCTGCCCGAGTCCGGAACCACTGGAGGTTTCGGCGCGGTGTTCGGCTGAGGGCCGAACTCGGAGCCCTCAGGGGCCTTGTTCCCTCTGTTCCCGGAGTCCGGAAGGTCGCCTTGAGGCGCCTCCGGGACTGTCTCCCCTCGAGCCGGTGCAACTTGAGACAATACCTCGGCGTCGCCCGCAGGGCAAGGGGAGGTGGCGGTTGGAAGTGGATCATTATCCATATCCGACGAGCCCAGGGAGCCGTCCGACGATACATCGATACGGGCTCATGGCGGCCTGCATAATCATATTCAGCGTTAGGAGAAGCAGTGCGACAAAGGAATGCTATGAGTTACTCTGGTATCCGAATACTTACGACTTCGCCAGGGGCTTGGCCCTAAGCAGCCACTCGTCTTTGCCTTCGGCTGTGGTGATGGAACTATCCGGAAGGAGAGTCCTTCCCTTCTTGGACCCTTCGGCCTCCCCAGTTGGGGCGGCCTTCCTTTTCTTGTCTTCCCAAACTGAAGGGGGAGCATCTTATTCTTCCTCCTCGTCTTTGGGGGAGGAGTGTGTCACAGAGTTATCAGACGATGAGTCCGATGACGCCTAGCGTCGGGAACTCTTTCGGGTTCCCTTGGCCTTCTTGGTCTTCTCCGGCACCTTATAAGGGGCCGGAGTGAGCATCTCCGTAAGGAGAGCGTCCGCAGTGTCTTCGGGCAGAGGGGCCGGACAGTTAATCTGCCCCGATGTCTCCACCCAGTCCTGTCAAAGGCATGGAGATCAGACCCCGCGCATAATTAAGCTAGGGGAAATAAAATATCCTACTGGATGTATAGAACTCACCGAATGCGCTCGGCGCTTCGCGCTTAGCCCGCGATCCTCGGTGAGGGAGGGAGGGACCTCGGCGCCCTTGAATAGAACCTTCCAGGCATCCTCGTGTGTTGTGTCAAAGAGCATGTTCAGAGTTTGGTGCTAGGCCGGGTCGAACTCCCACAAGTCGAAAGCCTGTCGTTGACACGGGAGGATCCGGAGGATGAGCATGACCTGGACTACGTTGACGAGTTTGAGCTTTTTGCTCACCATGTTTTGGATACATGTTTGGAGTCCGGTCAGCTCTACCGAACTACCCCAGGACAGGCCCTTCTCTTGCCAAGAGGTGAGCCACATGGGGATGCCAGATCTGAACTCGGGGGCCGCTGCCCATTTGGGGTCACACGGCTCGGTGATATAGAACCACCCCGATTATCACCCCTTTATGGTCTCCACGAAGGAGCCCTCAATCCAGGTGATGTTGGGCATCTTGCCCAACATGGCGCCTCCGTACTCCGCCTGGTGGCCGCTCACTACCTTCGACTTGACATTAAAAGTCTTCAGCCATAAGCCGAAGTGGGGCTGGATGCGGAGGAAGGCCTCGCACATGATGATAAACGCCGAGATATTGAGGATGAAGTTCGGGGCCAGATCATGGAAATCCAGGCCGTAGTAGAACATGAGCCCCCGGACGAATGGGTGGAGAGGGAATCCCAGTCCGCGGAGGAAATGGGTAAGGAACACTACACTCTCATGGGGCCTAGGGGTGGGGTGAGCTGCCCCTCATTTGGGAGCCAGTGCGATGTCGTCAGATAGGTATATGGCTCTCCTCAGCTTCTTGATGTGTCCCTCCGTGACGGAGGAGACCATCCACCTGCCTCCCGCTCTGGACATGGTTGGAGAGGGTGGAGGTGGTAAGTGCAGACTTGGGCACTGGAGCTCGAGTGTGCGAAAATGGATGAGCAAAGGAGGAAGAAGGCGTGGATGAAAAGGTGAATCCTTATCCCTTTATATGGGCGGACGAAACTATGTCTCCCAACTAGCCTGGTAAAACTCTCTTATCCCCCAAGCGCCGTAATCGATGGCGCGGTTGGGTTACCCACGCCCGTATTGATGAGAATCCCGTAATTAGGCGAACACGATCTCTGCTTTGACAAGATGTGTCAAGAAACCGCCTCGGGTTATGAGTGGAGCTGGTTGAAGAAAAACGGTTCGAATAATCACCGAGCCATGGCATGATGTCATGTTGCCAAAACATGTCAGCAGATTAAGATTTGTGGAAATATTATTCTCTCTATGGTGGTATGTGGAACTTGTTTTGCAGGGTCGGACACTATCCTTGTATTCAAATTCTTCCGTGGTGTATTCGGAGGAGCAACCCGCCTTGCAATGTCGAAGACAATACTACGCACCGGACTCATCGTCATTGAAAGCCTGGTTCAGGGGCTACTGAGGGAGTCCTGGATTAGGGGGTCTCCGGATAGCCGGATTATATCCTTTGGCCAGACTGTTAGACTATGAAGATACAAGATTGAAGACTTCGTCTCGTTTCCGGATGGGACTCTACTTGGCATGGAAGGCAAGCTAGGCAATACGGATATGTATATCTCCTCCTTTGTAACCGACCTTGTGTAACCCTAGCCCTTTCCGGTGTCTATATAAACCAGAGGGTTTTAGTCTGTAGGACAACATACAATGATACCATAGGCTAGCTTCTAGGGTTTAGCCTCTCCGATCTCGTTGTAGATCAACTCTTGTAATACCCATATCATCGAGAATAAATCAAGCACGACGTAGGGTTTTACCTCCATCAAGAGGGCCCGAACCTGGGTAAAACATCTTGTTCCCTGCCTCTTGTTACCATCCGCCTTAGACGCACAGTTCGGGACCCCCTACCCGAGATCCGCCGGTTTTGACATCGACAACGGGGGAATCTCAAAAGATCTCGTTAAGTCGTCAAGCGGTTGACCAGCTCTCGCCTCATCATGACAGTCAGTTTTCGGATTTCTCTACTGAGTTGTTTGACCAGATGAACCGGGAACACAATCGCAGTAGTTCTCCCTTTACTACCCTAGCCAATAGAGCGGAACGTAAGGTAGTAAGCACGGGAGCCGGGCAACCCAACTATACCCAAGACATGATTCGAAGCTGATGCATATAAGGCTGAACTCGCGATGTCGAAGTATGCTATGAAGTTGTTCGGACTTTGTTGGCAACTTATTTTGTTCCTATGTCGATCCCCTGGCAAGGTATGCCGGGGTGGTTGTGTGAAACAACCAAAAGGAGCAAAATTCGGTTCTTTATAGAAAAGCGAATACCGAATACGGACTGTATTCACTAGAACCTAGGTGATATGCCAATTGTCATTTTATAGATGATAACGCCACAACCCCGACTATTTGACATGCCGAGGGTCGGCGGCTGAGGAAACAGGCACTTTACAGGCTTGAAAAAATAGAGAGTGCGGTCTACAAAAAGTTATTTTGGACCTCCTGTCACACGTGTGCGCTTCCTTTCCTCAGTGGAGGGGCTGCTTAACAGGGGTAGCCTTTGGGTGAATTTATGAACCTAGGATCTGATACCATCCATAAGATGACCAGCCTTTGCACTACCCGTGGCAAACGATAATGGAAAAAGAAAGAGTAATTCAGAATAAGGGAAAAGGAAGTAGTTTATGGGAGTACTTGTAGATCCGTCCGTGTTATGCTTCCGCCGATGCCCAGGCTATTTGAAGTGCATAGTTATGTATGCGTAGTACACATTTCGCGGGTGTATGAGGCAGACGATGGAAGCTGAACTGCTAGTCCTGCTCCAAACTTGGTCGACCCTATTGAATGGAGACTGGTGGCTTAACGGGAAACAAGGTATGCGGTTTAATGAGACCGCTTTGTACTTCGGCTGAGGTCGCCGTAGTGTGATCCTCAGTCCGGAGGAAGTGTTTCTCGAGCTCCCCTATAGAGTCGTGTGTCACGTATACCATGTTCACTGTTTTCACTTCGGGGGGAAATTGCTTCTGACCCCAGAAATTTGGTTGGTGAGCCTCTTCGTCATCGCTATCGCCTGGCGGCCTCCTCCCCTCATGTTCGGCATTGAGCTTGACGACCTGCTTGAAGACCCAACAACTTCTGTTGGTATGATTAGCTGGTTTGTTGGGGTGGCCATGAATCTGGCAGGGTCGGTCCAATATCTTGTCCAAATTGGATGGTCCATCTCTGTTTGCCTTAAATGGCTTCTTCTGTTGACTAGATTTGGGGCCACTGAATCCGGTGTTAACCACCGTGTCATGCGTTCTTTCGTTATCATTGCAGCGTTAGTATTTGATGCGTCATGGTTCGCCATTGTTGTCCCGGACTTCGGAAGAGCCCGAATCGCTAGCGTTGTTCCTTCTACGAGCGAGCCAGTTGTCTTCTCCCGTGCAAATACGGGTCATCAGAGCGGTAAGGGCTAGCATGGATTTTAGTTTTTCTTGACCGAGGTGGCGAGCGAGCCACTTGTCCCGGATGCTGTGTTTGAAGGCCGCTAGGGCTTCCACGTCCGAACAGTCAATGATTTGATTCTTTTTAACTAAGAACCTAGTCCAGAGCTTCCTGGATGACTCTCCGGGTTGCTGGACAATGTGACTTAAGTCATCGGCATCTAGTGGCCGGACATATGTACCTTGGAAGTTGACAAGGAAGGCCTCTTCCAAGTCCTCCCAGCTGCCAATAGAATTTTTGGGCAGGCTGTTTAGCCAGTGCTGAGCTGGCCCTTTGAGTTTTAAGGGGAGGTATTTGATGGCGTGGAGGTCATCTCCATGAGCCATATGAATGTGGAGAATAAAGTCCTTGATCCACATCATGGGGTCAGTTGTTCCATCGTATGATTCGATATTTACGGGTTTAAACCCTTCTGGAAATTCGTGATCCATTACTTCGTTAGTGAAGAAAAGAGGGTGTGTGGCGCCTCTATATTAGGCCGCATCGTGACGTAGCTCTGATGGAGTCCGTCTGCGGTGTCCAGCCCGTGCAAGACTAGGCTTGTCACGCCCGAATAGATAGCCGTCGATAGGTGTCGACGTATGCTCTCGCGATTTGTAGATCGATCTGGTATGCCCTACTCTGTTGTTCAGGTCCTGCCAGAGGTCATATGTGTGACCATGAGCTGTTTTATCTTTGCCTTTATAATGAGTCGGGGCGGGCTGGTGTTCGGCTTGAGTTGTCGCTTTATCCCGACCACGTGGTAGTCGGCCAGCCCCATTGCATGGTGATGGTACGGGCTCCAGCGCCTCATCATTGAGCTAAGGTAGCTATTTGCGCTTCGGGTAACTTTTGGCTAGGCGCTTAAGGCCGTATTCTTCGGATGTCAGGACATCAGTCCATCTATCATTTAGCAGGTCTTGATCGACTTAAAATTGCTGCTGCTTCTTTTCAGGCTTCTTGTGGTGGCTATTAGCTAGTGCTTGAAGCGCTCCTGCTTGAGAGCTTCTTCAGGAACGGTGAAATCCTTGTTACCGAGGCTCACCTCATCCTCGGAGAGCGAAAGATAATTACTGTCCTCCGAGTCTTCGTCAATGGCATGTTCGTCAGGGCTAACTTGCCCATCTTCCCGTTCTTCTTGTTCAGGAGTTGCTTCAACGGGGTCTTCATTATCGTCGGCACCGTCAGGAGTATTATCTTCTCTTGTGCCGGTATTGCTATCTTTTGCACGACATGACTTAGAGCGGTGCCGCTGACTCGGCCCTTAGGCTGTGTCCCAGGAGGTTTGTGCTCTACTTGATCTTCTTTGTCGTCATCGTTAGATTCTTTAGACGTATCCACCATATATACGTCGTACGAAGAAGTGGTCATCCCGTGTCCGGTAAACGGCGGGTTTTGGCCATGCTCCTTGTCTGCATCATCATCCATACCGTCGATGTCTTCGGAGCCGTAATCGAGCATGTCTGTTAAGTTTTCGACATTGGCTATAAAGTGGGTGGCGGGTGGGGAGCGAAATTCCATGTCATCAGCTTCTAGTTCGAACCGGATATATTTCGGTCGTGAATCCCCCGCTAAGGATAGATTTTTAATGAATTCAGCACATTGCCCAAGGGTGAGTGCCGGAAGATGTCCGCGGTGCTGAATTCGGCAATCGATAACCGATCATGCTCGACATGCGCGGACGAACATAGTTCAGAACTTTTAACCAGAAACGAGCTCGAGGTTCCGGTGACATGGGCATTACCAGAGGTTAGGTCTGTATGCGGCTCCAACACCGTGGAGTCTACAGCTTCCGTGGCGGGGTTAAGCTTCCTGTCCTTAGATGGCGCGACATGCTCTGGATCTAAGGCCAAAGCGGTTACAAGTGCAATTTCCTGGGTATGGCCCGATGACAGATCTAAGTCATCTTCATCGAGGTGACGGGGAGCGACTGTCGTGGTATCGAATCCGTCGAAGATCAAGTCTCCGCAGATATCCACGACGTAGTTCAAGCTCCTGAATCTGACTTGATGGCCAAGGGCGTAGCTGTCGATCTGCTCTATATGGCCAAGTGAGTTGGCCCGCAGTGCGAAGCCGCCGAATACGAAGATCTGTCCGGGGAGGAAGACCTCCCCTAGAACAGCATCGCTGTGGACGATTGAAGGAGCCATCAAACCTTTTGAGGACGGCACAGTGGAACTCTCAATGAAAGCACCAATGTTGGTGTCAAAACCCGCGGATCTCGGGTAGGGGGTCCCGAACTGTGCATCTAAGGTCGATGGTAACAGGAGATAGGGGACACGATGTTTACCCAGGTTCGGTCCCTCTCTATGGAGGTAATACCCTACTTCCTGCTTGATTGATCTTAATGAATATGAGTATTACAAGAGTTGATCTACCATGAGATCAAGATGGCTAAACCCTAAAAGCCTAGCCTGTATGACTATGGTAATGATTGTCCTCCCTCCGGACTAAGTCCTCTGGTTTATATAGACACCGGGAGGATCTAGGGTTACATAAGGTCGGTTACAAAGAAAGGAATCTACTTATTTCATTGCCAAGCTTGCCTTCCACGCCAAGGAGATTCCCATCCGGACACGGGTGCAGCCTTCGGTCTTCGTATCTTCACAGCCCATCAGTCCGGCCCATGGCTAATAGGTCAGACGCCCGAGGACCCCTTAGTCTAGGACTCCCTCAACGACCCCATTATTCTCGCCCCGATCTGTATGATGACGCGGTGGAGGAACTCACTGATTAGTGCGATGTCATCACCTCAGCTAGCATGGCAGGTTCGTTCAAGACCATTCTCGACTCAACTAATAATATCATTACAAGGAACCCAAGGGTCCAGGAGCGGTTTGATCTCCCCTATCTTCTTTGTCGTGACCCAGTTGACTAGCGCGGGGATGAGGGAAGCCTCGCCTTGTGTAAGTTGATGCCGCTTGTTAATGATACGTCTGATGTTAAGATGCCATCACTTGAGGGCAAGGCTTGGACAGGTGCTGCCTCTTGAGCACTAAGTTGGTTTTCCCTTGAAGAGGAAAGGGTGATGCAGCAAAGTAGCGTAAGTATTTCCCTCAGTTTTTGAGAACCAAGGTATCAATCCAGTAGGAGGCCACACTCAAGTCCCTTGCACCTACACAAACAAATAAGAACCTTGCAACCAACGCGATAAAGGGGTTGTCAATCCCTTCACGACCACTTGCAAAAGTGAGATCTAGTAGAAAAGATAAGATAATATTTTTGGTATTTTTATGATAAAGACTAAAAGTAAAGAAAGCAAAATAAATGGCGCAAGAAATAGCTTGTTGACGGGAGATTAATATGATAGAAAATAGACCCGGGGGACATAGGTTTCACTAGTGGTTTCTCTCAAGATAGCATAAGTATTACGGTGGGTAAACAAATTATTGTCGAGCAATTGATAGAATTGAGCATAGTTATGAGAATATCTAGGTATGATCATGTATATAGGCATCACATCCGTGACAAGTAGACTGACTCTTGCCTGCATCTACTACTATTACTCCACACATCGACCGCTATCCAGCATGCATCTACAGTATTAAGTTCATAAGAACAGAGTAACTCTTTAAGCAAGATGACATGATGTAGAGGGATAAACTCATGCAATATGATATAAACCCCATCTTTTTATCCTCGATGGCAATAATACAATACGTGTCGTTTCCCCTACTATCATCGGGATCGAGCACCGCAAGATTGAACCCAAAGCTAAGCACTTCTCCCATTGCAAGAAAGATCAATCTAGTAGGCCAAACCAAACTGATAATTCGAAGAGACTTGCAAAGATAACCAATCATACATAAAAGAATTCAGAGAAGATTCAAATACTGTTCATAGATAATCTTGATCATAAACCCACAATTCATTGGATCTCGACAAACACACCGCAAAAGAAGATTACATCGAATAGATCTCCAAGAGAATCGAGGTGAACCTTGTATTGAGATCCAACGAGAGAGAAGAAGCCATCTAGCTAATAACTATGGACCCAAAGGTCTGAGGTAACCTACTCACACATCATCGGAGAGGCTATGGTGTTGATGTAAAATCCCTCCGTGATCAATGCCCCCTCCAGCGGAGCACCGGAAAAGGCCCCAAGATGGGATCTCACGGGTACAGAAGGTTGCGGCGGTGGAATTAGGTTTTCGTGGTTCTCCCCGTTGGTTTGGGGGTACGTAGGTATATATAGGTGGAAGAAGTAGGTCGGTGGAGCCACGAGGGGCCCACATGGGTGGAGGGTGCACCCCCTACCTCGTGGCCTCCTCGTTGATTGCTTGACGTCCACTCCAAGTCCTCTGGATCACGTTTGTTCCAAAAATCACGCTCCCAAAGGTTTCATTCCATTTGGACTCCGTTTGATATTCTTTTGCTGTGGAACACTGAAATAGGCAAAAAATACAGCAATTTGGGCTGGGCCTCCGGTTAATAGGTTAGTCCCAAAAATAATATAAAAGTGTATAAATAAGCCCATTAAACATCCAAAACAGAATATATAATAGCATGGAACAATCAAAAATTATAGATATGTTGGAGACGTATCAAGCATCCCCAAGCTTAATTCATGCTCGTCCTTGAGTATGTAAATGATAAAAACAGAATTTTTTGTGTGGAATGCTTCTTAGCATAATTTTCAATGTAATTCCTTTTATTGTGGCATGAATATTTAGATCCGAAAGATTCAATAAAAAAGTTTAATGTTGACATAAAAACAATAATACTTCAAACATGCTAACCAAGCAATTATGTCTTATCAAAATAACATAGCCAAAGAAAGCTTATCCCTACAAAATCATATAGTTAGGCTATGTTTCAATTTCGTCACACAAAACGTTCTCATCACGCATAACCCCGATGACAAGCTGAGCAATTGGTTCATACTTTTTAATGCGCTTCAACCTTTTCAACCCTTACGCAATACATGAGCGCAAGCCATGGATATAGCACTATGGGTGGAATAAAGTATAATGATGGGGTTATGAGAAGACAAAAAGGTAGAAAGTCTCACATTGACGCGGCTAATCAATAGGCTATGGAGATGCCCATCAATTGATGTCAATGAGAGGAGTAGGGATTGCCATGCAACGGATGCACTAGAGCTATAAATGTATGAAAGCTCAACAAAAGAAACTAAGTGGGTGTGCATCCAACTTGCTTGCTCGTGAAGACCTAGGGCATTTTGAGGAAGCCCATCATTGGAATATACAAGCCAAGTTCTATAATGAAAAATTCCCACTAGTATATGAAAGTGACAACATAGGAGACTCTCTATCATGAAGATCACGGTGCTACTTTGAAGCACAAGTGTGGAAAAAGGATAGTAACATTGTCCCTTCTCTCTTTTCTCTCTTTTTTTGGGCCTTCTCTTTTTCTTTCTTTGGCCTCTTTTTTTATTTAGTCTAGAATCTCATCCCAACTTGTGGGGTAATCATAGTCTCCATCATCCTTTCCTCACATGGCACAATGCTCTAATAATGATGATCATCACACTTTTATAACTTACAACTCAAGAATTACAACTCAATACTTAGAACAAAATATGACTCTATGTGAATGCCTCCGGCGATGTACCGGGATATGCAATGAATCAAGAGTGACATGTTTGAAAAATTATGAATGGTGGGTTTGCCACAAATACGATGTCAACTACATGATTATGCAAAGCAATATGACAATGATGGAGCATGTCATAATAAACGGAACGGTGGAAAGTTGCATGTCAATATATCTCAGAATGGCTATGGAAATGCCATGATAGGTAGATATGTTGGCTGTTTTGAGGAAGATATAAGGAGGTTTATGTGTGATAGAGCGTATCATATCACGGGGTTTGGATGCACCAGCGAAGTTTGCACCAACTCTCAATGCGAGAAAGGGCAATGCACGGTACCGTATAGGCTAGAAAATTGTGGAAGGTCGAGAGTGCGTATAATCCATGGAATCACATTAGTCATAAAGAAATCATATACTTATTGCAAAAGTTTATTAGCCCTCGAAGCAAAGTACTACTACGCATGCCCCTAGAGGGATAGATTGGTAGGAAAAGACCATCGCTCTTCCCCGACCGCCACTCATAAGGAAAGCAATAAAAGAACACCTTATGTGTCATAATTGTCACTCAACTTTTACCATATGTGCATGCTACGGGACTTGCCAGCCTTAACACAAGTATTTCTCAATTTCACAATTACTCAACTAGCACACTCTAATATTACCACCTTTATATCTCCAAACACTTATCAAGTATCAAACTTCTCATGATATTCAATGAACTCAATATGGAAGTTTTTATTATGCTCATCTTAGATGCCTATCACCTTTGGATTAATTTCACAATTAAAGCAAATTACCATGTTGTTTAAGACTCTCAAAATAATATAAGTGACACATGAGAGATCAACAATTTCTATAAAATAAAACCATCATCGTGCTCTAAAAGATATAAGTGAAGCACTAGAGCAAAAACTATATAGCTCAAGAGATATAAGTGAAGCACATAGAGTATTCTAACAAATTCCGAATCATGTGTGTCTCTCTCAAAAGGTGTGTACAGTGAGGATGATTTTGATAAACTAAAAAGCAAAGACTCAAAGCATACAAGACGCTTTAAGCAAAACACATATCATGTGGTGAATAAAAATATAGCCACAAGGAAAGTTACCGATAGACGAAGACGAAAGAGGGGATGCCTTCCGGGGCCTCCCCAAGCTTAAGCTTTTGGTTGTCCTTGGATTTTACCTTGGGGTTCCTTGGGCATCCCTGCTACCTCTTGAGCACTCCATTGGTTTTCCCCAAAGAGGAAGGGATGATGCAGCAAAGTAGCGTAAGTATTTCCCTCAGTTTTTGAGAACCAAGGTATCAATCCAGTAGGAGGCTACACGCGAGTCCCTCGTACCTGCACAAAACAAATAAATCCTCGCAACCAATGCGAATAGGGGTTGTCAATCCCTACACGGCCACTTACGAGAGTGAGATCTGATAGATATGATAAGATAATATTTTTGGTATTTTTGTGATAAAGATGCAAAGTAAAATAAAGGTAAAGTAAAAAAGCAAAGGAAATAACTAAGTAGTAGGAGATCAATATGATAAAGATAGACCCGGGGGCCATAGGTTTCACTAGTGGCTTCTCTCGAGAGCATAAGTATTCTACGGTGGGTGAACGAATTACTGTTGAGCAATTGACAGAACTGAGCATAGTTATGTCAGGACCCCGATTATAAGTCACACCGATCTAGCCTATGACACCTCATATCACTTTGCGTGCTCACGCACGGTATTCCCACGGTTGTTGCCTTACCATGGCCCGGGACCGTTTGCGCCTTTTGGCTCACGTATATGATAGTGTCGCTAGCATCCATATGACAGAGAACCCGGGCCGACATGACTAGTCGTGAACCCAAGGTGGCACTAACATATGGGGACAGGCATACATGAATCAACATCGAGCATGTCGGTCAGCAGCGTGCGAATCCGGGCTGTAGCACTGGGCTAACAGGACTCCGGGAACCCGGGCCGTAGCAGGCTAGGCAGGACTCCGGATGTCACCGCGTGACATTTCCCCTAAGGGACAGACACAGGAACGAAGTGAATCACATGCCGGCCAGTCAAGTGTTCCGGAGCAATAGTGCTAGGCTAGCAGGACTCCGGTGAACCGGGCTGTAGCGGACTACTATGGCTCATGGAAGCACAAGACTACATTTCCCCATAAGAGAGGCTACCAAGGATAAACAACTAGGTTGTCAGATCCCACACATACCAAGCATTTAAATCATACACACAATATGCTCGATATGTGTAAATAAAACATGGCATCACAACATAACTCTATGACTCAAGTATTTATTAATTAGGCTCCGAGGAGAGAGATATTACAAACATGGGTCTCACGACCCAACATTCAGAGCATACAAGTAAAAGCACATGCGGAAGCTTAACATGTCTGAGTACAGACATCTACAAATGAAAAAGGATGAGAAGCCTGACTATCTACAAGACCCTCCCAAGGTACAAGATCGTAGCTGAGGTAACGAGCTAAACGTCGAAGTCCAAGCGGAACTACTAGCGGGACTAAAGTCTCTCTGCAAAACATAAATTAAGAAAACGTGAGTACAAATGTACCCAGCAAGACTTACATCAGAACTAAATACATATGCATCGGTATCAACAAAGGGGGGTGGAGTTTAACTGCGGCAGGCCAGCTTTGACTCGGTGGCTATCCTGAATTACGACTGCAAGCAACTCTTTGAGGTGGCGCACACGAGTCCCCAAATTCACCATACCAATACACCACTATGGATCCGCTCCCGTCTCCCTGCAAGAATGCCATCCATAGCACTCACACTTATCTTGCGCATTTTAGAGTATCCACTTTCGCTTGTCTATGAACTATGCAAGGGGTCCAAGTTTCCATATCCGAGGAATCCGGCTATTTGAATAGATAATGATAACCCTGCAGGGGTGTACTTCTTCACACACGCTCTCGCCACTTATCGCCCTGTACACGTCATGTACCTCGGCAACCTTCAAGCGGAAACCGGGCGAGGGAGTCAGCCACGACCTGACTAACCACACAAGTCTCTAGTCCAGGTTTATCACCTATTTGGGTTCCATCCGCAAGAAGATCCGGCCGGGGTGTCGCTCACGGCCCCAAACGATGTGTACAGGGTTCCCAAGCCCACCATCCGGGTGCCACTTGGTACACCGGGCCACTGTGCCTAGTCTGTCCCAAGCGCACCTGTACCGGGTGCCACTTGGTAGACTACTAACACTACCTACAAACACCAGAAACTAGTTGCAACTCCTGGACAGAGATCAGGTTGATTAATAAGTCGAGAGAGCTTAGAGCGCCCGGAGCCCAATGTGTGGTAGTAACTGTTCATGGATCACAAACACAGAACTTAGTTCCTAAGGACGGTTTCAATGAGACAACCCACCATGTACTCCTACATGGCCTCTCACCGCTACCTTTACCAAATTGTGTTCACACACTTAGCTCTCAACAGTAGGACATGTTCACCACATTCCAATTCATTCCTGATGAATCAGACCCGACTCAACACTAAGCAGTAGCAGGCATGACAACAAGCATGAATGAGTAGGCACATCAGGGCTCAAACAACTCCTACTCATGCTAGTGGGTTTCATCTATTTACTGTGGCAATGACAGGTCATAGAGAGGAAAGGGTTCAGCTACCGCGGCATGTAACAGTTGAATCGCTGTTGTCCTAATGCGGTAAAAGAGAGCAGGAGCGAGAGAGTGGGATCATATCGGAATGAACAAGGGGGTTTTGCTTGCCTGTCACTTCTGAAGATAACATTGAGTCTTCATCAGTGTCAACGATCACAGCATCGGAGCAGCATCTACCGAGAGGGGACAATTACCGGCAAACAAGGAAGAGCACAATCAATGCAATGGACAATATGATGCATGATCATGGCATGACAATATGTTGTGATTTGAGCTACTGCAACTAGTAACATAAAGGTTTTGGGTTGATTTGAACTCATGCTTCAAATTCAAATTCAAACTATGAATTCAAATAGTGCATTATCATGTTTTGGACTAAATAGTCAGGTTAATTTGCTCAAACATGCATGAAAATGCCATGAACAGATTCCTTGGATTTTTCTGATAATTTTTCATATATAAAACTTTCCATTTGGAGTTACAGATTATTTTCTATGATTTTTCAAAGTTTTGGATATTTTCTGGAATTTCCAAATCATTTAGAATTAGAAATAATCCAGGAAAATGATTACTGCATCATCAATGCGTCATGCTGACATCAGCTAGTCAACAGCGTCAGCCCAGGTCAAACCTGACCAGTGGAGCCCACTGGTCAGTGACACAAGACCGGTTAGAGTCGCTAACATGTGGGCCTGGTCAACAACCACGTCAGCAGGTCAATTCTGATGCGTGGGTCCTGCTAGTTTAATTAAGTAATCTAATTATTTTTGTTATCCAGAAAACTAACAAAGCAGGTCCCACTGTCAGTGTCTAGTGTTAAACTAAACAGGGTGGTTAGTGGCTAATTAAGCCAGACACATCAGCCCGCCGGAGTTAGTCGCCGATGACCTCTGGCCATGGCGAAAACACACCGGAAGGCCACGGGAGCGGCGGAGAAAGGCACCAGGATGTAGCCCATGCGCGCGCGCATCCACGGAAGCAGGCGGCTGGGTGCGGGGGCACCGGAGCTCGTCAGAAACGAGTCCGTGGCGGCGGTGGTTCTCAGCCAGGACGGGAACGGCGGCTTCGGCGGCCGAACGAGCACGAGAACTAGGGGGAGAAACAGAGGAGTTCATGGAGGACTCGCAGAGAAGCCCAGCATGCTCGGGGAAGCGTCAAAGGCGGCAGATTGACGACGGCGATCTCGGTCGCCCGTTGGTGTAGATGATGACGATAGCATCACTGCGTTGCTTCCCGGATTGATTGGCTCGGTGGGGGTGATGAGGACGACGGCGCGGAGCTCATAGCACGTCGAAGGGCGTGTGGAGGCCGGTGGCCGCGCGAATGGTGGACGGCGGCGACGGGCTCCGCTCGGGCACGAGTGAGGAAGCATAGGAGAGGGCGGGAAAGCCAGAGAGCGAGGGGAAGGTGAGGGGAGGCGTCGGGCGTCTCCGTGGCGTGAGGGGGAGGCAGAAGGTGGCAAGCAGGAGGTGGCCGCGTTCGGCTGCGCGCTCGCCACGCACCTGCTTCTCCTTCTGGCAGAAGGTGGAAGAAGCAGGCAGCGCTGGCTGGGCTGGGCCAGCCAACTGGGCCGCCAGGTGGCCTGGCCAGGTGGGCTGCCAGGTAAGTGGCCCAGGTGAGTCCTTCTCTCTCTCTCTATTTCTAATTCTGTTTCTATTTTCTATTTATTTTGATCTGTTTTGAATTAGTAAAAATACTAACTCATTTTGTAAAATCCTGACAGAAATTGTGGGCACTATTTGAATTATTTCCAAAAGCCCCCAATTGTTTTCAGAAGTATTGAATCATTTAAAATATTTATAGGCATTAAATGCTCCAATTCAAATACAATATGAATTAACCCAAAAATCCATAAATGTCCAAGAAATATGCTCATCATTTTTGGCAGAGGTTTTCACCTTTATCATAAATCATGAACATTTTCAATGACATTTCGGGTTCTTTGAAAAAGATTTTATTTAAACCTATTTGAATTCTTTCTGGTGCTAGGGTTTGATCGATCCCCATTTCAGCTTTATAAAAATTTAAACATGATGACATGAATGCTTATGAACTAATTGCAATCAATTCTAGGGCTGTGACAACTCACCCCCACTAACAAGGATCTCGTCCCGAGATTCAAGACGTGAGGTAAGAAGACAGAGGGGACACAAATCTTCATGATCCAATTGCCCTTCTCGGAGATGTTGATTCATTGCATCACCTTGATCTCGACGTCTTGCTTTGAGAACTACAACTAACATGACAATGAGAGGAAAGGGAAAACTCTAGAAGGATTGATCTTATCAAAGATCGAACAACTCAGGATCAACTCGTGGAGCAAGACGTTGAAACAACTCTCGAGCTGAGACACGAAGCATACATCAAGAGGAATGGAGTGAAACACATGACAAAGGTTCACTAGGTAGGCAACAATTCCACACCTAAGAGGGTGATGGTCGGTTGCCAACATAGCGAGGAATTGAGTTGCCATGACACCAAAATGAGACATCTTGGAGGAGGGTGACCCGTAGAATCATCCCTTAAGTGGCAAAAAGAATTACTTTTGATCCAGAGCTCAATAAAATTCTCTATACCAGCCTAGGGAAAATCTCGAGCAATCGTTTGGCGGAGTAAGTAGGGATGGCATACCGAGACTAGAATGGATGATGTGGACTACCTTGTTGAAGACAACGCAATGGATGATTTTTGCTTATCACCGGAAATGGAAGGGACCCATGGTAAGTCCACTTTTGAAGATGATCCTGAACAACAACTACTGAGGTGCAAGCTGGGAACAAAATGCAAATGTTGGGAATGATTCTGGTAACTGGGAAGAACTCAACAGTTGAGAGTGAGTCCACTATTTGAAAAGGTTATAACATAACCGAGGAAACTGGAAGCAAATCCTAGTTAACGCCAACGGTAAAATCTAGTGCTTGCGCGTTCTCTCAAGAACTTGAGCATCTCCATATTCATCAAGGTTTTACCAATATCCATGTCAAGGATCCTGGCAACACAACATACCACCATGATGAATGGTGATGGATGATGCAGATGCAAAGGAAGATAACACTTTCTTAGATTTCACCTTAGCGAGGCCAAGGGAACAAAATCTGGATGATCGACCGAGAGACATATAGCACTCCGCTACTAATGTTCTCCTTGATGTGCTCGTGTATCCCATTCATAGATATGGTTTGATATATAGAACATCAAGTAAAAGGTCGGACTTCGGAAGCACAAGAATCCGTAAGGATTAACTATGGAGGTAAATCCTACAAAATCCTCATGGGGAGGTGGCCAACTTTCTTCAATCGAGATACTACAATAATAGGTCTTCCGGCTGGATGTGTTGGCCACGACATCCACTTTACCGGTTATCGAGAGATCAATATTATAGTTCTTGGAAATTGCTCCAACCATCATATCTGCCTGAGATTCAGATCTGGTTGGTGTCAGGATATTCCAGACTCATCAGGTCTAGAAAGGAAAATGAAAGTTTGCAACACAAATCGACGAGACAACGTTGCGAGATTCTCGGGAAATGAACTGCGATAGCAAGCTCCAAAACATGAGCTGGTTCTGCTACAACATGTGAACACGTTGTCCTAGACAAGTATGACCACATAGTAGTCTTATAATAAAACACTACCGAGTTCTGGTGGGGAACCATCATTGAAGATATCGAAATCTTGTGCATGACCTAGGATAGCACAACAACTCCTTTTTCTTGAACAAATCAATCAGTGGCTTGGTGTGCTACGGAATTCATATGGAACGAAGATGATCAGTCTAACAGACCACAGAATACTTTGCACGTGCATGGCTGACTTGGGATGATTCCAAAGGAAGCAAAAACAAACTTTCTCGAATTCACGGCGGCAACTTACATCAGATACACGTGAATTAGAGGAAGTTACTTCTCTCACCCAAACATATACCTGAGGGACGGGACTCGAAGGCATTGTTTACAAGTTTCCAACACTAGCTTAATGTTCAACATGAATCATGGAGAAGATAAAATGCTGCTGATGGGCTCAACAACGAGTCATCAAGGCTTCCATATAGATGGAATTCCACAATTTAGTGAACACGGTGTTAGCATTGGTCAGACCAAAAAATGTAATGGTGTATGCTCGAGGGATCAACCACGAGTAAGACAACATTACGAACATCGTTGGTTCTGATTTGACTTGATGATAGCCCATACTCAATTTAAAGTTTTGAGAAGACAATAGATCCAACAACTGATCACGAGGACCAATTGGTGAAGATATCATCTTTCTTCAACACACACACACACACACAAACACAAAGATATCCCTTCAGAAAGAACCAAATTCGGCAAAGCTTTCTATCTTCCAACTCTTCAAGTTATTGTTTAGCTTAACCAACTAGTTCAGGGGTATCCAACACAGATTCTTGGAGAAGGGGTGGTTTAGAGGAAAACCAACTTGATCACGAACTCAACATAGCGGTCAGGTGACAACCTGGTAACACTTCCGAGAAGATATTCGGAAAATCACGAACCATCGATATGTTACTAAGCTCGAGAACAATCTTGATTTTCGGGGCAAGACGATGTGATCAAGAGAGTGATGGATTGACACAATCCTATCTCATTGATGGAGGAGTGCACCAGGGAAAAATGGACTAGGTAGCATGATCAATCTTAGAATGATGATTCAATAACCAACACGCTAAGAATGAAATTATTGTCCATTAGCTACCAAGCAACAGAGTTGCTAGTAGTATTGATTTCACACATCATAGTTCACTTGTCGTCATTCCGGTTGCAACAACACGGGGACCGAGGAATGAAAAATGATGGCGATAAGTACCACGGTATCAAGAGTTCATAGGATGGTGTGCAATTCCCATGATATTCTTGATATAAAGATGGTAATACTCCAAGGTAGAACAGAACAAAAACTGGATTGGCATCTTGATCTGTGGAATACAACTACTTTGACCCAATCCTGGATATGGATGAGGTTCTGGAGTTTGTTTCTCCTTGTCATTCTAGAATAGAATGGCTTCACGGACCACAAGAATAATAAGGCATCAATGAGCACGAATGCACAACTACTCCTGACTATCAATTGATAGACGGGGGTCAGAATACAACTAAAGAGAGACAACTCAAAGGGGCATATATCTTTCTGAGTTGTGGATGCATAGATTTAGTATGTCAAACAAGTTCAACATATTTCTTCCAGATAATCCATGCAGAAATGTAGGACTGGCAGATTCACAATGCAGAGTGGAGAACTCATCTAGAGAACTCTGGTTGTGATCTTTTGGTACAAAGAGCTTTTGCCATAATGGTTCGTGGTATTGGAAGAATGATATACCACAGACCTTGGGGACTATCACAAAGGTTACTAATATACTAAACGAACTAACAAACACTACCAACATGAAGCAAGTAGAGTGAATCTCGGGTTCAAGTACCCAGGAATAGAATACCTACTACTAAGTAGCATCACGGGATGCTTTTGGAAATGATGGCCAGATTCATCACACCGGGAACACAAAACATGGCTAAATTACTAGGTGACTCCCTAAGACACCTAGGGTCATAATAATAGCTCCAACATATATGTCGAGGCAATAGAGTACCTCAACTCATGGATTAGTGTGGTTGAACTGGCCCAAAGGGACATCGGGAACGGAAAGAAGGGATTTGCAAATGCATCAGATTGTTTAGAAACCTGAGATGACTCGGACAGCATAACGGTTGTAAATGCTCAAAATGATTTGAGACATCCTGCAAAAATGGTGGCATAACCACTCAACATCACAATATCAAGGTTCTGAGACCAATTATGAACATATGGAAGTAGTAGGAACTAAACTGAGGCTTAAATCCATCAATCCTATAAGTCTCTAGCATAGTAACTCGCCATCCTGATAGATAGATGAGAAGGCCTAGTTCTTAATCCCCGTAGAAAGGAATAGGATGACTTAGATCAGAGGGCATGAGGTATAAGGAGTAAAAAGAGCCTTACGTTCCCCTCCACAATCAATTCCCTTATATGACTGAAGCATTTCTAGACTCAACTTCGACCAGTATGGCTTGGTAATCCTACAGGCAGTCAGGCTCTGATACCAAAGCTGTCAGGACCTTGATTCTAAGTCACACCGATCTAGCCCGTGACACCTCATATCACTTTGCGTCCTCACGCATGGTATTCCCACGGGTGTCTCCTTACCATGGCCCGGGACCGTTTGCGCCTTTTGGCTCACGTATATGATAGTGTCGCTAGCATCCATATGACAGAGAACCCGGGCCGACATGACTAGTCGTGAACCCAAGGTGGCACCAACATACAGGGACATGCATACATGAATCAACATCGAGCATGTCGGTCAGCAGCGTGCGAATCCGGGCTGTAGCACTAGGCTAACAGGACTCCGGGAACCCGGGCTGTAGCAGGCTAGGCAGGACTCCGGATGTCACCGCGTGACATTTCCCCGAAGGGACAGACACAGGAACAAAGTGAATCACATGCCAGCCAGTCAAGTGTTCCGGAGCAGTAGTGCTGGGCTAGCAGGACTCCGGTGAACCGGGCTGTAGCGGACTACTATGGCTCATGGAAGCACAATACTACATTTCCCCATAAGAGAGGCTACCAAGGATAAACAACTAGGTTGTCAGATCCCACACATACCAAGCATTTCAATCATACACACAATATGCTCGATATGTGTAAATAAAACATGGCATCACAACATAACTCTATGACTCAAGTATTTATTCATTAGGCTCCGAGGAGCGAGATATTGCAAACATGGGTCTCACGACCCAACATTCAGAGCATACAAGTCAAAGCACATGCGAAAGCTTAACATGTCTGAGTATAGACATCTACAAATGAAAAAGGCTGAGAAGCCTGACTATCTACAAGACCCTCCCAAGGTACAAGATCGTAGCTGAGGTAACGAGCTAAACGTCGAAGTCCAAGCGGAACTACTAGCGGGACTAAAGTCTCTCTGCAAAACATAAATTAAGAAAACATGAGTACTAATGTACCCAGCAAGACTTACATCAGAACTAACTACATATGCATCGGTATCAACAAAGGGGGTGGTGGAGTTTAACTGCAGCAGGCCAACTTTGACTCGGTGGCTATCCTGAACTACGACTGCAAGCAACTCTTTGAGGTGGCGCACACGAGTCCACAAATTAACCATACCAATACACCACTATGGATCCGCTCCCGTCTCCCTGCAAGAACGCCATCCATAGCACTCACACTTATCTTGCGCATTTTAGAGTATCCACTTTCGCTTGTCTATGAACTATGCAAGGGGTCCAAGTTTCCATATCTGAGGAATCCGGCTATTCGAATAGATAATGATAACCCTGCAGTGGTGTACTTCTTCACACACGCTCTCGCCACTTATCGCCCTGTACACGTCATGTACCTCGGCAACCTTCAAGCGGAAACCGGGTGAGGGAGTCGGCCACGACCTGACTAACCACACAAGTCTCTAGTCCAGGTTTATCGCCTATTTGGGTTCCATCCGCAAGGAGATCAGGCCGGGGTGTTGCTCACGGCCCCAAACGATTTGTATAGGGTTCCCAAGCCCACCATCCGGGTGCCACTTGGTACACCGGGCCATTGTGCCTAGTCTGTCCCAAGCCCACCTGTACCGGGTGCCACTTGGTAGACTACTAACACTACCTACAAACACCAGAAACTAGTTGCAACTCCTGGACAGAGATCAAGTTGATTAATAAGTCGAGAGAGCTTGGAGCGCCCGGAGCCCAATGTGTGGTAGTAACTGTTCATGGATCACAAACACAGAACTCAGTTCTTGAGGACGGTTTCAATGAGACAACCCACCATGTACTCCTACATGGCCTCTCACCGCTACCTTTACCAAATTGTGTTCACACACTTAGCTCTCAACAGTAGGACATGTTCACCACATTCCAATTCATTCCCGATGAATCAGACCCGACTCAACTCTAAGCAGTAGCAGGCATGACAACAAGCATGAATGAGTAGGCACATCAGGGCTCAAACAAATCCTACTCATGCTAGTGGGTTTCATCTATTTACTGTGGCAATGACAGGTCATGCAGAGGAAAGGGTTCAGCTACCGCCGCATGTAACAGTTGAATCGCTATTGTCCTAATGCGGTAAAAGAGAGCAGGAGCGAGAGAGTGGGATCATATCATAATGAACAAGGGGGGTTTTGCTTTCCTGGCACTTCTGAAGATAACATTGAGTCTTCATCAGTGTCAACGATCACAGCATCGGAGCAGCGTCTACCGAGAGGGGACAATTACCGGCAAACAAGGAAGAGCACAATCAATGCAATGCACAATATGATGCATGATCATGGCATGACAATATGTTGTGATTTGAGCTAATGCAACTAGTAACAGAACGGTTTTGGGTTGATTTGAACTCAAGGTTCAAATTCAAATTCAAACTATGAATTCAAATAGTGCATTATTATGTTTTGGACTAAACAGTGAGGTTAAGTTGCTCAAACATTCATGAAAGTGCCATAAACAGATTCCTTGGATTTTTCTGATAATTTTTCATATATAAAACTTTTCATTTGGAGTTATAGATTATTTTCTATGATTTTTCAAAGTTTTGGATATTTTCTGGAATTTCCAAATCATTTAGAATTAGAAATAATCCAGGAAAATGATTACTGCATCATCAATGCGTCATGCTGACATCAGCTAGTCAACAGCGTCAGCCCAGGTCAAACCTGACCAGTGGAGCGCACTGGTCAGTGATACAGGACCGGTTAGAGTCGCTGACATGTGGGCCTGGTCAACGGCCACGTCAGCAGGTCAATTCTGACGCGTGGGTCCCGCTGGTTTAATTAAGTAATCTAATTATTTTTGTTATCTAGAAAACTAACAAAGCGGGTCCCACTGTCCGTGTCTAGTGTTAAACTAAACAGGGTGGTTAGTGGCTAATTAAGCCAGACACGTCAGCCCGTCGGAGTTAGTCGCCGGTGACCTCTGGCCATGGCGGAAACACACCAGGAGGCCATGGGAGCGGCGGAGAAAGGCACCAGGAGGTAGCCCGTGCGCACGCGCATCCACGGAAGCAGGCGGCTGGGTGCCGCGGCACCGGAGCTCGTCGGAAACGAGTCCGTGGCGGCGGTGGTTCTCAGCCAGGACGGGAACGGCGGCTTCGGCGGCCGAACGAGCACGGGAACTAGGGGGTGAAACAAAGGAGCTCATGGAGGACTCGCAGAGAAGCCCAGCATGCTCGGGGAAGCGTCGAAGGCGGCGGATTGACGACGGCGATCTCGGGCGCCCGTCGGTGTAGATGATGACGATAGCGTCGCTGCGGTCCTTCCCAAATTGATTGGCTCGGTGGGGGTGACGAGGACGACGGCGCGGAGCTCATAGCATGTCGGAGGGGCATGTGGAGGCCGGTGGCCGCGCGAATGGTGGACGACAGCGACGGGCTCCGCTCGGGCGCGAGTGAGGAAGCAGAGGAGAGGGCAGGAGAGCCAGAGAGCGAGGGGAAGGTGAGGGGAGGCGTCAGGCATCTCCGTGGCATGAGGGGGAGGCAGAAGCTGGCAAGCAGGAGGTGGTCGCGTTCGGCTGCGCGCTCGCCACGCACCTGCTTCTCCTTCTGGCAGAAGGTGGAAGAAGCAGGCAGCGCTGGCTGGGCTGGGCCAGCCAACTGGGCCGCCAGGTGGCCTGGCCAGGTGGGCTGCCAGGTAAGTGGCCCAGGTGAGTCCTTCTCTCTCTCTCTCTTTCTAATTCTGTTTCTGTTTTCTATTTATTTTGATTTGTTTTGAATTAGTAAAAATACTAACTCATTTTGTAAAATCCTGACAAAAATTGTGGGCACTATTTGAATTATTTCCAAAAGCCCCCAATTGTTTTCAGAAGTATTGAAGCATTTAAAATACAATATGAATTAACCCAAAAATCCATAAATGTCCAAGAAATATGCTCATCATTTTTGGCAGAGGTTTTCACCTTTATCATAAATCATGAACATTTTCAATGACATTTCGGGTTCTTCGAAAAAGATTTTATTTAAACCTATTTGAATTCTTTCTGGTGCTAGGGTTTGATCGATCCCCATTTCAGCTTTATAAAAATTTAAACATGATGACATGAATGCTTATGAACTAATTGCAATCAATTCTAGGGCTGTGACAAGTTATGAGAATATCTAGGTACGATCATGTGTATGGGCATCACGTCCGAGACAAGTAGACCGACTCCTGCCTGCATCTACTACTATTACTCCACTCATCGACCGCTATCCAGCATGCATCTAGAGTATTAAGTTAAAAATAGAGTAACGCCTTAAGCAAGATGACATGATGTAGAGGGATAGACTCATGCAATATGATGAAACTCCCATCTTGTTATCCTCGATGGTAACAATACAATACGTGCCTTGCTGCCCCTACTGTCACTGGGAAAGGACACCGCAAGGTTGAACCCAAAGCTAAGCACTTCTCCCATTGCAAGAAAGATCAATCTTGTAGGCCAAACCAAACTGATAATTCAAAGAGACTTGCAAAGATAACCAATCATACATAAAAGAATTCTAAGAAGATTCAAATATTGTTCATAGATATACTTGATCATAAACCCACAATTCATCGGTCTCAACAAACACATCGCAAAAGAAGATTACATCGAATAGTTCTCCACAAGAGAGGGGGAGAACATTGTATTGAGATCCAAAAAGAGAGAAGAAGCCATCTAGCTACTAACTATGGACCCGTAGGTCTGAGGTAAACTACTCAGACTTCATCGGAGAGGCTATGGTGTTGATGTAGAAGCCCTCCGTGATCGATGCCCCCTTCGGTGGAGCTCCGAAACAGGCCCCAAGATGGGATCTCGTGGATACAGAAAGTTGCGGCGGTGGAATTAGGTTTTTGGCTCTGTATCTGATCGTTTGGGGGTACGTAGGTATATATAGGAGGAAGGAGTACGTCGGTGGAGCGACAGGGGGCCCACGAGGGTGGAGGGCGCGCCTGGTGGGGGTGGGCGCGCCCCCCTACCTTGTGGACTCCTCTTTTGTGTCTTGACGTATGGTCCAAGTCTCCCGGGTCTTGTTTGTTGAGAAAATCACGTTCCCGAAGGTTTCATTCCGTTTGGACTCCGCTTGATATTCCTTTTCTTCGAAACCCTAAAACAGGCAAAAAACAGCAATTCTGGGCTGGGCCTCCCGTTAATAGGTTAGTCCCAAAAATAATATAAAAGTGGGTAATAAAGCCCAATAATGTCCAAAACAGTAGATAATATAGCATGGAGCAATCAAAAATTATAGATACGTTGGAGACGTATCAAGCATCCCCAAGCTTAATTCCTGCTCATCCTCGAGTAGGTAAATGATAAAAACGGAATTTTTGATGCGGAGTGCTACTTGGCATAATTTTAATGTAATTATTCTTAATTGTGGTATGAATATTCAGATCCGAAAGATTCAAGACAAAAGTTTAATATTGACATAAAAATATCAAGCATACTAACAAAGGATTATGTCTTCTCAAAATAACATGACCAAAGAAAGTTATCCCTACAAAATCATATAGTCTGGCTATGCTCCATCTTCACCACAGAAAATATTTCAATCATGCACAACCCCGATGACAAGCCAAGCAATTGTTTCATACTTTTGACATTCTCAAAACTTTTTCAATTTTCACGCAATACATGAGCGTGAGCCATGGACATAGCACTATAGGTGGAATAGAATGGTGGTTGTGGAGAAGACAAAAAGGGAGAAGATAGTCTCACATCAACTAGGCGTATCAACGGGCTATGGAGATGCCCATCAATAGATATCGATGTGAGTGAGTAGGGATTGCCATGCAACAGATGCACTAGAGCTATAAGTATATGAAAGCTCAAAAATAAACTAAGTGGGTGTGCATCCAACTTGCTTGCTCATGAAGACCTAGGGCATTTTTAGGAAGCCCATCATTGGAATATATAAGCCAAGTTCTATAATGAAAAATTCCCACTAGTATATGAAAGTGATAACATGAGACACTCTCTACTATGAATATCATGGTGCTACTTTGAAGCACAAGTGTGGTAAAAGGATAGTAACATTGTCCCTTCTCTCTTTTTCTCTCTTTTTTTTATTTGGGCCTTTTCTATTTTTTATGGCCTCTTTTCTTTCTCTCTTTTTTCGTCCGGAGTCTCATCCCGACCTGTGGGGGAATCATAGTCTCCATCATCCTTTCCTCACTGGGACAATGCTCTAATAATGATGATCATCACACTTTTATTTTTCTTACAACTCAACAATTACAACTCGATACTTAGAACAAAATATGACTCTATATGAATGCCTCCGGCGGTGTACGGGGATATGCAATGAATCAAGAGTGACACGTATGAAAGAATTATGAATGGTGGATTTGCCACAAATACAATGTCAACTACATGATCATGCTAAGCAATATGACAACGATGGAGTGTGTCATAATGAACGGAACGGTGGAAAGTTGCATGGCAATATATCTCGGAATGGCTATGGAAATGTCATAATAGGTAGGTACGGTGGCTGTTTTGAGAAAGGTATATGGTGGGTATATGATACCGGCGAAAGGTGTGCGGTATTAGAGAGGCTAGCAAAGGTGGAAGGGTGAGAGTGCGTATAATCCATGGACTCAACATTAGTCATAAAGAACTCATATACTTATTGCAAAAATCTACAAGTTATCAAAGCAAAGTATTACGCGTATGCTGGGATAGATTGGTAGGAAAAGACTGTCGCTCGTCCCCGACCGCCACTCATAAGGAAGACAATCAAAAAAATAAATCATGCTCCGACTTCATCACATAACAGTTCACCATACGTGCATGCTACGGCAATCGCAAACTTTAACACAAGTATTTCTCAAATTCACAACTACTCAACTAGCACAACTTTAATATCACCATCTTCATATCTCAAAACAATTATCAAGCATCAAACTTCTCATAGTATTCAACACACTCAGAAGAACGTATTATTATTAATCTTGTATACCAAGCATATTAGGATTTTAAGCAAATTACCATGCTATTTATGAAGGAAATATGCCCTAGAGGCAATAATAAAGTTATTATTTATTTCCTTATATCATGATAAATGTTTATTATTCATGCTAGAATTGTATTAACTGGAAACATAATACATGTGTGAATACATAGACAAACAGAGTGTCACTAGTATGCCTCTACTTGACTAGCTCGTTAATCGAAGATGGTTATGTTTCCTAACCATAAACAAAAGAGTCGTTATTTGACTAACGGGATCACATCATTAGGAGAATGATGTGATTGACATGACCCATTCCATTAGCTTAGCACTCGATCGTTTAGTATGTTGCTATTGCTTTCTTCATGACTTATACATGTTCCTGTGACTATGAGATTATGCAACTCCCGTTTGCCGGAGGAACACTTTGTGTGCTACCAAACGTCACAACGTAACTGGGTGATTATAAAGGAGCTCTACAGGTGTCTCCAAAGGTACATGTTGGGTTGGCGTATTTCGAGATTAGGATTTGTCACTCCGATTGTCGGAGAGGTATCTCTGGGCCCTCTCGGTAATGCACATCACATAAGCCTTGCAAGCATTGCAACTAATGAGTTAGTTGTGAGATGATGTATTACGGAACGAGTAAAGAGACTTGCCGGTAACGAGATTGAACTAGGTATTAAGATACCAACGATCGAATCTCGGGCAAGTAACATACCGATGACAAAGGGAACAACGTATGTTGTTTTGCGGTCTGACCGATAAAGATATTCATAGAACATGTGGGAGCCAATATGAGCATCCAAGTTCCACTATTGGTTATTGACTGGAGACGTGTCTCGGTCATGTCTACATTGTTCTCGAACCCGTAGGGTCCGCACGCTTAAGGTTTCAATGACAGTTGTATTATGAGTTTATGAGTTTTGATGTACCGAAGGAGTTCGGAGTCCCGGATGAGATCGAGGACATGACGAGGAGTCTCGAAATGGTCGAGACGTAAAGATCGATATATTGGACGACTATATTCAGACATCGGAAAGGTTCCGAGTGATTCGGGTATTTTTCGGAGTACCGGAGAGTTACCGGAATACGTATTGGGCCTTATTGGGCCATACGGGAAAGAAGAAAAAGGGCCTCAAGGGTGGCCGCACCCCTCCCCTTGGTCTGGTCCGAATTGGACTAGGGAAGGGGGGCGCCCCCTTCCTTCCTTCTCCTTTTCCCTTCCTCTTTTCCTATTCCATATGGGAGGTAGAATCCTACTAGGACTAGGGAGTCCTAGTAGGACTCCACACTTGGCGCGCCCCCTCCTAGGGCAGGCCTCCTCCTCCCTTGCTCCTTTATATACGGGGCAGGGGGGCACCTCTAGACACAAGTTGATCCACATGATCATATTCTTAGCCGTGTGCGGTGCCCCCTTCCACCATAGTCCTCGATAATATTGTAGCAGTGCTTAGGCGAAGCCCTGCGACGGCAGTACATCAAGATCGTCACCATGCCATCGTGCTGACGGAACTCTTCCCCGACACTTTGCTGGATCGGAGTCCGGGGATCGTCATCGAGCTGAACATGTGCTAGAACTCGGAGGTGCCGTAGTTTCGGTGCTTGATCGGTCGGGCCGTGAAGACGTACGACTACATCAACCGCGTTGTGCTAACGCTTCCGCTGTCGGTCTACAAGGGTACGTAGATCACACTCTCCCCTCTTGTTGCTATGCATCACCATGATCTTGCGTGTGCGTACGAGTTTTTTTGAAATTACTACGTTCTCCATCAGTGGCATCCGAGCCTAGGTTTTATGTGTTGATGTTATATGCACGAGTAGAACACAAGTGAGTTGTGGGCGATATAAGTCATACTGCTTACCAACATGTCATACTTTGGTTCAGCGGTATTGTTGGACGAAGCGGCCCGGACCGACATTACGCGTACGCTTACGCGACACCGGTTCTCCCGATGTGCTTTGCACAAAGGTGGCTAGCGGGTGACAGTTTCTCCAACTTTAGTTGAACCGAGTGTGGCTACGCCCGGTCCTTGCGAAGGTTAAAATAGCACCAACTTGACAAACTATCGTTGTGGTTTTGATGCGTAGGTAAGATTGGTTCTTGCTTAAGCCCGTAGCAGCCACGTATAACTTGCAACAACAAAGTAGAGGACATCTAACTTGTTTTTGCAGGGCATGTTGTGATGTGATATGGTCAAGACATGATGCTAAATTTTATTGTATGAGATGATCATGTTTTGTAACCGAGTTATCGGCAACTGGCAGGAGCCATATGGTTGTCGCTTTATTGTATGCAATGCAATCGCGCTGTAATGCTTTACTTTATCACTAAGCGGTAGCGATAGTCCTGGAAGCATAATATTGGCGAGACAACAACGATGCTACGATGGAGATCAAGGTGTCGCGCCGGTGACGATGGTGATCATGACGGTGCTTCGAAGATGGAGATCACAAGCACAAGATGATGGTGGCCATATCATATCACTTATATTGATTGCATGTGATGTTTATCTTTTATGCATCTTATCTTGCTTTGATTTACGGTAGCATTATAAGATGATCTCTCACTAATTATCAAGAAGGGTTCTCCCTGAGTATGCACCGTTGCGAAAGTTCTTCGTGCTGAGACACCACGTGATGATCGGGTGTGATAGGCTCTATGTTCAAATACAACGGGTGCAAAACAGTTGCACACGCAGAATACTCAGGTTATACTTGACGAGCCAAGCATATACAGATATGGCCTCGGAACACGGAGACCGAAAGGTCGAGCGTGAATCGTATAGCAGATATGATCAACATAGCGATGTTCACCAATGAAAGTACTCCATCTCACGTGATAATCGGACATGGTTTAGTTGATTTGGATCACGTAATCACTTAGAGGATTAGAGGGATGTCTATCTAAGTGGGAGTTCTTAAGTAATATGATTAATTGAACTTAAATTTATCATGAACTTAGTCCTGGTAGTACTTTGCAAATTATGTTGTAGATCAATAGCTCGCGTTGTTGCTTCCCTGTGTTTATTTTGATATGTTCCTAGATAAAATTGTGTTGAAAGATGTTAGTAGCAATGATGCGGATTGGATCCATGATCTGAGGTTTATCCTCATTGCTGCAGAGAAGAATTATGTGCTTGATGCACCGCTAGGTGACAGACCTATTGCAGGAGCAGATGCAGACGTTATGAACGTTTGGCTAGCTCAATATGATGACTACTTGATAGTTTAGTGCACCATGCTTAACGGCTTAGAATCGGGACTTCAAAGTCGTTTTGAACATCATGGACCATATGAGATGTTCCAGGAGTTGAAGTTAATATTTCAAGCAAATACCCGAGTTGAGAGATATGAAGTCTCCAACAAGTTCTATAGCTAAAAGATGGAGGAGAATCGCTCAAGCAGTGAGCATGTGCTCAGATTGTCTGGGTACTACAATTGCTTGAATCAAGTGGGAGTTAATCTTCCAGATAAAATAGTGATTGACAGAATTCTCTAGTCACCATCACCAAGTTAGTAGAACTTCGTGATGAACTATAATATGCAAGGGATAACGGAAACGATTCCCAAGCTCTTCGTAATGCTGAAATTGATGAAGGTAGAAATCGAGAAAAACATCAAGTGTTGATTGTAGACAAGACCACTAGTTTCAAGAAAAGGGCAGAGGGAAGAAGGGGAACTTCAAGAAGAACAACAAGCAAGTTGCTGCTCAAGTGAAGAAGCCCAAGTCTGGTCCTAAGCCTGAGACTAAGTGCTTCTACTGCAAAGGGACTGGTCACTGGAAGCGGAACTACCCCAAGTGATTGGCGGATAAGAAGGATGGCGAAGTGAACATAAGTATATTCGATATACATGTTATTGATGTGTACTTTACTAGTGTTTATAGCAACCCCTCAGTATTTGATACTAGTTCAGTTGCTAAGATTAGTAACTCGAAACGAGAGTTGCAGAATAACAGAGACTAGTTAAGGGTGAAGTGACGATGTGTGTTGGAAGTGGTTCCAAGATTGATATGATCATCATCGCACACTCCCTATAATTTCGGGATTAGTGTTGAACCTAAATAAGTGTTATTTGGTATTTGCGTTGAGCATGAATATGATTTGATCATGTTTATTGTAATACGGTTATTCATTTAAGTAAGAGAATAAATTGTTGTTCTGTTTACATGAATAAAACCTTATATGGTTACACACCCAATGAAAATAGTTCGTTGGATCTCGATCGTAGTGATACACATAATCAAAATATTGAAACCAAAAGATGCAAAGTTAATAATGATAGTGCAACTTATTTGTGGCACTGCCGTTTAGGTCATATTGGTGTAAAGCGCATGAAGAAACTCCATGCTGATGGGCTTTTGGAATCACTTGATTATGAATCAGTTGATGCTTGCGAACCATGCCTCATGGGCAAGATGACTAAGACTCTGTTCTTTGGAACAATGGAGCGAGCAACAGATTTGTTGGAAATCATACATACTGATGTATGTGGTCCGATGAATATTGAGGCTCGCGACAAGTATCATTGTTTTCTGATCTTCACAGATGATTTGAGCAGATATGAGTATATCTACTTAATGAAACACAAGTCTGGAATATTTGAAAAGTTCAAAGAATTTCAAAGTGAAGTGGAGAATCATCGTAACAAGAAAATAAAAGTTTCGACGATATGATCGCAGAGGTAAAATATTTGAGTTACGAGTCTGGACTTCAGTTAAAACAATGTGAAATAGTTTCACTACTCACGCCACCTGGAACACCACAGCATAATGGTGTGTCCAAACATCATAACCGTACTTTATTAGATATGGTGCGATCTATGATGTCTCTTACCGATCTACCACTATTGTTTTGGGGTTATGCATTAAAGACAACTGCATTCACGTTTAAAAGGGCACCATCTAAGTCCGTTGAGACGACACAATCTGAACTGTGGTTTGGCAAGAAACCAAAGTTGTCGTTTATTAAAGTTTGGGATTGTGATGCTTATATGAAAAAGTTTCATCCTGATAAGCTCAAACCCAAATCGGAGAAATATGTCTTCATAGGATACCCAAAGGAGACTATTGGGTACATCTTCTATCACAGATCCGAAGGCAAGACATTCGTTGCTAAGAATGGATCCTTTCTAGAGAAGGAGTTTCTCTTGAAAGAAGTGAGTGGGAGGAAAGTAGAACTTGATAAGGTAATTGTACCTTCTCCCTTATGGAAAAGTAGTTCATCACAAGAAATCTGTTCCTGTGACTACTACACCAATTAGTGAGGAAGACTAATGATGATGATCATGTAACTTCAGATCAAGTTAATACCGAATCTCGTAGGTAAACCAGAGTGAGATCCGCACCAAAGTGGTACGGTAATCCTGTTCTGGAAGTCATGTTACTAGACCATGACGAACTTGCGAACTATGAGGAAGCGATGATGAGCCTAGATTCCACGAAATGGCTTGAGGCCATGAAATCTGAGATGAGATCCATGTATGAGAACAAAGTATGGACTTTGATTGACTTGCCCAATGATCGGCGAGCCATTGAGATTAAATGGATCTTCAAGAGGAAGACGAATGCTGATAGTAGTATTACTATCTACAAAGCTAGAATTGTCGCAAAAAGGTTTTCGACAAGTTTAAGGTGTTGACTATGATGAGAGTTTCTCACTCGTATCTATGCTTAAGTCTGTCCGAATCATGTTAGCAATTGCCGCATTTTATGAAATCCAGGCAAATGGATGTCAAAACTGCATTCCTGAATGGATTTCTGGAAGAAGAGTTGTATATGATGCAGCCGGAAGGTTTTGTTGATCCAAAAGGAGCTAACAAAGTGTGCAAGCTCCAGCGATCCATTTATGGACTGGTGCAAGCCTCTCGGAGTTGGAATAAACGCTTTGATAGTATGATCAAAGCATATAGTTTTATACAGACTTGCGGTGAAGCCTGTATTTACAAGAAAGTGAGTGGGAGCACTACAGCATTTCTGATAAGTATATGTGAATGACATATTGTTGATCGGAAATAATGTAGAATTATTCTGCAAAGCATAAAGGAGTGTTTTTAAAGAAGTTTTTCAAAGAAAGACCTCGGTGAAGCTGCTTACATATTAAGCATCAAAATCTATAGAGATAGATCAAGACGCTTGATAAGTTTTTTCAATGAGTACATACCTTGACAATATTTTGAAGTAGTTCAAAAATGGAACAGTCAAAGAAAGAGTTCTTGGCTGTGTTACAAGGTATGAAATTGAGTAAGACTCAAAGCCCGACCACGGCAGAAGATAGAAAGAGAATGAAAGTCATTCCCTATGCCTCAGCCATAGGTTCTATAAAGTATGCCATGATGTGTACCAGATCTATTGTATACCCTACACTGTGTTAAGCAAGGGAGTACAATAGTGATCTAAGAGTAGATCACTGGACATTGGTCAAAATTATCCTTAGTGGAATAAGGAAATATTTCTCGATTATGGAGGTGACAAAAGGTTCGTCGTAAAAAGTTACGTCGATGCAAGTTTTGACACAGATCTGGATGACTCTAAGTCTCGATCTAGATACATATTGAAAGTGGGAGCAATTAGCTAGAGTAGCTCCGTGCAGAGCATTGTAGACATAGAATTCGCAAAATACTTACGGATCTGTATGTGACAGACCCGTTGACTAAAATTATCTCACAAGCAAAACATGATCACACCTTAGTACTCTTTGGGTGTTAATCACATAAATGATGTGAACTAGATTATTGACTCTAGTAAACCCTTTGGGTATAGGTCACATGACGATGTGAACTATGGGTGTTAATCACATGGTTATGTGAACTCTTAGTGTTGAATCACATGGCGATGTGAACTAGATTATTGACTCTAGTGCAAGTGGGAGACTGAAGGAAATATGCCCTAGAGGCAATAATAAAGTTATTATTTATTTCCTTATATCATGATAAATGTTTATTATTCATGCTAGAATTGTATTAACCAAAAACAAAATACATGTGTGAATACATAGACAAACAGAGTGTCACTAGTATGCCTCTACTTGACTAGCTCGTTAATCGAAGATGGTTGTGTTTCCTAACCATAAACAAAATAGTTGTTATTTGATTAACGGGATCACATCATTAGGAGAATGATGTGATTGGCATGACCCATTCCATTAGCTTAGCACCCGATCGTTTAGTATGTTGCTATTGCTTTCTTCATGACTTATACATGTTCCTATGACTATGAGATTATGCAACTCCCGTTTGCCGGAGGAACACTTTGTGTGCTACCAAACGTCACAACGTAACTGGGTGATTATAAAGAAGCTCTACAGGTGTCTCCAAAGGTACATGTTGGGTTGGCGTATTTTGAGATTAGGATTTATCACTCCAATTGTTGGAGAGGTATCTCTGGGCCCTCTCGGTAATGCACATCACATAAGTCTTGCAAGCATTGCAACTAATGAGTTAGTTGTGAGATGATGTATTACGGAACGAGTAAAGAGACTTGCCAGTAACAAGATTGAACTAGGTATTAAGATACCGATGATCGAATCTCGGGCAAGTAACATACCGATGACAAAGGGAACAACGTATGTTGTTATGCGGTCTGATCGATAAAGATCTTCGTAGAATATGTGGGAGCCAATATGAGCATCCAGGTTCCGCTATTGGTTATTGATTGGAGACGTGTCTCGGTCATGTCTACATTGTTCTCGAACCCGTAGGGTCCGCACGCTTAAGGTTTCAATGACAGTTGTATTATGAGTTTATGAGTTTTTATGTACCGAAGGAGTTCGGAGTCCCGGATGAGATCAGGGACATGACGAGGAGTCTCGAAATGGTCGAGACGTAAAGATCGATATATTGGACGACTATATTCGGACATCGTAAAGGTTCTGAGTGATGCGGGTATTTTTCGGAGTACCGGAGAGTTACGGGAATACGTATTGGGCCTTATTGGGTCATACGGGAAAGAAGAAAAAGGGCCTCAAGGGTGGCCGCACCCCTCCCCTTGGTCTGGTCCGAATTGGACTAGGGAAGGGGGGCGCCCCCTTCCTTCCTTCTCCTTTTCCCTTCCTCTTTTCCTATTCCATATGGGAGGTAGAATCCTACTAGGACTAGGGAGTCCTAGTAGGACTCCACACTTGGTGCGCCCCCTCCTAGGACCGGCCTCCTCCTCCCTTGCTCCTTTATATACGGGGCAGGGGGCACCTCTAGACACAAGTTGATCCACGTGATCATATTCTTAGACGTGTGCGGTGCCCCCTTCCACCATAGTCCTCAATAATATTGTAGCAGTGCTTAGGCGAAGCCCTGCGACGGTAGTACATCAAGATCGTCACCACCCGTCGTGCTGACGGAACTCTTCCCCGACACTTTGCTGGATCGGAGTCCAGGGATCGTCATCGAGCTGAACGTGTGCTAGAACTCGGAGGTGCCGTAGTTTCGGTGCTTGATCGGTCGGGCCGTGAAGACGTACGACTACATCAACCGCGTTGTGCTAACGCTTCCGCTGTCGGTCTACAAGGGTATGTAGATCACACTCTCCCCTCTCGTTGCTATGCATCACCATGATCTTGCGTGTGCGTAGGAATTTTCTTGAAATTACTACGTTCTCCATCAATTTAAGACTCTCAAAATAATCTAAGTGAAGCATGAGAGATCAATAGTTTCTATAAAACAAATCCACCACCGTGCTCTAAAAGATATAAGTGAAGTACTAGAGCAAAACTACATAAATCAAAAGATATAAGCAAAGCACATAGAGTATTCTAACAAATTCCAAATCATGTATGGCTCTCTAAAAAGGTGTTTACAGCAAGGATGATTGTGGTAAACTAAAAAGTAAAGACTCAAATCATACAAGACACTCCAAGCAAAACACAGATCATGTGGTTAATAAAAATATAGCTCCAAGTAAAGTTACCGATAGAAGTAGACGAAAGAGGGGATGCCTTCCGGGGCATCCCCATGCTTTGGCTTTTAGGTGTCCTTAGATTATCTTGTAGGTGCCATGGGCATCCCCAATCTTTGGCTCTTGCCACTCCTTGTTCCATAATCCATCAAATCTTTACCCAAAACATGAAAACTTCACAACACAAAACTTATAGTAGAAAATCTCGTGAGCTCCGTTAGCGAAAGAAAATACAAGACCACTTCAAGGTACTGTAATGAACTCATTCTTTATTTATATTGGTGTTGTACCTACTGTATTCCAACTTCTCTATGGTTTATAAACTATTTTACTAGCCATAGATTCATCAAAATAAGCAAACAACACACGAAAAACAGAATCTGTCAAAAACAGAACAGTCTGTAGTAATCTGTATCTAGCGAAAGATCTGGAACCCCAAAAATTCTAAAATAAATTGCTGGACGTGAGGAATTTATCTATTAATCATATGCAAAATAATTAACTAAATAGCATTTTCCAATTAAAAATGACAGCAGTTCTCATGAGCGCGAAAGTTTCTGCTTTTTTACAGCAAGTGTAACAAGACTTTCCCCAAGTATTCCCAATGGTTCTACTTGGCACAAACACTAATTAAACACAAAAAACACAACAAAAACAGAGGCTAGATAAATTATTTATTACTAAACAGGAGCAAAAAGCAAGGAATAAAAATAAAATTGGGTTGCCTCCCAACAAGCGCTATCGTTTAACGCCCCTAGCTAGGCATAACAAGCAAGAATAGATCTAGGTATCGTCATCTTTGGTAGGCAATCCATAAGTGGCTCTCATAACAGATTCATAAGGTAATTTAATTTTCTTTCTAGGAAAGTGTTCCATGCCTTTCCTTAATGGAAATTGGAATCTAATATTTCCTTCCTTCATATCAATAATTGCACCAATCGTTCTAAGGAAAGGTCTACCAAGAATAATAGGACATGAAGGATTGCAATCTATGTCAAGAACAATAAAATCTACGGGCACATAATTCCTATTTTAAACAATAAGAACATCATTAATTCTTCCCATAGGTTTCTTAATAGTGGAATCCGCAAGGTGCAAGTTTAGAGAGCAATCATCAAAATCACGGAAACTTAACAAATCACACAAAGTCTTTGGAATCGTGGAAACACTAGCACCCAAATCACATAAAGCATAGCATTCATGATCTTTAATTTTAATTTTAATAGTTGGTTCCCACTCATCATTAAGTTTTCTAGGCATAGAAACTTCCAATTCAAGTTTTTCTTCACAAGATTGCATCAAGGCATCAATGATATGTTCGGTAAAGGCCTTATTTTGACTATAAGCATAAGGAGAATTTAACACGGATTGCAACAAGGAAATACAATCAATCAAGGAGAAATTTTCATAGTTAAATTCCTTGAAATCCATAATAGTGGGTTTAGCAACATCTAGGGTTTTAATTTCTTCAATCCCACTTTTATCAATTTTAGCATCAAGATCAACAAATTCCGAATTCTTGGAACGCCTTCTAGGTAAAGGTGGATCATATTCAGTCCCATCATTATCAAGATTCATATTGCAAAACAAAGATTTAATAGGGGACACATCAATAACTTTTAGATCTTCATCTTTATTTTCATAGGAACTAGAAGAACACGCTCTTATAAAGGCATCTTTCTTAGCACGCATCCTAGCGGTTCTTTCTTTGCACTCATCAATGGAAATTCTCATGGATTTTAGAGACTCATTGATATCATGCTTAGGTGGAATAGATCTAAGTTTCAAAGAATCAACATATGAAGAAATTCTATCAACGTTCCTAGCCAACTCATCAATCTTAAGCAATTTTTCTTCAATCAAAGCATTAAAATTCTTTTGCGAAGTAATAAATTCTTTAATATTATATTCAAAATCAGAGGGCATCTTATTATAATTTCCATAAGAATTGTTGTAGGAATTACCATAATTATTAGAAGGATTACTAGGATAAGGCCTAGGGTTGAAATTTCCTCTATACGCATTGTTACCAAAATTGTTCCTACCAACAAAATTCACATCCATAGATTCATTATTGTTCTCAATCAAAGTAGACAAGGGAATATCATTAGGATCAGAAGAAACACTCTTATTAGCAAATAATTTCATAAGTTCATCCATCTTTCCACTCAAAACATTAATTTCTTCTCTTGCATGCACCTTTTATTAGTAGATCTTTCAGTATGCCATTGATAATAATTAACCATAATATTATCTAGGAGTTTAGTAGCTTCTCCTAAAGTGATTTCCATAAAAGTGCCTCCCGCGGCCGAATCTAAAAGATTTCTAGAAGCAAAATTTAATCCGGCATAAATTTTTTGTATAATCATCCACAAATTTAAACCATGAGTAGGGCAATTACGTATCATTTGTTTCATTCTCTCCCAAGCTTGTGCAACATGTTCATGATCAAGTTGCTTAAAATTCATAATATCATTTCTAAGAGAGATGATCTTAGCGGGAGGAAAATACTTAGAGATCAAAGCATCTTTGCACTTGTTCCATGAATCAATACTATTTTTAGGCAAAGACGAAAACCAAGCTTTAGCACGATCTCTAAGCGAAAAAGGAAATAGCTTCAATTTAACAATATCATTATCCACATATTTCTTCTTTTGCATATCACACAAATCAACAAAGCTATTTAGATGGGTAGCGACATCTTCACTTGGAAGACCGGAAAACAGATCTTTTATGACAAGATTCAGCAAAGCAGTATTAATTTCACAAGATTCAGCATCGGTAAGAGGAGCAATCGGAGTGCTAATAAAATAATTGTTGTTGGTATTGGTGAAGTCGCACAATTTAGTATTATCTTGAGCCATTGTGACAAGCAAGCAAACTAACACACAAGCAAACAAAAAGCAAGCGGCCAAAAAGAGGCAAATAGAGAAAGAGAGGTAGGATAGAGAGAGAGGGCGAATAAAATGGCAAGGGAGAAGTGGGGGAGAGGAAAACGAGGGGCAAATGGCAAATAATGTAATGCGGGAGATAAGGGTATGTGATGGGTACTTGGTATATTGACTTTTGCATAGACCTCCCTAGCAACGGCGCAAGAAATCCTTCTTGCTACCTCTTTAGCACTGCGTTGGTTTTCCCCAAAGAGGAAGGGATGATGCAGCAAAGTAGCGTAAGTATTTCCCTCAGTTTTTGAGAACCAAGGTATCAATCCAGTAGGAGGCTACGCGCGAGTCCCTCGAACCTGAACAAAACAAATAAATCCTCGCAACCAACGCGAATAGGGGTTGTCAATCCCTACACGGCCACTTACGAGAGTGAGAGCTGATAGATATGATAAAATAATATTTTTGGTATTTTTGTGATAAAGATGCAAAGTAAAATAAAGGCAAAGTAAAAAAGCAAAGGAAATAACTAAGTAGTAGGAGATCAATATGATAAAGATAGACCCGGGGGCCATAGGTTTCACTAGTGGCTTCTCTCGAGAGCATAAGTGTTCTATGGTGGGTGAACGAACTACTGTTGAGAAATTGACAGAATTGAGCATAGTTATGAGAATATCTAGGTATGATCATGTGTATAGGCATCACATCCGAGACAAGTAGACCGACTCCTGTATGCATCTACTACTATTACTCCACTCATCGACTGCTATCCAACATGCATCTAGAGTATTAAGTTAAAAACAGAGTAATGCCTTAAGCAAGATGACATGATGTAGAGGGATAGACTCATGCAATATGTTGAAAACCCAATCCTGTTATCCTCGATGGCAACAATACAATACGTGCATTGCTGCCCCTACTGTCACTGGGAAAGGACACTGCAAGATTGAACCCAAAGCTAAGCACTTCTCCCATTGCAAGAAAGATCAATCTAGTAGGCCAAACCAAACTGATAATTCGAAGAGACTTGCAAAGATAACCAATCATACATAAAAGAATTCTGAGAAGATTCAAATATTGTTCATAGATAGACTTGATCATAAAACCACAATTCATCGGTCTCAACAAACACATCGCAAAAAGAAGATTACATCGAATAGTTCTCCACAAGAGAGGGGGAGAACATTGTATTGAGATCCAAAAAGAGAGAAGAAGCCATCTAGCTACTAACTATGGACCCGTAGGTCTGAGGTAAACTACTCACACTTCATCGGAGAGGCTATGGTGTTGATGTAGAAGCCCTCCGTGATCGATGCCCTCTCCGACGGAGCTCCGGAACAGGCCCCAAGATGGGATCTCATGGATACAGAAAGTTGCAGTGGTGGAATTAGGTTCTTGGCTCCGTATCTGATCGTTTGGGGGTACGTAGGTATATATAGGAGGAAGGAGTATGTCGGTGGAGCAACAGGGGGCCCACGAGGGTGGAGGGCGCGCCTGGTGGGGGTAGGCGCGCCCCCTACCTCGTGGCCTCCTCTTTTGTGTCTTGACATAGGGTCCATGTCTCCCGGGTCTTGTTTGTTGAGAAAATCACGTTCCCGAAGGTTTCATTCCGTTTGGACTACATTTGATATTCCTTTTCTTCGAAACCCTAAAACAGGTAAAAAAACAGCAGTTCTGGGCTGGGCCTCCGGTTAATAGGTTAGTCCCAAAAATAATATAAAAGTGGGTAATAAAGCCCAATAATGTCCAAAACAGTAGATAATATAGCATGGAGCAATCAAAAATTATAGATATGTTGGAGACGTATCAATCCCCAAGCTTAGGCTCTTTCCACTCCTTGTTCCATTATCCATCAAATCTTTACCCAAAACTTGAAAACCTCACAACACAAAACTTAAAAGGAAATCTCGTGAGCTCCTTTAGTAAAAGAAAACAAACCACCACTTCAAGGTACTGTAATGAACTCATCCTTTATTTATATTGGTGTTAAACCTACTGTATTCCAACTTTTCTATGGTTCATAAACTCTATTACTAGACATAGATTCATCAAAATAAGCAAACAACACACGAAAAACAAAATCTGTCAAAAACAGAACAGTTTGTAGTAATCTGTAGGTTTCAAATACTTCTGGAACCCCAAAAATTCTAAAATAAATTATGTATGTGAGTAATTTGTCTATTAATCATATGAGAAAATAATTAACTAAATATCACTCTCCAATAAAAAATGGCAGCAATTCTCGCGAGCTCTAAAGTTTCTGTTTTTTACAGCAAGGTCGCAAAGACTTTCCCCAAGTATTCCCAAAGGTTCTACTTGGCACAAACAATAATTAAAAGCATAAAACCACATCTAAGCATAGGCTAGATGAATTATTTATTACTAAACAGAATCAAAAAGCAAGAAACAAAAATAAAATTGGGTTGCCTCCCAACAAGTGCTATCGTTTAACGCCCCTAGCTAGGCATTGATAATTTCGGTGATGCTCACATGAAAGACAAGAATTGAAGCACAAAGAGAGCATCATAAAACATGTGACAAACACACTTAAGTCTAACATACTTCCTATGCATAGGCATTTTATAGGCAAACAAATTATCAAGGCAAGCAAAAACTAGCATATGCATGGAAGAGGAAAAAAAACAATAACAATCTCAACATAACGAGAGGTAATTTAGTAACATGAAAATTTCTACAACCATATTTTCCTCTCTCGTAATAATTACATGTAGGATCATAAGCAAATTCAACAATATAGCTATCACAAAACATATTCTTAACACGATCCACATGTATGCAAAGTTGACACTCTTCCAAAATAGTGGGATTAACATTAACTAAAGTCATGACCTCTCCAAACCCACTTTTATCAAAAACTTCATAAGATTGAACATTCTCCAAATATGTGGGATCTAAAGTTCACACTCTTCCAAACCCACTTTCTATATTATTGAAAACATTGTAATCAATATCATATTCATCATGGGACTTAAATAAATTTTCAAGATCAAAAGAAGAATCACCCCAATCATGATCATTGCAATAAGTAGTGGACATAGCAAAACTAGCATCGCCAAGCTTGAGGTTTTGAATATCATTAACACAATTGACATTAAGAGAATTTATAATAACATCATTGCAATCATGATTTTCATCAAAGGAACTATCAAGTGTGGGTGCAATAGCAACGTCTCATGTTTAACATAAGGAACTATAGCAAACTTATCTTCATAAATATTGGCATCATGGCCACAAGAATAGCAAGCATCATGTTCATCAAGGGATATTTCAATCAAATCATCAGAATCATAATTACCTATAGATTCATGCATATCATTATTTTCTTCCAAAGAAGCGGTCATTCTTTCAATAAATTCTTTGACATAGACATTATGAGCATAGTTTTCATAGCAATATTTAAGTATGTTAAGATTTTCAGATTCGTAGAGAGTAATATCATACTTTTGAATCAAATAAGCAACTTCATAAGCACCCTTAAAAGCAACAAATTCTTCAACTTGTTCAATATCATAGTAACTATAAACACCCTTTGCATAAGAAGATAAGATTTCATTATCATTAAACTCACATAGGTAGGGGAAGTGTTTTTTAGGGTTCTTAGAGCAACAAGTAAAATCACAAATTTCACAAAGATTCCAAGCATAACACAACAAACTGTTTATTTGATCCCATAAGAGTCTCCCTTTTTCAGATAAATGGTGACGCACAAAATGAGCATGCTCATCTAAAGATTTCCCATCAACTAGGCTAGTTGGTGTTTTAGCACGAGTGCATAAGGATCGAAGATGATCCAAGTAGAACACTTTAAGTGGATCCATATCAATAGATTTTTAGCAAGCAAAGATGCAAGCAAATAGAAGGAACATGGAAACACAAACAAAGATACATACGAGAAGAAGGCGAACGGAAAAAAGGCGAATAAAATGGAAAAGTTGAATTGGGAGAGAGGAAAACGAGAGGCAAATGGCAAATAATGTAATGCGAGGGATAAGAGTTTGTGATGGGTACTTGGTATGTCTTGACTTGTGCGTAGACTCCCCGGCAATGGCGCCAGAAATCCTTCTTGCTACCTCTTGAGCACTGCGTTGGTTTTCCCTTGAAGAGGAAAGGGTGATGCTGTAACGCCCTCGATGCGGCTATATCTCCCACGTGTCGAAGCACGACTTAGAGGCATAACCGCATTGAAAGCAATGCCGCAAGTGAGGTAATCTTCACACAACCCATTTTAAAACATAAGGGAAAGAGATACATAGTTGGCTTACAATCGCCACTTCACACAATTACATGAATAAAGCATTACATCATCCAGATACAATCAAGGTCCGACTATGGAACCAAAATAAAAGAAGAACCCCAAATGCGATAAAGGTCCCCGATCGACCCCAACTGGGCTCCACTACTGATCAACTAGAATGAAACGACACAAAGCTCAAGATCTTCATCGAGCTCCTCCTTGAGCTTGGTTGCGTCATCTGCACGGACTCAACGGCACCTGCAAGCTGGTTTTGGAAGTATCTGTGAGCCACGGGGACTCGGCAATCTCGCACCCTCGCGATCAAGACTATTTAAGCTTATCGGTAAGGTAAAAGGTATGAGGTGGAGCTGCAGCAAGCGACTAGCATATATGGTGGCTAACATACGCAAATGAGAGCGAGAAGAGAAGGCAAAGCACGATCGATAAACTATGATCAAGAAGTGATCCTAGAACAACCTACGTCAAACATAACTCCAACACCGTGTTCACTTCCCGGACTCTGCCGGAAAGAGACCATCACAGTTACACACGCGGTTAATTCATTTTAATTAAGTTATGGTTCAAGTTATCTACAACCGGACATTAACAAATTCCCATCTGCCCATAACCGCGGGCACAGCTTTCAAAAGTTCAAATCCCTACAGGGGTGTCCCAACTTAGCCCATCACAAGCTCTCACGGTCAACAAAGGAATAGACCTCCTCCCGAGACATTCCGATCAGATTCGGTATCCCGGTTCTACAAGACATCCTCGACAATGATAAAACAAGTCCAGCAAAGCCACCCAGATGTGCCGACAAATCCCGATAGGAGCTGCACATATCTCGTTCTGAGGGCACACCGGATGAGCAAGACGTCAGGTGGGCCAGCCCAGAGTTGCCCCTGGTAGCTCCGGACATCGCTCAGTTGTGCCAACACTCAGAGGAGCACTGGCCCGGGGGGGTTAAAATAAAGATGGCCCTTGGGCTGGCCTAACCCAAGGGAAAGAAAAGGCTAGGTGGCAAATGGTAAAACCAAGGTTGGGCCTTGCTGGAGGAGTTTTATTCAAGGCGAACTGTCAAGGGGTTCCCATTATTACCCAACCGTGTAAGGAACGCAAAATCCGGGAACATAACACCGATATGACGGAAACTAGGGCGGCAAGAGTGGAACAAAACACCAGGCATAAGGCCGAGCCTTCCACCCTTTACCAAGTATATAGATGCATTAATTAAATAAGATATATTGTGATATCCCAACAAGTAAACATGTTCCAACAAGGAACAACATCTCCATGTTCCAACAAGGAACAGGCTTCAATCTTCACCTGCAACTAACAACGCTATAAGAGGGGCTGAGCAAAGCGGTAACATAGCCAATCAACGGTTTGCTAGGACAAGGTGGGTTAGAGGCTTGATTTAACAATATGGGAGGCATGATACGCAAGTGATAGGTATCACAGCATAGGCATAGCAAAAGAGCGAGCATCTAGCAAGCAAAGATAGAAGTGATTTCGAGGGTATGATCATCTTGCCTGAAATCCCGCAAGGAAGAAGAACGAGTCCACGAAGAAGATAAACGGACGTAGACGAACGGGTCCTCACAAGAGCAACGTAACCGGAACCAACCCAAAGAAGCAAACACCGGAAAGAAGCACACAACATAGTAAACAACCAATACATGAACATGGTATGATATGCGGGATGCGGTATGCGATGCATATGCATGATTTGCAAGGGAATGAATGAACCTGGCCTCAACATGGAAATCCAAGTGTGCCACTGGAAAGGTGAGGTGAAATCGCTTGAAAATGATATAAAGATCACCGGAAACGGAGTTACGGTTTGGAAATGGCAAGCAATTCAAATATGGCACCGGTCTGCGATTTATAGCAAGTAGCCATCTAAATGCAATGAGATGAACATGCTACAGCACCCAAACATGGCATCAAAATACATGGCAGGAATCCATTCATGATGCTTAACAAAAGATGAACACTCAGCTACGGCCAATTCATCCATTAACAGGTTCAAACAAGCATGGCAAAAATGCAAAAATGCAAAGTAAAGGATAGCATGGAGCTACTCAAAGAGCTTAACAAAAGTCCCTTAGTGACCTTGAGCCAAAAGGGATCATAAAATACAATTGCAAGCATGTGAACATGGCAAAAACATAATCAGACCACACACTTAGTGAAAACTGGAGCATGCTGAAACAGATATCAAGTAGGCATGTTAACGAGCTCAATGCACCCACTACAGAGTAAGGCATGACAAGCTAAGCATACACCCATCAGGAATACACATTATACAAGCTAGACATGGCAAGAACAACAACATAGCATGCATGGATCAACTACAACATCCTCGGCAAAATCGCTAACAAGTAGACACTCTGCCCAGATTCACGAAATAGCAAAAGTAGAGCTCGATTGACTCAAGCTAGGGTGCTCCATAATTGCAAACAAAAGCATGGATGGATAGAGCACTACAAAATTAACAAAACATCCTTACTGATCATCCTCAAAAGAGGCATGGATCACTAGGAAACAACATGAACATATGGCATAATGAGAAAAGCAGTCCAAGGACTTAGTGGAAATGCTAATTCCCTGAAATCAGCATTACCATGTGCCTCACTTTGCAAGCTTGTGCTAGTCACCACACACATCACAAAAATACATGGGTTGCACCTCTGGAAAGATGGCAAAACCCTTAACAAAATATATGTAGAGCTCATGAGCACATCATGCACACATAAGTCATGGCAAAAATGACAAATAGCTATCTGGTGCAGCAGATCTGAATTAACTCAAATAGCACTCTTCTAACAGCATTTCGGGCATCAAGATGAACTCAAATGAAATTGATGCAATGAGATGAAATGATGTTCTCTCTAAGACGAACATTTTGATATGATATATGCATGAATCAGAGCTATGGATGCAAAGTTACGATGCGATGAATAGAGGCATCTGAATCTAGAAAACTTTAGGACTTAGATGAATTTTATACCCTCCAGATCTGGATCTAGGTCAACGAAGGCACGCATCCCGAGGTCAACTCCGGCGAGGGAGGCTTTCTCCGGCGAGGGAGCCTGCGGAGGAGGTCGGCGAGGGGCAGATCCGGCCCGGACCTCGCCGGATCCGGGCGCGGCAGCGACGGGGAGGGGCGCTCCGGCTGGTGGCGTTGGAGGACGCGGCACACGGCGGGCGGCAGTGCACGGCGTGCAAGGCGGCGGCGCGTGGCACCTTGCGGTGGTGGAGACCGGCGCGAGTGGGCAAGCTCGCCGGCGGGAAGACTTGGCGGCGGGGCGGCGATGAGGCACAGGCCCGGCGCGGCGGCGGGGTAGGCACGGGTGGCGCTCGGGTGCGGGCTGGGGAGGGCCCGACCCGGGCCTCGGCGTGCCGCGGCTGATGCGGGAGAGAGGAGGCGCGGCGACCTGACAGCTGGCGGTCTCCGATTCAACTTGGGCGGCGGCGCGGTGACGTGGCGCTCGCCGATAGGCCGGAGTGAGGTGGCCGGGCGAGCAGACATGTCCGGCCGGCGCGGGATGAAATGTCCGGCGGCAGTGGGGAAGGTTAGGGTAGGGTTCATTCGCGAAAAAATTCGGGGAGGCACACATATATATAGGTAGAGGGAGCTAGGAGAGTCCAAATGAGGTGCGGTTTGCGGCCACGCGATCATGATCGAACGCTCTAGATGATGGAGAGGGTTTAGCTGGGTTTTGGGCCAAATTGGAAGGGTGTTGGGCTGCAACACACACGAGGCCTTCTCGGTCTCTCGGTTAACCGTTGGAGTATCAAACGAAGTCCAAATGGTACGAAACTTGACAGGCGGTCTACCGGTAGTAAACCAAGGCCGCTTGGAAAGTCTCGGTCCAATCCGGAAATGTTTAACCCCCACACACGAAAGAAAGGTAGAAATGACCACCGGAGGAGAACGGAGCACCGGAATGCAAAACGGACAACGGGAAAAATGCTTGGATGCATGAGACAAACATGTATGCAAATGAAATGCACATGATGACATGATATGCAATGCATGACACACAAGCAATGACAAGACAACAACAGCGAATAACTGGAGGACACCTGGCACATCGGCCTCGGGGCGTTACAGATGCATCAAAGTAGCGTAAGTATTTCCCTCAGTTTTTTAGAACCAAGGTATCAATCCAGTAAGAGGCCACGCTCAAGTCCCTTGCACCTACACAAACAAATAAGAACCTTGCAACCAACGCGATAAAGGGGTTGTCAATCCCTTCACGGCCACTTGCAAAAGTGAGATCTGATAGAGAAGATAAGATAATATTTTTTGTATTTTTATGATAAAGACTAAAAGTAAAGAAAGCAAAATAAACGGTGCAAGAAATAGCTTGTTGACGGAAGATTAATATGATGGAAAATAGACCCGGGGGCCATAGGTTTCACTAGTGGCTTCTCTCAAGATAGCATAAGTATTATGATGGGTAAACAAATTACTGTCGAGCAATTGATAGAATTGAGCATAGTTATGAGAATATCTAGGTATGATCATGTATATAGGCATCATGTCTGTGACAAGTAGACTAACTCCTGCCTGCATCTACTACTATTACTCCACACATCGATCGCTATCCAGCATGCATCTACAGTCTTAAGTTCATAAGAACAGAGTAATGCTTTAAGCAAGATGACATGATGTTGAGGGATAAACTCATGCAATATGATATAAACCCCATCTTCTTATCCTTGATGGCAACAATACAATACGTGTCGTTTCCCCTACTGTCACTGGGATCGAGCACCGCAAGATTGAACCCAAAGCTAAGAACTTCTCCCATTGCAAGAAAGATCAATCTAGTAGGCCAAACCAAACTGATAATTCGAAGAGAGTTGCAAAGATAACCAATCATACATAAAAGAATTCAGAGTAGATTCAAATATTGTTCATAGATAATCTTGATCATAAACCCACAATTCGTTGGATCTCGACAAACACACCATAAAAGAAGATTACATTGACTAGATCTCCAAGAGAATCAAGGAGAACTTTGTATTGAGATCCAAAGAGAGAGAAGAATCCATCTAGCTAATAACTATGGACCCAAAGGTCTTAGGTAAACTACTCATGCATCATCGGAGAGGCTATGGTGTTGATGTAGAAGTCCTCCGTGATCAATGCCCCCTCCGGCAGAGTGCCGGAAAAGGCCCGAAGATGGGATCTCACGGGAACAGAAGGTTGCAGCAGTGGAATTAGGTTTTCGTGGTGCTCGCCGATGGTTTGGTGGTACGTAGGTATATATAGGAGGAAGAAGTAGGTCGGTGGAGCCACGAGGGGCCCATGAGAGTGGAGGGTGCGCCCAGGGGGTAGGCGCTCCCCCTGCCTTGTGGCCTCCTTGTTGATTGCTTGACGTCCACTCCAAGTCCTCTGGATCACGTTTGTTCCAAAAAATCATGCTCCCGAAGGTTTCATTCCATTTGGACTCTGTTTGATATTCTTTTTCTGCGAAACACTGAAATAGGCAAAAAACAGCAATTTGGGTTGGGCCTTCGGTTAATAGGTTAGTCCCAAAAATAATATAAAAGTGTATAAATAAGCCCATTAAACATACAAAACAGAATATATAATAGCATGGAACAATCAAAAAAAAATATACGTTGGAGACGTATCAGCAGGCGCAAATGGAGATTGGGTTGTTTATATTGGGTACAGCTGCGAGTGGGAACTTGTGAATGTGTACACTCAACATCGGTTCCACTTCCAAAATTCTCAGACGACTTTCCAGAGGTTGAGTACACCGGTATTCTATGTGAGTTCAAATACGATCATGCTGATTGTCGTCTATGGAAGATAGCAATTTGTCGAGTTCCCAGCCGCTCTTGGGATTACACAAACTATGAAGTTGTTGCTATCTTTGACAAGCTTGTTGCCGTCCTTACTTCCACGCCTTGATGGATATTGCTCAAAAATAAATTTCTGTACACGGATGAGTACTGTGATGCAATTCAATACGAGGGTCTTGTGTTTGCTGCCACCACTCGTGGCACTGTTTTGCATGGAATCCTGATGCTTTCGGTACGTTTGTCTTCCACCATAATTATAACCCTTTACTAATTAACCTTCTTGTGTTTCCAAGGTCCTGTGAACATTCCACCACCTATACTTGAAAATTTTACGAGCATGAGGATGAGCAAGACCCATATACTCAGTGGCACCTGGCAACTTATTCCGATGGATCACCTCTTCTTGTCTGTATACAGGGCACTACTGATGTTACTAAGGAAGAAGGTGTTGTCTCGCATGGTCGCACTCTCTGGACCTATTCCAACATCCGTTGCAGGGTATTCGGGATGGATACTAGTGTACTACCGCCAAAACCTTCTCCCTGGTTCAGTATTGAAAGTCTTGGAGGAAACTCACTCTTCCTTGGACAAAACTATCCAATGATGGTGGAAGGTGATCCAGCTGGTGTTGACACAATGTTACTACCATTTATGAGAAGCAACTATATCTATACCTCGGACATTACTATGCTTCCCTACCATCCCAATATGGGTCCTGACATAGGCCACTTCAGCCTCGATGATCAGTCCTGCATTGGTCTCGAGATTGACAGTAGTTGGCCCTTCCCGGAGAATCACTTCTGGTTCAAAGCAAGTGTTTCCAACGCTGACGAGTGGTTGAGCTGAAGCTCATTTCATCGCTTTGTTATTTCTTGTATGAGAAAAAATTTACTAGAATGTTTTGTTGGAAATGATCTATAATCCAACGTGTATCCTCGTTGTCGTTGTGGGTTGATGACTTGTTGTATGTAATCAATGGTACATTTGCATATGCGTCCATCAGCTCACGCCTGCTAGTGGTGTCCATATGAACAGTGCTAGTGATTTTAGTTGCAAAAATTTGTCGGCGTTCTAGGAACGGGGGTCCCTAGACTTGCCTGCCTGCGGCCTATGGCGTGGCTCGAGGAGGGGCCCAGCACGGCCCATCTTCATCAACACAGACCCAAGGCCCTCGCGAGGGGTCAAACCTCACGGGGCGGACGACATAGAGCTTCCTTAGGCACGGCCTCATCAGGCTGGCTCGCAAGGAGGCGGAGAGATCAAGGCGGGGTACCTCACGAGGTGCCCGTGACCAAGCCATGACGACCAAGGGTGCCAGGCGGGCGCCAGCCCGCGCAGTGTCCTCCTTTCCTCTTTGGTGCAAAGGGAGCAAGCGCAGGCGAGAGCATCAAGCAAAGGCACCCGTTTCGGTGCAACAAGACCAAGACCAGCCCAACGGCAGGGAGGAAGTCATTGTGGAGCCCAAGCCAGCATCACCGCCAGAGCCTTTGGCAGGCGAGGACCAACTTTAGTCAGGATAAGTGTACCAGATGTTCCCCTTCAAAATGGCCAATTGTTGGTGCCCTTCCCGCTCAATATTTGGGAAGAGGCCCAGGGCCTTTGCCTATAAATAGGAGTAGCCACCCCCAGGGTAGGGGGGATCTAGAATCGGCCAACCCAGAAACAAGCTGGGATCGGATCGAGTAGCATCACACACAGAGAGAGAGAGAAGGCTGGTTGAACTCCTCCCAGCAGTTCATCGCCCCAGCCAAGAGCAGACCCTCGCGAGGCTGTTCTTCCTTGTATTGCTCATCATCATCAGCCCAAGAGGCAATCCACCACACCACACACTGGAGTAGGGTATTACACCACAACGGTGGCCCGAACCAGTATAAACTCCGTGTCTCTTGTGCTGTTCTTTCCATAGCTTAGATCTTAGCATGCCGGTGGGGCGTAGGTAGGTAGAAGGCGAAATCTCCGCGCGCACCCCAATTTTCGAACCTCAAGGGTCTGCCGGAACCCGAAATCCGACACTTGGCACGCCAGGTAGGGGGTGCACCGGAGTTTTCCCTTCCGCCACCGCCACGACCTGCCTCGCGATGAGTAGCGCGTCGCCCACTCCGGCCGCCGGTGCCAGCACGGGGGCCAGGGGGCTCCGAGCCCTGGCCCCAGCCCTGCAACGGGTACGGTGGCGGGACAAGTTCAAGCCAACGACACCGCCGCGCTACAGCGGCGCGACTGATCCGCTGGCCTTCTTGCTGGCGTACGAGGAGGCCATCCTCAAAGCTGGATGTGACGATAGAGTCATGGCCAACTGGCTCCCCATGGCCCTCACCGGCGCTCCGCGCGCATGGCTGCTCCACCTGCCGGAAGCCTCCGTGGCCTCTTGGGAAGAGCTCCGCAGCCTCTTCCCCACCCACCGCGCTACACCAACACCCCCGGTCATCGCGGACCTCCTGGGCGGCTCGCAGGCGCCGCCTACAAGTCACCACGTCAAGCCGTTCATCCGCCGGGTCAGCGCCGCTTCCACGCGGCAGGGGGCTCTCTCGGACCGGGCGGCACCCAAGGCCGGCCTGACCTTCAGCTCGGAGGACCACCCCTCCAACTCGGCATGCTCGGGTGCGCTCCCCATGTTGTGCACCCTCACCATCTACCAGGTGGCCGTCACCAGAACTCTCATCGATGGCGGTGCGGGCCTCAGCGTGCTCTCGGTTGAGGCCTTCAACCTCCTCTGCATACCCCTGGAACGGCTGCAACCCAGCCGGCCCTTCTCAGGCGTTGGGGGCGGATCATCCAGCTCCTTGGGACAGATCCGGCTCCCAGTAACCTTCGGCACCTACAACAACTTCCGCACGGAGCTGGTCGACTTCGATATCGCCCCCATCGGCCTCCCCTACAACGCCATCCTCGGCTACCCAGCGCTGGCCCAGTTCATGGCCGCGATGCACCCGGCGTACAACCTCATGAAGATGCCCGGGAGCAGCGGTGTCCTCACCGTGCACGGGGACACCGGAGACGCACTGCGAGTGCTCAAGCTCGCCTTCAAGACGGCGGCGTCGGCACAGCCCGCCGACTCGGAGACCCCCGAGCCCAAGGGGGCTGCACCCGCCAAGAAGAAACAGTTGTTCACCCAAGACAAGGCAGAAACCAAGCAGATACCCGTCGATGAGGACGGGTCCACCAATGCCACTTTCACCATAGGCGCCAACCTCGAGCCCGAGCAGGAGGAGGCCCTGGTCAGGTTCCTGCGCGCAAACAAGAAGGTATTCGCTTGGGAGCCTGACCAGTTGGCGGGGATCCCTAGGAGCGTAATCGAGCATCACCTCAACGTGTGCCCCAACGTGCGCCCTGTGAAGCAGAAGGCAAGGCGGCAGTCCACAGAAAAGCAGGCCTTCATCGTCCAAGAGACCCGCAAACTAGAAGCCGCTGGGGTCATTCGCGAGGTCCGATACCCGGATTGGTTGGCCAACCCTGTCGTTGTGCCAAAGAAGGGAGGGAAGGAGCGCATGTGTGTCGACTTCACCAACCTCAACAAGGCATGCCCGCAAGATCCGTTCCCGCTCCCCCGCATCGACCAGATCGTCGATTCCACCGCAGAATGCGACCTGCTATGCTTCTTGGATGCCTTCTCTGGGTATCACCAGATCAAGATGGCGGTAGAAGACGTCGAAAAGACAGCCTTCCTAACCCCGTGTGGGGTGTACTGCTACACATGCATGCCATTCGGGCTGCGTAACGCAGGGGCGACCTTTCAGCGGCTGATGCACATCACCTTGGGCCCGCAGCTCGGGAAGAATGTTGAGGCTTACGTCGATGACATTGTGGTGAAGTCTCGGGAGGCCAGGACCCTGATACAAGACCTGGAGGAAACCTTCGCGAGCCTCAACGCAGTGAACCTGCGGCTCAACCCAGAGAAGTGTGTGTTCGGAGTCCCCTCGGGCAAGCTCTTGGGTTTCCTCGTGTCCCACCGAGGCATCGAGGCTAACCCGGAAAAGGTCAAGGCGGTCGAGGACATGAGCCCGCCAAAGACCCTCAGAGAAATGCAGAAGCTCACTGGGCGCGTGACCGCGCTAGGGCGCTTCATCTCCAAGTTGGGGGAGCGAGCGCTGCCCTTCTTCCAGCTAATGAAGAAAAAGGGGCCCTTTGAATGGACTGAAGAGGCCGACAAGGCGTTCCAGGATCTCAAGAGATACCTGACCAGCCCTCCGGTCATGGTGGCTCCGCGCCCTCAAGAGCCCCTGGTGCTTTACCTCGCCGCCACTCCCTACTCCGCCAGCGCAGCCCTGGTGGCGGTTAGGGAGGAGCGTCGAATCAAAACCACAGCAGCAGCCCGGGACAAGGCAAAACAGGAACAAGGAAGGCCCACAGAAACCGCCACCGCGGCTGAGGAGGATCAGCCGCCGCAGAGGAGTGCACCGGAGGCGGAAGAGGCCCCTCTCCCAGATGGCCAGCCTCAGGAGGCCTCATCGCCTCAGGAGGCGCCATGGTCTCCGGAGGGCGCCACCAGCACTGACGCACCCAACCTCGTTGAGCACCCAGTGTACTTCGTCAGCACGGTGTTGCGGGACGCGAGGGCACGGTACCCCATGCCTCAGAAGCTCCTCCTCGCGCTACTGGTGGCCTCGCGCAAGCTGCGGCACTATTTTCAGGGTCACCCCATCAAGGTCGTCTCGTCATACCCCCTGGAGAGAGTGCTCAGGAGCCCTAACTCAGCTGGAAGGGTCGCTGAGTGGAACATAGAACTGCAAGCGTTTCAGCTCGAATTCAGCACGACCAGAGTCATCAAGGGAGCAGCATTAGCGGATTTTGTGGCAGAATGGACGGAGGCACCAGGCCTCAAGGCCGACGAGGATCGGTCCCTCTCCCCGGGAAGCGAGGCGCCAGAAGGCTGGGTCATGTACTTCGATGGGGCGTTCTCCAGGCATGGCGCTGGGGCTGGGGCGGTGCTTATATCGCCCACTCAGGACAAGCTCTACTACGCTGTACAGCTCTGTTTCCAGCAAGGTGAAAAGGTCTCCAACAACATAGCGGAGTATGAAGGTTTAATAGCGGGCTTGAAGGCCGCAGCTGCCCTGGGGGTGAAACGCCTCACCATCAAGGGCGATTCGCAGCTCCTTGTCAATTTCTCCAACAAGGTGTACGAGCCGAAAGATGAGCACATGGAAGCCTACCTTGCGGAGGTCCGCAGGATGGAGAAGCAGTTCTGGGGGTTGGAGTTGCAGCATGTGCCCCGTGGCACCAATCAGGAGGCCGACGACATCGCCAAACGGGCGTCCAGGCGGTTACCTCAGGAGCCTGGCGTCTTCGAGGAGCGGCTCTTCAAGCCCTCAGCCCTGCCGTCATTGTCAAACACGGCTCAGCCTCGGGAGGAGCTCCCCCAGCCACCTGCCTCAGGAGCCCCGGTCTGTGGCCCGGCCTCAGGAGCACGCCTGCTCCTGACGATGGAACCTCAGGAGGGGTGCTGGATCACGGAGCTCCGGAGTTACTTAACACAAGGGACCCTGCCGGAGAAGGAGGAGGAAGCGGAGCGTGTGGCACGGCAGGCCACGGCATACTGCATCAAGGATGGAGAGCTCTACCGGAAGCGACCAAACGATGTATCCCTGCGCTGCATCTCCAGGGAGCAAGGAAAGGAACTGCTGGAAGATATACACGGCGGAGACTGTGGACATCATTCATCATCACGGACCCTCGTCGGCAAGGCGTTCCGCAGTGGGTTTTATTGGCCCACCGCACTCAATGACGCCGTCGAACTGGTGAAAGCTTGTGAGGCCTGCCAGTTCCACGCCAAGCAGATCCATCAGCCGGCAGGAGGCCTGCAGACTATACCCCTTTCGTGGCCATTCGCAGTCTGGGGGCTGGACATCCTGGGCCCGTTTCCTCGGGCGCCAGGGGGCTACCGCTACCTCTACGTCGCCGTGGACAAGTTCACCAAGTGGGCTGAAGTAGAGGCCGTCCGCACCATCCCCGCGGGTTCCGCGGTCAAGTTCATCAGGGGCATCGTGAGCCGGTTCGGGGTGCCGAACCGCATCATCACAGACAACGGTTCGCAGTTCACCAGTAACCTCTTCAAAACATACTGTGCTAACCTTGGAACGCAGATATGCTACGCTTCGGTGGCGCACCCCCGAAGCAACGGCCAGGCCGAGCGAGCCAACGCAGAGGTCCTGAGGGGCCTCAAGACCAGGACGTTCAAGAAGAAGCTGGAGGCCTGCGGCAGAGGTTGGTACGACGAGCTTCAGTCCGTGTTGTGGTCCATCCGCACAACCGCGACCAAGCCGACTGGAGAGACCCCGTTCTTCCTGGTCTACGGAGCCGAAGCGGTCCTCCCTCACGAGGTCAGACGTTGCTCCGCGCGGGTCCTGGCGTTCGACGAGGCGCAGCAGGACGCCATGCGGGGGATGGACCTCGTGCTGGGGGAGGAACGTCGCCGAGAAGCCGCGCTGCGAGCGGCGAGGTACCAACAAGCACTGCGACGATATCACTGCCGCAACATCCGCCCCAGAACTCTCGAGGTAGGAGACCTCGTGCTCAGGCGGGTTCTCTCCAGGGAGGGACTGCACAAGCTCTCTCCCATGTGGGAGGGCCCGTTCAAGGTTGTTCATGTTTCCAGGCCCGGCTCCGCGCGCTTGGAGACTCAGGAGGGGGTGCCGGTCCAGAACGCATGGAACATCCAGCACCTCCGGAGGTTCTACCCCTAAAAAGGCCCAGAGCCTGTGAAGAAGGCGAATGCCTGTGAAGCTGTCGCGTTTTGGAAAAGGCCCAGAGCCTGTGAAGAAGGCGAATGCCTGTGAAGCTGTCGCGTTTTGGAAAAGGCCCAGAGCCTGTGAAGAAGGCGAATGCCTGTGAAGCTGTCGCGTTTTGGAAAAGGCCCAGAGCCTGTGAAGAAGGCGAATGCCTGTGAAGCTGTCGCGTTTTGGAAAAGGCCCAGAGCCTGTGAAGAAGGCGAATGCCTGTGAAGCTGTCGCGTTTTGGAAAAGGCCCAGAGCCTGTGAAGAAGGCGAATGCCTGTGAAGCTGTCGCGTTTTGGAAAGGGCCCGGAGCCTGTGAAGAGGGCAAATGCCCGTGAAGCCTGCTTCCCCCAAGAAAGGCCCGGAGCCTGTGAAGAAGGCCAACGCCTGTGAAGCTCGCCGCCCGTGACACTCTCACGTAATAATGAGTTGGAGATGTACACGCCCCGGAGTCTCAGGAGCGCCGGCCTCAGGCCCTGGGGCTCCCTCCCACGCCCAGTGGCAGCACTTAGCTCCGCGCTGGTGAGAAGACGTCGAAGACTAGATTAGGTGCCGGACGCGGCTTTTTCATTTGCTTTCCGCAGTTGGCTTGTTCATTCTCATTCGAAGTTTTATTGAAGTTGTTCCCGTCTTTGGCTCGTCGTTCATCGACTTTTGACTCTCCTGCCTCGATTTCTCTTATGCAAGGCCTCGCGAGGGGGCAGCCGAGCGCCCTCGCGAGTGTTCTTGTCCTAGTCGTTCAAAGGTTTCGCGACCTGGGTCCATTACAGGAGCACCCCTCCAGTCCGTGCCCCACGGGCACCGCGACACGAACACAGGGCCTGGGTCGGTCGCCCCCCCACGGCTGGGGCCGGGAACTATCCACGCGCGGGCACGTAGCCGGAAGGCACGATAACGGAAGCAAAGCGATGATTAACAGCAATAACCCAAACACGCCCCCGCGGGGCTCCACGCTACTGTCTTTTTACGCAGGAAAAAGGAAAAGAAAGAACAAATCAGGCGCAGCTCGCCTCACACCGGCCTGCAGGGAAGACTCGAGCTGCCTCCGGGGCTCAGGCAGACTCCCTCTCGCGCTTCACCGAAGCGCGACGGCGGGCAGACACGCTACCACCTCCCAAGCAGGTACGACGGCGTGGAGGCTGACCGCGGCCACCGCTAGAAGAGTCGCCGCCTGAAGAAGAACCGGTGAAGCTTGGGGAACCCTGAGCGCCGCCAATCACGCGAGCGCTGTCCTCTCCATCATCGCCGGGGCTGGGTTCCCGGCCGCGGTCGTCGTCCTCAGGGCAGCACCCTGCGCGGCGACCATCTTCCCCAAACACCCTCACGTAGAGGGTGGCATCGCCGTCAAACTTGAAGTGCAGGGTGCACCGACGGCTCAGGCCACGCGCGCGGGCAAACGTCTGCCAACCGCGGGTCAAGGCCAGGCTCCCGGCTGCGGAGACCTCCAGTGAAGCCCATGAGGCCCGGCTGCAGCAGCCGTCTGCCTGAAGCCAGAGGCCGCCCGGGGCGCCGGCCGGGAGCTCGCCGAGGAGGAAGCGAGGAAGTTGAAGCCGGGTGCTAGTCGGCTCCGCCGACCACACAACGAACTCCGGCAGCACCTCTGCAGCGCGAAAGCGCGGCCTAGGGGAACGCGCGACGAAGCGCGCCCCCCGGCCGCAGCAGTCCGCCCGTCACCATGCTGGAAATCGTCTCCACGGCCGCAGGGAGCTGCCGTGGTGGCCACAGGATGTTTGCGAGGGCGCCCTCGGCCGCGCTTGGGCGGGGGAGAGGCAGGCTCAACCTGGCGAGCCTTCCCCTTCTCTGCGGCCGAGAACCTCCTCGACGGGGCCATGAAGAAGAAGGAGAAGCAAGGGGGAATGAACTGGAAGGGCGCGCGCCGATCCGTACTTATAACCGGCGAGGGCCAACCGTCGGCCCCCACGATCGCAGGTAATCATGACCCGCTTTGCATGCAGGGACTTGTCCAATCCGTGCAGTTGCCGAGGCGCCGTGGGGAAGTGGAGACGCCCACGTCCAATCAACCGCCACGCAGAGCCCAAGGCCGCAGGCTGTTAGGGCCCGCGGCGCTTCGCTCTTGCCCTTTCGCCTCCCTGCACGGCCAAGTGCGGGCGCGCCTTGGGCCCGGGGGCTACTGTCGGTGTTCTGGGAATGGGGGTCCCCAGACTTGCCTGCCTGCGGCCTGCGGCGTGGCTCGAGGAGGGGCCCAGCACGGCCCATCTTCATCAACACAGACCCAAGACCCTCGCGAGGGGTCAAGCCTCGCGTGGCGGACGACACAGAGCTTCCTCAGGCACGGCCTCATCAGGCTGGCTCGCAAGGAGGCGGAGAGATCAAGGCGGGGTACCTCACGAGGTGCCTGTGATGCAAGCCATGACGACCAAGGGTGCCAGGCGGGCGCCAGCCCGTGCAGTGTCCTCCTTTCCTATTTGGTGCAAAGGGAGCAATCGCAGGCGAGAGCATCAAGTAAAGGCGCCCATTTCGGTGCAACAAGACCAAGACCAGCCCAACGGCAGTGAGGAAGTCATTGTGGAGCCCAAGCCAGCGTCACCGCCAGAGCCTTTGGCAGGCGAGGACCAAATTTAGTCAGGATAGGTGTACCAGATGTTCCCCTTCAAAATGGCCAATTGTTGGCGCCCTTCCCGCTCAATATTTGGGAAGAGGCCCAGGGCCTTTGCCTATAAATAGGACTAGCCACCCCCAGGGTAGGGGGATCTAGAATCGGCCAACCCAGAAACAAGCTGGGATCGGATCGAGTAGCATCACACAGAGAGAGAGAGAAGGGTGGTTGAACTCCTCCCAGCAGTTCATCGCCCCAGCCAAGAGCAGACCCTCGCGAGGCTGTTCTTCCTTGTATTGCTCATCATCATCAGCCCAAGAGGCAATCCACCACACCACACACTAGAGTAGGGTATTACACCACAATGGTGGCCCGAACCAGTATAAACTCCGTGTCTCTTGTGCTGTTCTTTCCATAGCTTAGATCTTAGCATGGCGGTGGGGCGCAGGTAGGTAGAAGGCGAAATCTCCGCACGCACCCCAGTGTTCTAACCTCAAGGTTCTGCCGGAACCCGAAATCCGAAAAAATTAGATAGTGCTAGTGATTTGTAGCTGCATATTTTGAAAAATCACAGTGTTACAAGGTTGACTAATGGCAATGTTTCTTTTTGAACACAGTACAGACGCAAGCGCTCATATACACGCGCATACACTCACCCCTATGAACGCACACACGCACACCCTACCCCTATGAGCACCTCCGAAAGACTAAGACGGCATATCATCTTGAAATTTACAAAGTCACCATAGGCACCTCGTCATCGACGGGAACGTCTCCTCCCACTGAATGCGCATCACCAGAAATCCTGAAATAAATCCAGGAATAAATGTGAGCACCAGGACTTGAACCCTGGTGGGCTGGGGATACCACAGTCTATCTAACCATCCAACCACAGGTTGGTTCGCACAAATGGCAATGTCACTAGATAAAAATGTCAATCTTTCCAGTTTGACAAATGGCAACATACCCAAAATGACAGATGTGCAAATCTTACCCAATTGTTTGTACGTGCTTGCACACGGGTCATGCAAAACAACCGTTTGCATTGAAGGGATGCAGAATTCCTGCTCGGCACATTTTCCCTTGGCTTCCTGGGGAAGCTGTTGGATTGCATACAGGTGTTCTAACTAAAACATTTGGATGAGTGTTTTATATTTAAAAATGTTGACGTTTTGTCAAAAAAATCGTTTGATAAGTCTGTACATTAAGAGAGAAAAACGCAAGTTCGTTCAAACCATATCTTTCATTCAGTCATACTGCGAATTTGTATTCATATGATCGAGAATTCGAGATACCGTACTAAACCCGAAAAAACTATTTCCGGTGGCGGTGGAGGCGGCGTGACACGTCGTCGTTGTCGTTGTCATCCTCCGGGACACCGTTGTTGAAGTCTTCAACGCAGCACAAAATGTTCTTCACTTGTAAATCAAACATTATGTCACCGCGCGATCGACGGGCGGGGCGTGGGAGGACAGCAATTGGCGCCGCTGAGAGGTGGTGGTCGACGGCAGCGTGCCATGCCGTTAAGGGGGGCACAGGCACGGGCGCGGCTGGTGTAGCGAAATGCTCAGGGACTTGCGATGTGGTGGATGGAGGGGGGTGCACGGGCAGGGGCACGGGCGCGACGGGTGCAGCCAAATGCACGGGGGCCAGTGCCACGGTGGGTGGAGGGGCGCGCATGGGCACGAGCATGGGTGCTGGCGCTGGCATGTACACAAGCTCGCGCAGGTCCGCGGAGACCTTACTGAAGCCCGCGGCTTCTAGCTCTACGATAGTGCTCGGCGACCAGCCCGTCAATGCTACAGGGATGGTCGCTTGCATGGGCGCGGGGATGGGAGCTGGGACGGGAGCGGGGGAAGTAACCGCCATGGCCAGTTTGTTCTGGGCCATGTCCATGAGGCCCCATTCCTCCTTATTTTCTACCTCCTCCGGCTCGGAGTCGACTTTACCAAACTTGAAGACTAGTGGAAGATGATCATTCTACGCCATGGCGTTGGTGGAGGTGTGCGGGAGGGAGGGGAACGGGAGGCGAACAGTAAGGCCGGCCATATTAAACAGTGGCTCGGGCACCACTAATGGAGAGGAAGGCGGGCGGCCATGGAAGTCAAAGGGCCCCTGTCGGTGTCAAAACCGGCGGATCTCGGGTAGGGGGTCCCGAACTGTGCGTCTAAGGCAGATGGTAATAGGAGGCAGGGAACACGATGTTTTACCCAGGTTGGGCCCTCTTGATGGAGGTAAAACCCTACGTCCTGCTTGATTTATTCTTGATAATATGAGTAGTACAAGAGTTGATCTACCACGAGATCGGAGAGGTTAAACCCTAGAAGCTAGCCTATGGTATGATTGTATGTTGTCCTACGGACTAAAACCCTCCGTTTTATATTGACACCGGAGGGGGCTAGGGTTACACAAGGTCGGTTACAAAGGAGGAGATATACATATCCGTATTGCCTAGCTTGCCTTCCACGCCAAGTAGAGTCCCATCCGGACACGGGACGAAGTCTTCAATCTTGTATCTTCATAGTCCAACAATCCGGCCAAAGGATATAGTCCGACTGTCTGGAGAACCCCTAATCCAGGACTCTCTCAGTGGCCCCTGAACCAGGCTTCAATGACGATGAGTCCGGCGCACAGTGTTGTCTTTAGCATTGCAAGGTGGGTTCCTCCTCCGAATACACCACAGAAGAGTTTGAATACAAGGATAGTGTCTGACCCTGCAAAATAAGCTCCACATACCACCGTAGAGAGAATAATATTTCCACAAATCTAATCTGCTGACACGTTTTGGCAGCATGACATCATGCCATGGCCCGGTAATTATTCGAACCGTTTTTCTTTAAGCAGCCCCGCACATAACGTGAGGCGGTTTCTTGACACGTCTTGTCAAAGCAGAGATCATCTTCCCCTTATTACGGGATTCTCATCAATACGGACGTGGGTAACCCAACCGCGCCATCAATTACAGCGCTTGGGGGATAAGCGAGTTTTACCAGGCTAGTGGGGCGCATTATTTAGTCCGCCCTTATAAAGGGATAAGATCTCACCTTCTTCTACCCACGCCTTCTTGCTCCTTGCTCATCCATTCTCGCACACTCGAGATCCAGCGCCCAAGTCCGCATCCTCCTCCTCAACTCTCTTCAAAACATGTCCGGAGCGGGAGGCAAGTGGATGGCCTCCTCCATCACAGAGGGGCACATCAAAAAGTTACATGGAGTCGGATACTTAGCCGCGGATATAGCGCATCGGCTGCCAGCCACGGAGCAGGTCATCCCTACCCCAGAACCTCACGAGAGGGTGGTCTTCCTCCCACACTTAGTCCGCGGACTGGGGTTTCCCCTCCATCCATTTGTCTGCGGCCTCATGTTCTATTATGGGCTGGACTTTCATGATCTGGCCCCGAACTTCATCCTCAACATCTCGACGTTCATCGTCATGTGCGAGGCCTTCCTCCGCATCCGGTCCCACTTTAGCCTGTGGCTAAAGACCTTCAATATCAAGCCGAAGGTGGTGGGCGGCCAACAAGCGGAATGCGGCAGAGCCATGGTGGGCAAAATGCCCAACGTTATATGGCTCAAGGGATCCTTCGTGGAGACCATAAAGGGGTGGCAATAGTGGTGGTTCTACATCACGGAGCCGTGCGACACCAACTAGGTGGCGGCCCCCGAGTTTCGATCCAGATTCCCCACGCGGCTCACTTCCTGGAAGGAGAAGGGCCTGTCCTGGGGTACATCGGTGGAATTGGACGGACTCCAGAAATGTATCCGGAACATGATAAGCAAGAAACATAAGCTTGTCAACATAGTCCAGGTCATGCTCTTCCACCGGATCCTCCCATGTCAACGACGGGATTTCAACTTATGGGAGTTCGACCCGGCCCAGCACCAGACTCTAAGCGAGCTCTTCGACACGATGCATAAAGACATCTGGAGGGTGCTGTTCAAGGGCGCCGAGGTCCCTCCCTCTCTTACCGAGGACCGCGGGATGACCGCGAAGCGTTCTGCGAATCCGGTAAGTTCTGTACATCTGGTAGGGTGTTTATTTACCATAGCTTAACCATGTGCGGGATCTGAGCTCCCATGCCTTTGATAGGACTGGGTGGAGACATTGGAGCAGATTAACTGTCTGGCCCCCTGTCAGGACCCTGACTCAATGCCACATCGATCTAGCATGTAACACCTCATATCACCTTGCGGCCTCACGCACGGTATTCCCACGGGTGTCGCCTTACCTTTGCCCGGGACTGTTTGCGCCTTTTGGCACACGTATATGATAGTGTCGCTAGCATCCATATGATAAGGAGCCCGGGCTGACATGGCTAGTCGTAAACCCAAAGTGGCACAAACTTACAGGGACAGGCATCCATGACCCAGCATCGAACGTGTCGGTCATCAGCGAGTGAATCCAGGCTGTAGCACTGGGCTAGCAGGACTCCGGTGAACCGGCTGTAGCGGGCTAACAGGACTCTGGTATTCATCGCGTGACATTTCCCCGAAGGGACAGACACAAGAACGAAGAAGGACACATGCCGGCCAGCCTAAGTGTTCCGGAGCAGTAGCAAGCTACCATGGCTCAGTGGAAACACTAGGAGACATTTCCCGGTAAGAGAGGCTACTAAGAATAAACAACTAGATAGTCAGATCCCACACATACCAAGCATTTCAATAACATACACACAATATGCTCGATATGTGCAAATACAACATGGCATCACAACATGACTCTATAACTCAAGTATTTAATCAATAGGCTCCGAGGAGCGAGATATTACAAACAGGGGTCTCATGACCCAACATTCAGAGCATACATATCAAAGCACAAGCGGAAGCTATCATGTCTGAGTACAGACATCTATAAATGAAAAAGGCTGAGAAGCCTGACTATCTACCAAATCCTGCCGAGGCACAAGACCGTAGCTGAGGTAACAAGCTAAACGTCGAAGTCCACGTGGAACTACTAGTGAGACCGAAGTCTCTCTGCAAAAACATAAAATAGGCAAACGTGAGTACAAATGTACCCAGCAAGACTTACATCAGAACTAACTACATATGCATCATTATCAACAAGGGGATGGTGGGGTTTAACTGCAGCAAGCCAGCTTTGACTCGGTGGCTATCCTAAACTACGACTGCAAGCAACTCTTTTGAGGTGGCGCACACGAGTCCACATATTCACCATATCAATACACCACTATGGATCCGCTCCCGTCTCCCTACGAGAACGCCATCCATAGCACTCACGCTTATCTTGCGTATTTTAGAGTATCCACTTTCACTTGTCTATGAACTGATATAAGCAACCCAGAAGTCTTTTACCGCGGACACGGCTATTCGAATAGATGATATTAACCCTGCAGGGGTGTACTTCTTCATACATGTTTCCACCACTTAGCGTCTGCACACGACATGTGCTCGGCAGACTTCAAGCGAAAGCCGACGTGGGTGTAGACCACGACCTACCTAAACACCTAAGTCTCTAGTCCAGGTTTATTGCCTATTCGGGTTCCATCCATGAGGAGATCCGGCCGGAGTTTCGCTCACAGCCCCAAACGATGTGAACAGGGTTCCCGAGACACCAAACGGGCATCCGGTACACCATGCCACGTACCTACCGCATCACAGCCCACCCCTACGGTCAGCGCTGTCCACGGCCTCCAGTAAGCTACAAACACCAGAAACTACTTGCAACTCCTGGACAGAGGACAAGGGTGAATAAGAAGTCAAGCGGGGTCATATTTCAGGGCCCAATGTATGGTAGTAGCTGAATCATGGATCACAAACACAGAACTCAGTTCCTGAGGACGGCTGCAATGAGACAACCCACCATGTACTCCTACATGGCCTCTCACCGCTACCTTTACCAAATCGTGTTCACACACTTAGCTCACACACAGTAGGACATGTTCACACACCTCTGATTCATCCCCGATGAATCAGACCTGACTCAACTCTAAGCAGTAGCAGGCATGACAAACAAACATGAATGAGTAGGCACAACAGGGCTCAAACAACTCCTACTCATGCTAGTGGGTTTCATCTATTTACTGTGGAATGACAGGTCATGCAAAGGATAAAGGGGTTCAGCTACCGCAGCAAGTAACAGTATGAATCGTTGTTGTCCTAATGCAGTAAAAGAGAGCAGGAGCGAGAGAGTAGGATTGTATCGGAATGAACAAGGGGGTTTTGCTTGCCTGGCACTTCTGAAGATAACATTGAGTCTTCATCAGTGTCAACGATCACAACGTCGGAACATCGTCTACCGGGAGGGGAACAGATACCGGCAACAAAGAAGAAATACAATCAATGCAATGCACAATATGATGCATGCTCATGACATGGCAAGATGAATGTGTTTTGGGCTAATGCATCTAGCAACAAGTTAAATGGGGTTGGTTTGAATACAAAATTCAAGTTCAAACTCCATATGTGATTATTTAAAAGCCATTTAATTGATTTGTGCTAAACAGCAGCTATAAGTTGTTCTAACATGCATGAAAATGGTAAAAATGGATTCCTTGAATTTTTCTGATAATTTTTCATATATAACTTATTTAATTTGGAGTTACGGTTGAATTTCTATGATTTTTAGAAGTTTATACTATTTTCTGGAATTTCCTATATAAAAATAAATCCAGAAAATACTTATTGCGTCAGCATTGCGTCACTATGACGTCAGCAGGTCAACAGACGCTGCTGCTGGTCAAACCTGACCAATGGGGCCCATTGGTCAGTGACTCAGGTCTGGATTGAGTGAACGACAGGTGGGACCGGTCAACGATGACTGGGCCAGAGTCAAAGCTGACACGTGGGGTCCACGGTACTAACACTAATTTAACAGAATAATTATATTAACCTAATTAAGCGCAGGGGCCCACATGGCAGTGGCTCTGGGGGTGTTTAGCGGGGTTATTAGCACTAATTAACCGGCGCCACGTCAGCAGGTGACGCCGGCGACCACAACAGCGGCGGGAACTCGCCGGAGTTGGTCGGGGCGGCGCTACAGGCTGCGGTTGGGCACCCTGAGGGCACCAGGAGGGAGCCCGTGCTCCCGTGCGTCTAGGGGCGCACGCAGCTGGGCACAGGGAGGCCGGGGTCGACGGCGGCGACCAGAACAGCGGCGGCCGGAGCTACGGGTTGGGCGAGTTAGTGCTACGGTGTGCAAACGAGCGAGGTGAGAGGCTAGCGGAGCGCTACACGGTGCGGGGAGTGAGTTAGGCACGCCAGGGTGACCAAATGGTCACCGGAGCTACGCCGGCGACGAGCTCAGGCAGCGGCGTGCTACGGCCAGCTATGAAATGGCGGCTACGGCGAGCGGCAAGCCACGGGGTTAGGGGCAAAACGTGCAGGAGCTCATGGTGGTTCGGATGAGGTAGATGACGAGCTCGGGGAAGCGGAGACGGCGGCGAATCGACGGTGAACATCCTCGGTGTCCGGCGATGGGAACGGCGATGGTGGCGGCGTTGCAGGGCGTCCGGCGGGGCATGGGTTGGTGGAGAGGGAGAGGGGGTCGAGGCGGAGCCTTTGAGCGCATCGGCGAGGCTAGGGGTGGCCGGTGGCCACGGGTACGGCGACGATGACGGCGAGCTCCGCTCGGTGGTGTGCGCGAGAGGGGAGCAGAGGAGGGGATGGGGTCCAGGGGGAGAGGATGAGGGCGAGGGAGAGCGAGAGGGGGTCGGGAGGCGCGTGGCGTCACCGGGGCATCGAGGAGGAAGCAGGAGGTGGCCGAGGCCTCTCGGGCGTGCGCCACGCCTCGCCTCTGCCTACTGGCAGAGGAAGACGACAGGGGGGAGTGGAGATGGGCTGGGCCGTGCTGGGCCAGGTAAGTGGGCGCCAGGTAACTTCCTTCTCTCTCTCTCTTTTATTTCCTCTTTTCTATTTCTATTTTCTGTAGTTTGTTTTGATTTAGTTTTAGACACTAAATCATTATAATAAATTTTGTAGGTTTTTATGTGGCTTTCTAAAATATATACAAAGCCACTCACAAACTTCCAGAATTATTTGGAGTCATATTTAATATATATTAAATATAAATCCAAAGCAAATAGTTATTGGATTAATTCAAATGGCCCAAAATAATTAACTCTGAGATACCAAAAATATTGTTTTGAGTTTTACCTCTTTGCAATATTTTCAGAGACTAAGAGGAACATTTTCTTGGACTTCTTTGAGAAGATTTTAATGTTGATCATTTTTAGAAGGTTTCTGAGGCTTTAAAAATTCCTCAATTCAAATTTCATTTGAATTAAAACATGATGCTCACATGAGGTCTAGCCTAGTGCATAACAGGACCAGGGATGTGACAACTCACCCCCACTAAACAAAAATCTCGTCTCGAGATTCAAGCGTAGGGTAAGATGAAGGGGGAACGCGACCTAGCACAATCTTCACGATCCAGGTTGCACTTCATAGGAACGTTGATTTGATCATCATCCTGTCTCGACGTCTTGCTCTGGAAACTCCAACCAACATGACAACGAGAGAAGGAGGGGAACTCTAGAAGGATCAATCTTCTCGAAGGTCGAACAACTCAGGATTAACTCACGGAATGGGACATAGCAACATTTCTCGAGCTGAGGGATGAAGCACACCTCTAGAGGGATGGAGTGGAGCAGATGACGAGGTTTACCAGGTAGACTACAATTCCACACTTAAAAAGGTGGTAAACGATTGTCATCGTAGCGAGGAGTTGAGTTGCCATGATACCACAACGAGGCACCTTAGGGATGGTGACTCGTAGATATATCCCCTTAAGTGGCAAAAAGAATTACCTTTGATTCAAAGATCATTGAAACTCTTTATACCAGCCTAAGGCAATCACAAGCGATCATTTGGAGGGGGTCGGTAGAATGGCATACTCGGACTTGGATGATGTGGATTACCTTGTTGAAGACAACGTAATGGATGAATTTGCTTATCACCGGAAATGGAAGAGACCCATGGTAGAATGGCACATTGGCGGTGCAAGCTGGGAACAAAATGCAAATGCTGGGAATGATTCTGGTAACTGGGGAAGAACCCAACAATAGAGAGTGAATTCACTGTTTGAAAAGGTCATAGCATTGCCGAGGAAACTGAGAGGAATCCCAGTTAGTGCCGATGATAACACGTAGCGCTTGTGCGTGCTCTCAAGAACTTGAGCATTTCCACAATCATCAAGGTTTTACCAATATCCGTGTCAAGGATCCTGGCAACACAACTTGCTACCATGATGAATGATGATGGATGATGCAGATGCAAAGGAAGATAACACTTTCTTAGATTTCACCCTTGGCGGGGCCAAGGAAATAAAATCTGGATGATCGACCGAGAGACATTTAGCACTCCGCTTCTAATGTTCTCCTTGATGTGCTAGTGTAACCCATTCATAGATATGGTTTGATATCTAGAACATCAAGTAAAAGGTCGGACTTCGGGATCTCAAAATCCATAGGGGCAACTAGGGAGTAAATCCTACGAAATCCCTATGGGGAGGTGGCCAACTTCCTCAATCAAGATATTATAATAACAGGTCTTCCGGCTAGGTGTGTTGGCCACGACATCCACTTTACCGGTTTTCGAGGGACCGATATTATAGTTCTTGGGAAATGTTCCAAACCATCATATCTGCCTGAGATTCAGATCTGGTTGGTGTCAGGATATTCCAGACTCATCGAGTCTAGGAAGAAAAACGAAAGTTTGCAACACAAATCGATGAGATGACGTTGCGAGATTCTCGGGAATGAACTACGATAGCAAGCTCCAAACATGAGCTGGTTCTGCTACTAACATGTGAACACGTTGTCCCAGACAAGCATGGCCACGTAGTAGTCTTATAATCAAACACTACCGAGTTCGGGTGGGGAACCATAATCGAGGATATCGAAGTCTTTACGCAAGTCCATGGATTAGATCCCAAGCATAGACTTCTTTTCCTTGAACAAGTCAATCAGTGGCTTAGTGTGCTAGGGACACATATAGAATGAAGGTTGCAAGTCTCCAGACTACAGAATACTTCGCACGTGTGCATGACTGATTTGGGATGATTCCAAAGGAAACAAAACAATCTTTCTCAAATTCACGGCGGCAACTTTCACCAAATGCACGTGTATAAGAGGAAGTCACTCCTTTCATCAAACAAATACTTCATGAGCTAGCATGAAGAAAATGCTTTCAAAAGTTTCCAACACTAGCTTAATGTTCAACAACATCATGGAGGAGATAAGGATGTTGCCAATGGGCTCAACAACAATTCTTCCGGGTTTCCCTTTAAAAGGAATTCCATAGTTAAGTGAACAAGTGATAGCATTGGTCAGACCCGAAAGATATAATGGTGTATGCTCGAGGGATCAACCACGAGTAAGACAACATTACGAATATCGTTGGTTCTGGTCTGATTGGATGATAGCCCATACTCCAATCAAAGGTTAGATAAAAATGATAGGTCCAGCAACTGATCACAGGGACCAATCGATGAAGATATCATCTTTCGTCAACACATACTACACAAGAATATCCCTTTGGAACGAACTAAGTCAGGCAAGCTTTTATCTTCCAACTCTCCAAGTTGTTGTCTAGCTTAACCAACTAGCTCAGGGATATCCAACACAGATTCTTGGAGAAGGGTGGTTCACAAGAAACCAACTTGATCACGAGCTCAACACAGCGGTCAGGTGACAACCTGGTAATACTTCCGAGAAGATCTTCGGAAAATCACGAACCACCGATATGTTACTAAGCTCGAGAACAATCTTGCTTTTTGAGGCAAGACGATATGATCAATAGAGCGAAGATTTGAAATAATCCTAACTCATCGATCGAGGAGTGCACCGAGAACAAGGACTAGGTAGCATGATCAACCTTAGAATGATGATTCAAAACCAACACGCTAAGAATGAAATTATTGTCCATTAACTACCAAGCAACAAGGTTGCTAGGAGTATTGAATTCACACATCACGATTCACTTGTCGGCATTCCGGTTGCGACAACACGGAACCGAGGGATGAATAATGATGGCGAGAAGTATCACTACATCAAGAATTCACAAGAGCCGGTGCAATCCTCATGAAAATCCTGACATAAAGACGGTAATACTTCAGGGTAGAACAGAATCAAAAGCTGGGCTGGCATTTTGATCTGCGGAGCACAATTGCTTTGACCCAATCCTAGATATGGAAGAGGTACTGGAGTTTGTTTCTCCTATCATTCCGCGATAGAATGGCTTGACGGACCACAAGAGTAATAGGCATCGATAAACGAACGCACGCATACTCTTGACTATCAATTGATAGACGAAGGTCAGTAGACAACTAAAGAGGGACAACTCAAAGGAACATATAACTTTCTGAGTTGTGGATGCATAAATTAGTATGTCGAACCAAGTTCAACATAATTCTTCCGGATAACCCATGCAGAAAGGTTGAGCTGGCAGAGTCACAATATAGCATGGAGAACTCATCGAGAGCGCTCTTGTTGTCATCTTTTGGTTCAGAAGAACTCCTGCCAAGAATGATTCATGGTAATTGGAAGAAGGATGTACCATGAACCTCGAGGACTATCGCAAAGGTTACTATTATCCTAAAGGAACTAGCAACACTATCAACATGATGTAAGTAGGATGAATCTCGGGTTCAAAACCCAGGAATAGAATACCTACTCCTAAGTAGCATCACGGAATGCTTTCGAGAATAAAGGCCAGAATCATCACACTAGGACACAAATCATGGCTAGACCACTAGATGATCCCCTGAGACACCTAGGGTCATAATAATTATTCCAACATAAAGGTCGAGGCAGTAGAATACCTCAACTCAACAATTAGTGTGATTGAGCTGGCATAAAGGAGCATCGAAACCAGAGGGAAAGGATTTTGCAAATGCATCAGACTATTTAGAAACCTGGAATGACTCGGACAGCATAACGGCTGTAAATGCTCAGAAGAGATTTGAGACATTCACAAAAATGGTGGCATAACCACTCAGAAGCACAATATCAAGGTTTCGAGATCAACAATTAACATACGGAAGTAGTAGAAACTGAACTCAAGCTTAAATCCAACAATCTTATAAGTCTACGGATTAGTAACGCGTGATCCTGATAGAAAGAAGAGATAGCCTAGCTCTTAATCCCCGTAGGAAAGATAAGATGACTCAGATCAGAAGGGCATGAGGTATAAGGAGTAAAAAGAGCCTTACGTTCCATCCCACAATCAATTCCCTTATATAACTAAAGAATTTCTAGACTCAACTTCGACCAGTTTGGCTTGGTAATCCTACAGGCAGTCAAGCTCTGATACCAACGCTGTCAGGACCCCGACTCAATGCCACATCGATCTAGCATGTAACACCTCATATCACTTTGCGGCCTCACGCACGGTATTCCCACGGGTGTCGCCTTACCTTTGCCCGGGACCGTTTGCGCCTTTTGGCACACGTATATGATAGTGTCGCTAGCATCCATATGATAAGGAGCCCGGGCTGACATGGCTAGTCGTAAACCCAAAGTGGCACAAACTTACAGGGACAGGCATCCATGACCCAGCATCGAACGTGTCGGTCATCAGCGAGTGAATCCAGGCTGTAGCACTGGGCTAGCAGGACTCCGGTGAACCGGGCTGTAGCGGGCTAACAGGACTCCGGTATTCATCGCGTGACATTTCCCCGAAGGGACAGACACAGGAACGAAGAAGGACACATGCCGGCCAGCCTAAGTGTTCCGGAGCAGTAGCAAGCTACCATGGCTCAGTGGAAACACTAGGAGACATTTCCCGGTAAGAGAGGCTACTAAGATAAACAACTAGATAGTCAGATCCCACACATACCAAGCATTTCAATAACATACACACAATATGCTCGATATGTGCAAATACAACATGGCATCACAACATGACTCTACAACTCAAGTATTTATCAATAGGCTCCGAGGAGCGAGATATTACAAACAGGGGTCTCATGACCCAACATTCAGAGCATACAAATCAAAGCACAAGCGGAAGCTATCATGTCTGAGTACAGACATCTATAAATGAAAAAGGCTGAGAAGCCTGACTATCTACCAGATCCTGCCGAGGCACAAGATCGTAGCTGAGGTAACAAGCTAAACGTCGAAGTCCACGTGGAACTACTAGTGAGACCGAAGTCTCTCTGCAAAAACATAAAATAGGCAAACGTGAGTACAAATGTACCCAGCAAGACTTACATCAGAACTAACTACATATGCATCATTATCAACAAGGGGATGGTGGGGTTTAACTGCAGCAAGCCAGCTTTGACTCGGTGGCTATCCTGAACTACGACTGCAAGCAACTCTTTTGAGGTGGCGCACACGAGTCCACATATTCACCATATCAATACACCACTATGGATCCGCTCCCGTCTCCCTACGAGAACGCCATCCATAGCACTCACGCTTATCTTGCGTATTTTAGAGTATCCACTTTCACTTGTCTATGAACTGATATAAGCAACCCAGAAGTCCTTTACCGCGGACACGGCTATTCGAATAGATGATATTAACCCTGCAGGGGTGTACTTCTTCATACATGTTTCCACCACTTAGCGTCTGCACACGACATGTGCTCGGCAGACTTCAAGCGAAAGCCGACGTGGGTGTAGACCACGACCTACCTAAACACCTAAGTCTCTAGTCCAGGTTTATCGCCTATTCGGGTTCCATCCATGAGGAGATCCGGCCGGAGTTTCGCTCACAGCCCCAAACGATGTGAACAGGGTTCCCGAGACACCAAACGGGCATCCGGTACACCGTGCCACGTACCTACCGCATCACAGCCCACCCCTACGGTCAGCGCTGTCCACGGCCTCCAGTAAGCTACAAACACCAGAAACTACTTGCAACTCCTGGACAGAGGACAAGGGTGAATAAGAAGTCGAGCGGGGTCATATTTCAGGGCCCAATGTATGGTAGTAGCTGAATCATGGATCACAAACACAGAACTCAGTTCCTGAGGACGGCTGCAATGAGACAACCCACCATGTACTCCTACATGGCCTCTCACCGCTACCTTTACCAAATCGTGTTCACACACTTAGCTCACACACAGTAGGACATGTTCACACACCTCTGATTCATCCCCGATGAATCAGACCTGACTCAACTCTAAGCAGTAGCAGGCATGACAAACAAACATGAATGAGTAGGCACAACAGGGCTCAAACAACTCCTACTCATGCTAGTGGGTTTCATCTATTTACTGTGGCAATGACAGGTCATGCAAAGGATAAAGGGGTTCAGCTACCGCAGCAAGTAACATATGAATCGTTGTTGTCCTAATGCAGTAAAAGAGAGCAGGAGCGAGAGGGTAGGATTGTATCGGAATGAACAAGGGGGTTTGCTTGCCTGGCACTTCTGAAGATAACATTGAGTCTTCATTAGTGTCAACGATCACAACGTCGGAACATCGTCTACCGGGGGGGGAACAGATACCGACAACAAAGAAGAAATACAATCAATGCAATGCACAATATGATGCATGCTCATGACATGGCAAGATGAATGTGTTTTGGGCTAATGCATCTAGCAACAAGTTAAATGGGGTTGGTTTGAATACAAAATTCAAGTTCAAACTCCATATGTGATTATTTAAAAGCCATTTAATTGATTTGTGCTAAACAGCAGCTATAAGTTGTTCTAACATGCATGAAAATGGTAAAAATGGATTCCTTGAATTTTTCTGATAATTTTTCATATATAACTTATTTAATTTGGAGTTACGGTTGAATTTCTATGATTTTTAGAAGTTTATACTATTTTCTGGAATTTCCTATATAAAAATAAATCCAAAAAATACTTATTGCGTCAGCATTGCGTCACTATGACGTCAGCAGGTCAACAGACGCTGCTGCTGGTCAAACCTGACCAATGGGGCCCATTGGTCAGTGACTCAGGTCTGGATTGAGTGAACGACAGGTGGGACCGGTCAACGATGACTGGGCCAGAGTCAAAGCTGACACGTGGGGTCCACGGTACTAACACTAATTTAACAGAATAATTATATTAACCTAATTAAGCGCAGGGGCCCACATGGCAGTGGCTCTGGGGGTGTTTAGCGGGGTTATTAGCACTAATTAACCGGCGCCACGTCAGCAGGTGACGCCGGCGACCACAACAGCGGCGGGAACTCGCCGGAGTTGGTCGGGGCGGCGCTACAGGCTGCGGTTGGGCACCCTGAGGGCACCAGGAGGGAGCCCATGCTCCCGCGCATCTAGGGGCGCACGCAGCTGGGCACAGGGAGGCCGGGGTCGATGGCGGCGACCAGAACGGCGGCGACCGGAGCTACGGGTTCGGGCGAATTAGTGCTACAGTGTGCAAACGAGCGAGGTGAGAGGCTAGCAGAGCACTACGCGGTGCGGGGAGCGAGTTAGGCACGCCAGGGTGACCAAATGGTCACCGGAGCTACGCCGGCGATGAGCTCAGGCGGCGGCGTGCTACGGCCAGCTATGAAATGGCGGCTACGGCGAGCGGCAAGCCACGGGGTTAGGGGCAAAACGTGCAGGAGCTCACGGTGGTTCGGATGAGGTAGATGACGAGCTCGGGGAAGCGGAGACGGCGGCGAATCGACGGTGAAGATCCTCGGCGGCCGGCGATGGGAACGGCGATGGTGGCGGCGTTGCAGGGCGTCCGGTGGGGCATGGGTTGGTGGAGAGGGAGAGGGGGTCGAGGCGGAGCCTTTGAGCGCATTGGCGAGGCTAGGGGTGGCCGGTGGCCATGGGTACGGCGACGATGACGGAGAGCTCCGCTCGGTGGTGTGCGCGAGAGGGGAGCAGAGGAGGGGATGGGGTCCAGGGGGAGAGGATGAGGGCGAGGGAGAGCGAGAGGGGGTCGGGGAGGCGCGTGGCATCACCGAGGCATCGAGGAGGAAGCAGGAGGTGGCCAGGGGAAGCAGGAGGTGGCCGAGGCCTCTCGGGCGCGCGCCACGCCTCGCCTCTGCCTACTGGCAGAGGAAGACGACAGGGGGGAGTGGAGATGGGCTGGGCCGTGCTGGGCCAGGTAAGTGGGCGCCAGGTAACTTCCTTCTCTCTCTCTCTTTTATTTCCTCTTTTCTATTTCTATTTTCTTTAGTTTGTTTTGATTTAGTTTTAGACACTAAATCATTTTAATAAATTCTGTAGGTTTTTATGTGGCTTGCTAAAATATATACAAAGCCACTCACAAACTTCCAGAATTATTTGGAGTCATATTTAATATATATTAAATATAAATCCAAAGCAAATAGTTATTGGATTAATTCAAATGGCCCAAAATAATTAACTCTGAGATACCAAAAATATTGTTTTGAGTTTTACCTCTTTGCAATATTTTCAGAGACTAAGAGGAACATTTTCTTGGACTTCTTTGAGAAGATTTTAATGTTGATCATTTTTAGAAGGTTTCTGAGGCTTTAAAAATCCCTCAATTCAAATTTCATTTGAATTAAAACATGATGCTCACATGAGGTCTAGCCTAGTGCATAACAGGACCAGGGATGTGACACCCCCCTGCCCGAAGACACCGTAGACACTCTCCTGATGGAGATGCTGACTCCGGCTCCTTATAAGGTGCCGGAGAAGACCAAGAAGAAGGCCAAGGGAACCCGAAAGAGTTCCCGGCGCCAGGTGGTATCAAACTCATCGTCCGATAACTCCGCGATGCACTCCACCCATGAAAACGAGGAGGAAGATGAAGATGCTCCCCCTCTAGCCGGGGGAGACAAGAAAAGGAAGGCCGCCCCAACCGGGGAGGCCGAAGGGTCCAAGAAGGGAAGGACTCTCCTTCCGGACTGCTCCACCACCGCCGCCGAAGGCGAAGACGAGTGGCTGCTCAGGGCCAAGCCCCTGGCGAAGTCATAAGTATTCGGATACCAGAATAACTCATAGCATACCATTGTCGCATTGGTTCTCCTAATGCCGAGTATGATTATGCACACCGCCCCAAGCCCGTATCGACGTATCTGCGTCGGACGGTTCTTGGACTCGTCGGATATGGATAGTGATCCACTTCCGACCGCCTCCTCCCCTTGCCCTATGGACAATGCCGAGGTATTGTCTCAAGGGGCACCGAGCCAGGGGAGACAGTCCCGGAGGCGCCTCAAGGCGACCTTCCGGACACCAGGAGCAAAGGGAGCAAGGCTCCCGGGGGCTCCAAGTTTGGCTCTCAGCCGAACACCGCGCCGGAACCTCCAGTGGTTCCAGACTCGGGCAGGCGGCTCCCTTCCAAAAGGGGCAAGACACCCGTGCTGGTGACCTCTGTCCATCCATAGGCACCGGACAACCTGCTGGGAGCGCTTCGTGGTGCTTCCATCAACGAAGAGCACCGCACTATTATGACTGCGGTGATCAAGAAGGTTCAGTCCGCCAAGAGCGGACTGACTGAAGCCTGTGCCAGCCTTCTAACAGGCTTTGAGGTAAGTATTTAAACTATAGGAAAAATATTACCGCATAGACAGTAGCCCCTGATGCTCTATTTGGTGTTCACAAAGAAAAGCCGAATAGAGGATCAAATAATATATGTAGGAGTCTAATATAAGTATGTCTATATGCGTATGCAGGCTTCACTGCTGACCTCTGCCGCACTGACTGCGGAGGTCGCCACACTGAAGCAGGACCTCGAGAGGTCCGAGAAAGAGCTCGGCCTTGCCAAGAGGCAGCTCGAGGAGAACAAAGGTAAGTAATACCTTGTCTATAGATATATATATATATATATATATATATATATATATATATATATATATATATATATACAAAAAAGATCCGATTGCAAAATGACAGGATCATCATGAATTTGCCAGGGGCCACGACCGAAGTGGCGACCCTGAAGCAAGCGCTGTCCGAGGCCGAAAACAAAGCGGCACAGGAGCGCACCGAGTGGGAAAGCAAGAGGCACGAGTGGGCGAGGTGCAGCAAGAGCTCCAGGCTCTCGTGACGAAGCACGAGGCTTTGGAGCTTGACTCGAAGACGCGAGAGTCTGAGCTTGCCACGGCCTTCGAGAGCGCAAAAAATGCAAAGGCCGAAGCCAAAAAAGCCGTCCAGGAGATTGAGGCGATGCGGAAGATAGCGGCAGGTAAGGCATTCAATATGCAAAGCAAGCATGTGCAAGTAAATTACTTGTTACTTACCCGAGTCCGGAGCTCTCCAAGAGCATTCGTAGATTTGCCCCGCAGCGTGTCGGATGCCGCGGAATATTACCAGGCCGAGGAGGGAAGCTCGATGGAGAAGTTGTTCTGGTCTCGGTACACTGGGACCGAACACCCGATGCCTGTGAGCGACCAGCTGAAGCAACTGGTCGAGCTGCACAAGGCGGCCGAACAGGCCATGAAGGGCTTAATAGTCCGGATGTGGCCTGGCGACTCCCTTCCCAACAGCTACTTCGGCCTGGTGAGGTGGCTTGTGGATGCCTGCCCACGGCTGGAAGTCATCAAGCGGTCCGTCTACATCGAAGGTGCACGCCGGGCTTTTGCCCGTGCGAAGGTGCACTGGACCAAGATGGACGCCGAGAAGCTGGTGAAGGAGGGGCCGCCGCAGGGCAAGGAGCATCGCCACCCCGAGATGTATTATGAGGGTGTCCTGAAGGGTGCCCGTCTTTTAGCGGACAAGTGTGCGAAAGATGTAATATTTGAATGAACTTGCTCGTGTGATCCTGTATTATGGAAACTTGTTCATATGCGCTATGCAACGCTTATTTGAATTTAAAATATTACCTTCTGTTCGGCTGTTTATGAAATCTAAGAGATGGCTAGTCGTCAGCTTCTGCCCCCATGCCACGAGTGCTGGGGTGTTGGGATAAACCTGAGCACTCTTGTTCCCATTTTTGGGTCCTTCGAGGGAGGTGCTCAGCACAGCGAACAAGGCAATCGGACTATAATGTTTTATCACTCTCACTTAGCCGTAGAATTCTATAATTTTAAATTTTGGTGAAGCCCCTAGTATTCGGAAGGCCGAATTCGGGGCGCTATACACGCCTTAAGTCGGACAAAGCCGGCTCTTCGCTCTAAGCGGCATAAGTCTTTAGGGACTCGAAACCTCTCGAATAGTGACCAGTCTCTCGCCTTATCATGACTGTCAGTTTTAGCTTTCTCTACTGAGGTGCTTAGCCCAGCTGAACCAGGGCACAATCGCAGTAGTTCTCCCAGTGCTACCTTAGCCGATATAGCGGAACATAAGGTACCAAAACATGGGAGCCGGGCAAACCCAACTATTAACCCAAGACATGATTCGGAGCTGATGCATATAATGCTATAAGTTCGGGGTGCCGCACTATCGAAAGTGTTTGGACTTCTCACACCGTAATATGGGGTATGCTTAAGCCGCTAGCGTATTAGCTGTACCAGAGTGTACGGGTGCTGGATGTCATGAATGAATATATATATATATAAAGGAAGAATAAAGAATGCGATAATAGTCTAGTGCTATGCATTGTTTATTCAAAAAGGTGCATTAAAGCAGAATGATACAAGTAGTGCGATAAGCAAAAATTAGGACTATTTGACATGTCCCCTCCAAGGGCAAGCTGAGGAATGTTATTTAAAGCAGGTATTTCACTCGTTGTCAGAGACCACCTGGGAGTTCCGTGGTGTGACGTAGCTTTCTGCCTCCTTGGTTGTTGCATCGTGTGTCCGGCAACCGTACTGCCGGACGGGGTTTCCAAAGATTAAGGTCCTAAAAAAGAGAAAAATAACAAAGCGGGAAGCCCCTAGTGCGGTTGAGCCGCGTCTTGGGGCGTGCCATAGTCGTGCCCCCTCCCTACCTGTGCCCATGGTATTTTTAATGCGTAATTATGTACGCGTGGCACGGATTTCGCCGTTTGGCTGGTACTAGGGTGGGGGCCGCATTGCTATGTGAGCTCGGAATGTGCCAGGCGGTCTTGTTGTCGATTACTCCGGGCGCGCTTGAAGGTGTCCGGGTCTTGAATTACCGAACTGATGGAGTGCCTTAAGAGGCTACTTTGCGCTTCTGCTGCGAGGGCCGCGGTGTGCTCCTCCGTACAGAGAGAGCGCTCTGTGTTTCCATTAACTATAATGAACCCCCGAGGTCCTGGCATCTTGAGCTTGAGGTATGCATAATGCGGTACCGCATTGAATCTCGCAAATGCGGTTCGCCCGAGCAGTGCATGATAGCCACTGCGGAACGGGACTATATCGAAGATTAAATCCTCACTTCGGAAGTTATCCGGGGATCCGAAGACCACTTCCAGTGTGACTGAGCCTGTGCAATGGGCCTCTACACCTGGTATGACGCCTTTGAAGGTCGTTTTTGTGGGTTTGATCCTTGAGGGCTCTATACCCATTTTGCGCATTGTGTCCTGATAAAGCAGGTTCACGTTGCTTCTGCCATCCATAAGGACTCGAGTGAGGTGAAATCCATCAATGATTGGGTCTAGGACCAGTGCGGCGAATCCACCATGACGGGTACTAGTGGGGTGGTCCCTGCGATCAAAGGTGATCGGACAACAGGACCATGGGTTGAACTTTGGGGCGACTGGCTCCAACGCATATACGTCCCTTAGCGCACGCTTCCGCTCCCTCTTGGGGATGTGGGTTGCGTATATCATGTTCACCGTCCACACTTGTGGGGGGAACCTCTTCTGTCCTTCGGTGTTTCGGCTGCCGGGGCTCCTCCTCGTCATCGCTATGGGACCCCTTATCTTTGTTTTCGGCGTTTAACTTGCCGGCCTGCTTGAACACCCAACAGTCCTTGTTGGTGTGTGGTGGGCTGGCTTGTCAGGGGTGTCGTGTATTTGACACGAGCGGTCGAGTATACGGTCCAAACTGGACGGGCCCGGAGTGCTTCTTTTGAATGGCTTTTTCCGCTGACCGGGTTTAGAGCCTTTGAATCCGGCATTGACTGTCGTATCCTCGGTATTGTCGCTATTGATGCGGCGCTTATGTTTGTTGCGATGTGACCTGCCATTGCCGACCTTGGTATCCGAAGTAACATGGTTCTTTGATATGTTATTGCTGTGAGCCAGCTAGCTGTCCTCTCCTGCACAAAAGTGGGTCATGAGTGTCGTGAGGGCTGCCATAGATTTCGTCTTTTCCTGGCCAAGGTGCCAGGTGAGCCACTCGTCGCGGATGTTGTGCTTAAAAGCTGCTAGGGCCTCTGCATTCGGACAGTCGGCGATTTGATTTTTCTTTGTTAGGAACCGTGTCCAGAATTGCCTGGCCGATTCCTCAGGCTGCTGAATTATGTGGCTCAAGTCATCGGCATCCGGTGGTCGCACATAAGTGCCCTGGAAGTTGTCGAGGAATGCGGCTTCCAGGTCTTCCCAACAGCCAATGGATTCTGCTGGCAGGCTGTTGAGCCAATGCCGAGCTGGTCCTTTGAGCTTGAGTGGCAGGTATTTCATGGCGTGTAGATCATCACCGCGGGGCATGTGGATGTGCAGGAGGAAATCCTCGATCCATACCGTAGGATTTGTTGTGCCGTCGTATGATTCGATATTTACGGGTTTGAAACCCTCTGGGATTTGGTGATCCATTACTTCGTCTATGAAGCATAGTGGGTGTGCGGCGCCTCTGTACTGGGCTATATCGCGACGCGGCTCAAGTGAGTCTTGCCCGATGTGTTCGGCCCGGCCGGACTTACTTTTACTGTATCCGGCGTGATGGTTATCGTCTCGCATAGTGGCGCGCCCTCATGATCCGTAGATCGATCTTGCATGTTTTGCTTTGTCCTCCAATACGTCTCGCAAGTCTGGCGTATTTCCCCATGCCTTGACATTTTTATTTGAGTGGCGTCGAAGTGCGGGCTGAGCTTTTGGCTAAAATGCCTCTCTGTCGCGGCCTCGAGGTGGCCGGTCAGCCGCATCATATGCTGTAGATGTAGGTTTGAGTGCTTCCTCCTCCAATCGGGGTAGCAACCTACGCTTTGGGTAACTCTTGGAGGGGCGTTCGAGTTTATATTCCTCGGGCGCAAGGACTTCAGTCCATCGGTCAGCTAGCAAATCTTGATCAACTTGAAGCTGCTATTGTTTTTTCTTAAGGCTATTTGTCGTGGCTATAAGCCGGCGCTTGAAGCGCTCTTGTTTGACAGGATCCTCAGGCATGACAAATTCGTCATCGTCGAGGCTTGCCTCATCTTCGGAGGGAGGCATGTAATTATCATCCTCCGCCTCTCCATCTGCCGCTCTCTCGGGAGGGCTGGCTTCTCCATCCTCCTGCCCTAAATCTTGCTGGAGGGGATTGTTGTCGTCTTTGGCACTGTCCGGAGTGGTATTATCTCTTGTGCCGGTGTCACCGCTTTTGCTTTGGCGAGACTTAGAGCGGCGCCGCTGACGTCGGTGCTTGGGTTGCTTCTTGGAGGGGTCATCCTCCGATGTCTCGTCGCCATTGCCTTCTTTGGGTGTGTCCACCATGTATATATCATATGATGAGGTGGTTGTCCAGTTCCCTGTGGGCAGTGGTTCCTCTTCGTCTCCCGCATCGTCGTCCATACCATCGATGTCTTCGGAGTCGAAGTCGAGCATGTCGGTCACGTCGTCGATAGTGGCTACTAAGTGGGTGGTGGGTGGGCAGCGAATTTCTTCGTCATCCTCATCCCAATCTTGCCGGACATAGTTCGGCCAGGATTCTCCTGACAAGGTGAGAGACCTTAATGAGTTCAGTATGTCACCGAAGGGCGAGTGCTGAAAAATATTCGCGAAGGTAAATTCCATGATCGGCGCCCAATCGGATTTTATAGGCACAGGCACAGGTGGTTCAGAGTCCGTTGCCTGGGAGGAATCCAGTAGTTCGGCGTCACGGCTCTCGTGAAGGGTAAGGTTGATACTCGGCTCGATCGCCAATGAGAGTGAGGCCTCCATGGCGGGGTCTATCCACCCGCCCATGGATGGCGCAACTGGCTCCGAATTGAGGGTCGGAGCGGTTGCATGCGCGATCTCCTGGACACTGTCCGATGGCAGAGCTAAATCATGCTTATCATGACTATGTGGCGCACTAAGCAGGGGCTCGAATCTATCGAAGATCAAGTCTTCGCGAATATCTGCCGTGTAGTTTAAGCTTCCAAACCTGACCTGGTGGCCAGGGGCGTAACTTTCGATCTGCTCTAGATGGCCAAGCGAGTTGGCTTGTAGTGTGAAGCCGCTGAATACAAAGATCTGTCCGGGGAGAAAAGTCTCACCATGGACTGCATAACTATCGATGATTGAAGGAGCCATCAAGCCTAATGATGACGAAACAGAGGAACTCTCAATGAAAGCACCAATGTCGGTGTCAAAACCGGCGGATGTCGGGTAGGGGGTCCCGAACTGTGCGTATAAGGCGGATGGTAACAGGAGGCAGGGAACACAATGTTTTACCCAGGTTCAGGCCCTCTTGATGGAGGTAAAACCCTACGTCCTGCTTGATTTATTCTTGATAATATGAGTAGTACAACAGTTGATCTACCACGAGATCGGAGAGTCTAAACCCTAGAAGCTAGCCTATGGTATGATTGTGTGTTGTCCTACGGACTAAAACCCTCTGGTTTATATAGACACCGGAGGGGGCTAGGGTTACACAAGGACGGTTACAAATGACGATATATACATATCCGTATTGCCTAGCTTGCCTTCCACGCCAAGTAGAGTCCCATCCGGACACGGGACGAAGTGTTCAATCTTGTATCTTCATAGTCCAACAATCCGGCCAAAGGATATAGTCCGGCTGTCCGGAGACCCCCTAATCCAGGACTCCCTCAGCCCCCTTTCCCAGTGAGCTTGCGTAGCATACAGCTCGCATGCTTCTCGGTGAGCCTATGCATTGGAGGACAGCTTGCACACCTCTCGGTCAGCCTGTGCACCGAACTACGCTCGCATGTCTCCCGTTCAGTCATGGTCAAGCAGATGTCCACACGACACCTCCTACAGCCATTAAAACCAAGACACGTGGCATCACGTGAATGGTTAACAGAACGCACATGGTTTGTATTATACAAACGTTTCAGATATTAAAGTGGCAGCTATTTTTTCAAAATGCCTTTGTTGGCTATCATTATTCGAGTGCGCCTTCTCCCAAAATGGACACGGAAAATGCCACAACATGTTGGGTGCCATTCCATGATAGCATGCCAAGCTTCAGGAATTTCAGACGAGTTTTGGATTTACTATAATTTAAAAACCAGGCATCTCAATGTTTTACCAGCAATCAACAGCGCCCTAGTGTTTGAAATTCATTCCCATTTCTTGCATGGGACCTAAGCATGCACCCCAGGATATAGATTTGTTTTTCAACCAATTTATATGCACTGGAGCATGTGCACGTAGTTCAAATTTGAATTATGCACATAAATGCATTGAAAACTCAATTAATGCATAAAAATGTCCAAACAAACCCCGAAAAATCCCAAAAATTGACACAATACTCCTGTTGTTCTATGTTGACACAAGAAATTTTTTGAAAGCAATAAGAGGCAACGGATATCGTCCCGTCCCCAAAGGTGGTACGTTCCCTATTGAAACCATCATGCTTGTTGTGAGAAGCTCTGGTTTGTGAGAAGCATATACCTGAACCTGCCCCAAATGGGACAATTTTTTTACCAAGGCATGTTGATGCTGCTCCATGATAGCATGCCAAGTTTCATGAATTTCAGATGAGTTTTGGATTTACTAGAATTTAAAAACCAGGCATCTCAATGTTTTGCCAGCAATCAACAGTGACGTGGTGTTTGAATTTCATTCCCATCTCTTGCATGGGACCTAGAAATTCACCCAAGGACACACATGTGATTTTTCAACCATCTTTAGTGCATTGTAGCATGTGCTTGTAGTTCAAATTTTAATTATGCACATAAAATGCCTAGAAACCCCTGTTAATGTATAAAAAGGCCAAACGAACCCCGAAAAATTCCAAGATTAAACACAACACTCATGTTGTTTTATGTTGACACTAGAATTTTTTTAAAGCAATAAGAGGCAACGGATATCGTCCCGTCCCCAAAGGTGGTACATTCCCTATAGAAACCATCATGCTTGTTGTGAGAAGCTCTGGTTTGTGAGAAGCTTATACCCGAACCTGCCCCAAATGGGACAAATGTTTTGCCATGGCATGTTGATGCTGCTCCATGATAGCAAGCCAAGTTTCATGAATTTCAGATGAGTTTTGGATTTACTAGAATTTAAAAACCAGGCATCTCAACGTTTTGCCGGCAATCAAAAGTGGCATGGTGTTTGAATTTCATTCCCATCTCTTGCATGGTACCTAGAAATTCACCCAAGGACACACATGTGATTTTTCAACCAACTTTGGTGCATTGGAGCATGTGCTTGTAGTTCAAATTTGAATTATGCACATAAAATGCCTAGAAAACCCAATTAATGTATAAACAAGGCCAAACGAACCCCGAAAAATTCCAAGATTAAACACAACACTCCTGTTGTTCTATGTTGACACTAGAAATTTTTTTAAAGCAATAAGAGGCAGCGGATATCGTCCCGTCCCCAAAGGTGGTATGTTCCCTATCAAAACCATCATGCTTGTTGTGAGAAGCTCTGGTTTGTGAGAAACTTATACCCAAATCTGCCCCAAAGGGGGAAAAATTTCACCACGACTTGTTGATGCCTCTCCATGATAGCATGCCAAGTTTCATGAATTTTAGAAGAGTTTTGGATTTATTAGAATTTAAAAACAAGTATCTCATTGTTTTGTCAGCAATCAACAGTGCACTGGTGTTTCAAGTTCATTCTCATCTCTTGCATGGGACCTAGAAATTCACCCAAGGACACACATGTGATTTTTCATCCAACTTTGGGGCATTCGAGCATGTGCTTGTAGTTCAAATTTGAATTTTGCACATAAAATGCCTAGAAAACCCAGTTAATGTATAAAAAGGCAAAACGAACCCCAAAAATTTCCAAGCTTAAACACAACACTCCTGTTGTTCTATGTTGACACTAGAAATTTTTTGAAAGCAATAAGAGGCAACGGATATCGTCCCGTCCCCAAAGGTGGTACATTCCCTATCGAAACCATCATGCTTGTTGTGAGAAGGTCTGGTTTGTGAGAAGCTTATACCCAAACCAGTGCCAAATGGGACAAAATTTTCACCATGGCATGTTGATGCCGCTCCATGATAGCATGCCAAGTTTCATGAATTTCAGATGATTTTTGGATTTACTAGAATTTAAAAATCATGTATCTCAATGTTTTGCCAGCAATCAACAATGCCCTGGTGTTTGAAATTCATTCCCATCTCTTGCATGGGACCTAGAAATTCACCCAAGGACACACATGTGATTTTTCAACCAACTTTAGTGCATTGGAGCATGTGCTTGTAGTTCAAATTTGAATTATGCACATAAAATTCCTAGAAAACCCAGTTAATGTATAAAAATGGCCAAACAAACTCCGAAAAATTCATTCCCATTTCTTGCTTGGGACCTGTAAGCATGCACAGAGGGACACAGATTTGATTTTTCAACCAATTTGCATGCACCGGAGCATGTGCATGTAGTTTAGTTTTCAATTGTGCACCTGAAATGGCTAGAAAACCAGTTTAATGTATAAAATGTCCAAACGAACCCTGAATAATTCCAATTCTTTTATGACACACATATAGTTGCATGTTCACTGCAGATAAAAGGTCGAGCAATTCAAATAGCGTCCATTGCCGCTGTGACCCCATTTTGTAATTCAAATCAAGTAGACCCCACATAGTTTATTATCACCAACCGTGTGAGATGTAGTACAAAATATCTTTGAGTACCGTCGGTGTATATAGTACGCCTATTGCTTATGCAAGAAGGTGCATCGGCTACAGTCCAAAGCCGGCGTGTCAAGCACACTAGCTCGCTCCCCAAAAACTCCCGCCTCTGCATCCCTCGCAATCTCGAAAATATCTACCGCCAGGAAGGTTTTAATGTTTGATAGTACACGATTAGTGAAGGAAATATGCCCTAGAGGCAATAATAAAGTTGTTATCTATATTTCCTTATATCATGATAAATTTTGATTATTCATGCTAGAATTGTATTAACCGGAAACTTAGTACATGTGTGAATACATAGACAAACAAAGTTTCACTAGTATGCCTCTACCAGACTAGCTCGTTGATCAAAGATGGTTAAGTTTCCTAGCCATGGACAAAGAGTTGTCATTTGATAAACGGGATCACATCATTAGAGAATGATGTGATTGACTTGACCCATCCGTTAGCTTAGCATGATGATCATTTAGTTTACTACTATTGCTTTCTCCATAATTTATACATGTTCCTATGACTATGAGATTATGCAACTCCCGAATACTGGAGGAACACTTAGTGTGCTATCAAACGTCACAACAGAATAGGGTGACCATAAAGATGCTCTACAGGTGTCTCCGATGGTGTTTTTTGAGTTGGCAAAGATCGAGATTAGGATTTGTCACTCCGTGTATCGGAGAGGTATCTCTGGGCCCTCTCGGTAAAGCACATCACTATAAGCCTTGCAAGCAATGTGACTAATGAGTTAGTTACGGGATGTTGCGTTACGGAACGAGTAAAGAGACTTTTCGGTAACAAGATTGAACTAGGTATTGAGATACCAACGATCAAATCTCAGGCAAGTAACATACCGATGACAAAGGGAACAACGTATATTGTTATGCGGTTTGACAGATAACAATCTTCGTGGAATATGTAGGAACCAATATGAGCATCCAGGTTCCGCTATTGGTTATTGACCAAAGATGAGTCTCGGTCATGTCTACATAGTTCTCGAACCCGTAGGGTCCGCACGCTTAACATTCGGTATTATGAGTTTATGTGTTTTGATGTACCGAAGTTTGTTAGGAGTCCCGGATATGATCACAAACATGACGTGGAGTCTCTAGATGGTCGAGACATAAAGATCGATATATTGGATTACTATGTTTGGACATAGGAATGGTTCCGGGTGAGTCCGGCCATATACCGGAGTACCGGGAGGTTACCGGAACCCCCCAGGAAGTATCTGGGCCTTATTGGGCCATAGTGGGAGAGAGGAGAAGGAATCCTAGGAGGGGGCGCCCCCCCCAAGCTCAATTCGAATTGGGTCCCCCCCTTTCCTTCCTCCTTCCTTCCCCTTCCTTCCTCTCCTAGTCCAACTAGGGAGGGGGGGGGGAATCCTACTCCCGGTGGGAGTAGGACTCCTCCAGGGCACGCCATAGAGGGACGGCCCTCCCCCCTCCTCCACTCCTTTATATACGAGGGAGGGGGCACTCCAAAGACACACAAGTTAACAATTGTCTTAGCCGTGTGCGGTGCCCCCTCCACCATAATCCACCTCGGTCATATCATTGCAGTGTTTAGGCGAAGCCTTGTTCCGGTAGCTTCACCATCACCGTTATCACGCCGTCGTGCTGACGAAGCTCTCCCTCGACACTCAGCTGGATCTAGAGTTCGTGGGACGTCACCGAGCTAAACGTGTGCAGATCGCGGAGGTGTTGTACCTTCGGTGCTAGGATCGGTCGGATCGTGAAGACGTACGACTACATCAACCGCTTGTCTTAACGCTTCCGCTTTCAGTCTACGAGGATACATGGGCAACACTCTCCCCTCTCGTTGCTATGCATCACCTAGATGGATCTTTCGTGTGTGTAGGAAATTTTTTGAAATTACTGTGTTCCCCAACAGTGGCATCCGAGCCAGGTCTATGCATAGATGTTATATGCACGAGTAGAACACAAAGGAGTTGTGGGCGTGGGTATATACATATTTCTTGCCATCACTACTTGATTCTTGATTCAACGGTATTGTTCGATGAAGCAGCTCAAACCGACATTACGCGTACGCTTACGCGGGACTGGTTCTACCGATGTGCTTTGCACACAGGTGGCTAGTGGGTGTCAGTTTCTCCAACTTTAGTTGAATCGGATTCAATGAACAGGGTTCTTTCTGAAGATCAAAAAGCAATCACTATACCGTGTTGTGGTTTTTGATGCGTAGGTAAGAACGGTTCTTGCTCGGCCCGTAGAAGCCATGTAAAACTTGCAACAACAAAGTAGAGGACATATAACTTGTTTTTGCAGGGCATGTTATGATGTGATATGGTCAAGGCCTGATGCTAAATTGTATTGTACGAGATGATCATGTTTTGTAACAGAGTTATCGTCAACTGGCAGGAGCCATATGGTTGTCGCTTTATTGTATGAAATGCAAACGCCATGTAATTTCTTTACTTTATCACTAAGAGGTAGCAATAGTCGTAGAAGCAATAGTTGGCGAGATGACAACGATGCTTCAATGGAGATCAAGGTGTTAAGCCGGTGACAATGGTGATCATGACGGTGCTTTGGAGATGGAGATCAAAGGCACAAGATGATCATGGCCATATCATATCACTTATATTGATTGCATGTGATGTTTATCCTTTATGCATCTTATTTTTCTTAGTTCGGCGGTAGAATTATAAGATGATCTCTCACTAAATTTTAAGGTATAAGTGTTCTCCCTGAGTATGCACCGTTGCTACAGTTCGTCGTGCCGAGACACCATGTGATGATCGGGTGTGATAAGCTCTACATTCACATACAATGGGTGCAAGCCAGTTTTGCACATGCGGAATACTCTGGTTAAAATTGACGAGCCTAGCATATGAAGATATGGCCTCGGAACACTGAGACCGAAAGGTCGAGCGTGAATCATATAGTAGATATGATCAACATAGTGATGTTCACCATTGAAAACTGCTCCATCTCACGTGATGATCGGACATGGTTTAGTTGATATGGATCATGTGATCACTTAGATAATTAGAGGGATGTCTATCTAAGTGGGAGTTCTTAAGTAATTTGATTAATTGAACTTTAATTTATCATGAACTTAGTACCTTATAGTATTTTGCATGTGTATGTTGTTGTAGATAGATGGCCTGTACTGTTGTTCCATTGAATTTTAATGCATTCCTAGAGAAAGCTAAGTTGAAAGATGATGGTAGCAATTACACGGACTGGGTCCATAACTTGAGGATTATCCTCATTGCTGCATAGAAGAATTACGTCCTGGAAGCACCGCTAGATGACAAACATGCTGCAGGAGCAACGCCAGATGTTGTGAACACTTGGCAGAGTAAAGCTGATGACTACTCGATAATTCAGTATTCCATGCTTTACGGCTTAGAACCTGGACTTCAACAACATTTTTAACGTCATGGAGCATATGAGATGTTCCAGGAGTTGAAGTTAATATTTCAAGCAAATGCCCGGATTGAGAGATATGAAGTCTCCAATAAGTTCTACAGCTACAAAATGGAAGAGAATAGTTTTGTTAGTGAACATATACTCAGAATGTCTGGGTACCACAACCACTTGACTCAACTGGGAGTTAATCTTCCTGATGATAGTGTCATTGACAGAGTTCTTGAATCATTGCCACCAAGCTACAATTGCTTCATGATGAACTATAATATGCGAGGGATGGATAAGACGATTCCCGAGCTCTTCACAATGCTAAAGGCTGCGGAGGTAGAAATCAAGAAGGAGCATCAAGTGTTGATGGTCAACAAGACCACCAGTTTCAAGAAAAAGGGTAAAGGGAAGAAGGGGAACTTCAAGAAGAATAGCAAGCTAGTTGCTGATCAAGTGAAGAAGCCCAAGTCTGGACCTAAGTCTGAGGCTGAGTGCTTCTACTGCAAAGGAACTGGTCACTGGAAGCGGAACTGCCCCCAGTATTTGGCGGAGAATAAGGATGGCAAAGTGAAAGGTATATTTGATATACATGTTATTGATGTGTACCTCACTAATGCTCGCAGTTGTGCATGGGTATTTGATACCGGTTCTGTTTCTAATATTTGCAACTCGAAACAGGGGCTACGGATTAAGCGAAGATTGGCTAAGGACGAGGTGACGATGCGCGTGGGAAATGGTTCCAAAGTCGATGTGATCGCCGTCGACACGCTACCTCTACTTCTACCTTCGGGATTAGTTTTAGACCTAAATAATTGTTATTTGGTGCCAGCATTGAGCATGAACATTATATCTGGATCTTGTTTGATGCGAGGCGGTTATTCATTTAAATCAGAGAACAATGGTTGTTCTATTTATATGAATAAAATCTTTTATGGTCATGCACCCTTCATGAGTGGTCTATTTTTACTAAATCTTGATGGTAGTGATACACATGATCATAGTATTTAAGCCAAAAGATATAAGTTTAAGAATGATAGTGCAACTTATTTGTGGCACTGCCATTTAGGTCATATTGGTGTAAAGCGCATGAAGAAACTCCATGTTGATGGGCTTCTGGAATCACTTGATGCTTGCGAACCATGCCTCATGGCAAGATGACTAAGACTCCGTTCTCTGGAACAATGGAGCGAGCAACAGACTTGTTGGAAATAATACATACTGATGTATGCGGTCCGATGAGTAGTGATGCTCGCGGCGGGTATCGTTATTTTCTTACCTTCACAGATGATTTGAGAAGATATGGGTATATCTACTTGATGAAACATAAGTCTGAAACATTTGAAAAGTTCAAAGAATTTCAAAGTGAAGTGGAAAATCATCGTAACAAGAAAATAAAGTTTCTACAATCAGATCGTGGAGGTGAATATTTGAGTTATGAGTTTGGTCTTCATTTGAAACAATGCGGAATAGTTTCGCAACTCACACCACCTGGAACACCACAATGTAATGGTGTGTCCGAACGTTGTAACCGCACTTTATTAGATATGGTGCAATCTATGATGTCTCTCACTGATTTACCGCTATCATTTTGGGGTTATGCTTTAGAGACGGCTGCATTCACGTTAAATAGGGCACAATCAAAATCCGCTGAGACAACACCTTATGAACTGTGGTTTGGCAAGAAACCCAAGTTGTCGTTTCTTAAAGTTTGGGGCTGCGATGCTTATGTGAAAAAGCTTCAACCTGATAAGCTCGAACCCAAATCAGAGAAATGTGTCTTCATAGGATACCCAAAGGAAACTGTTGGGTACACCTTCTATCACAGATCCGAAGGCAAGATATTCATTGCTAAGAATGGATCCTTTCTAGAGATGGAGTTTCTCTTGAAAGAAGTGAGTGGGAGGAAAGTAGAACTTGACGAGGTAATTGTACCTACGCCCTTATTGGAAAGTAGTTCATCACAGAAATCAGTTCCAGTGATTCCTACACCAGTAAGTGAGGAAGCTAATGATGATGATCATGAAACTTCTGATCAAGTTACTACCGAACCTCCTAGGTCAACCAGAGTAAGATCCGCACCAGAGTGGTACAGTAATCCTGTTCTGGAGGTCATGTTAATTGACCATGACGAACCTATGAACTATGAGGAAGCGATGATGAGCCCAGATTCCGCAAAATGGCTCGAGGCCATGAAATCTGAGATAGGATCCATGTATGAGAACAAAGTGTGGACTTTGGTTGACTTGCCCGATGATCGATAAGCCATAGAGAATAAATGGATCTTCAAGAAGAAGACTGACGCTGATGGTAATGTTACTGTCTACAAAGCTCGACTTATTGCAAAAGGCTTTCGACAAGTTAAGGGAGTTGACTACAATGAGACCTTCTCACCCGTAGAGATGCTTAAGTCCGTCTAAATCATGTTAGTAATTTCCACATTTTATGATTATGAAATTTGGTAAATGGATGTCAAAACTGCGTTCCTTAACGGATATCTTAAAGTTGTATATGATGTGACCAAAAGGTTTTGTCGATCCAAAAGGTGCTAACAAAGTATTCAAGCTCCAGCGATCCATTTATGGACTGGTGCAAGCCTCTCAGAGTTGGAATATACACTTTGATAGTGTGATCAAAGCATATGGTTTTATACAGACTTTTGGAGAAGCATGTATTTATAAGAAAGTGAGTGGGAGATCTGTAGCACTTCTGATATTATATGTGGATGACATATTGCTAATCGGAAATGGTGCTGAATTTTTGAATAACATAAAAGGATACTTGAATAATAATTTTTCAATGAAAGACCTCGGTGAAGTTGCTTATATATTGGGCATCTAGATCTATAGAGATAGATCAAGACGCTTAATTGGACTTTCACAAAGCACATACCTTGATAAAGTTTTGAAAACGTTCAAAATGGATCAAGCAAAGAAAGGGTTCTTGCCTGTCTTACAAGGTGTGAAGTTGAGTCAGACTCAATGCCCGACCACTGCAGAAGATAGAGAGAAAATGAAAGTCATTCCCTATGCTTCAGCCATAGGTTCTATCGTGTATGCAATGTTGTGTACCAGACCTGATGTGTGCCTTGCTATTAGTTTAGCAGGGAGCTACCAAAGAAATCCAGGAGTGGATCATTGGACAGTGGTCAAGAACATCCTAAAATACCTAAAAAGTACTAAGGATATGTTTCTCGTTTATGGAGGTGACAAAGAGCTTGTTGTAAATGGTTACGTCGATGCAAGCTTTGACACTGATCCGGATGACTCTAAGTCAAAAACCGGATACGTATTTTTATTAAATGGTGGAGATGTCAGTTGGTGCAGTTCCAAGTAGAGCGTCGTGGCGGGATCTACATGCGAAGTGGACTACATAGCTGCTTAGGAAGCAGCAAATGAAGGAGTTATATCCGATCTAGGTGTCATACCTAGTGCGTCGGGTCCAATGAAAATCTTTTGTGACAATACTGATGCAATTGCCTTGGCAAAGGAATTCAGATTTCACAAGAGAACCAAGCACATCAAGAGACACTTCAATTCCATCCGCGATCAACTCAAGGAGGGAGACATAGAGATTTGCAAGATACATACGGATCTGAATGTTGCAGACCCGTTGACTAAGCCTCTCTCACGAGTAAAACATGATCAGCACCAAGACTCCATGGGTGTTAGAATCATTACAATGTAATCTAGATTATTGACTCTAGTGCAAGTGGGAGACTGAAGGAAATATGCCCTAGAGGCAATAATAAAGTTGTTGTTTATATTTCCTTATATCATGATAAATGTTTATTATTCATGCTAGAATTGTATTAACTAGAAACTTAGTACATGTGTAAATACATAGACAAACAGAGTGTCACTAGTATGCCTCTACTAGACTAGCTCGTTCATCAAAGATGGTTAAGTTTCCTAGCCATGGACAAAGAGTTGTCATTTGATAAACGGGATCACATCATTATAGAATGATGTGATTGACTTGACCCATCCATTAGCTTAGCACAATGATCATTTAGTTTACTGCTATTGATTTCTCCATAATTTATACATGTTCCTATGACTATGAGATTATGCAACTCCCGAATACCGGAGGAACACTTAGTGTTCTATCAAACATCACAACGTAACTGGGTGACTATAAAGATGCTCTACAGGTGTCTCCGATGGTGTTTGTTGAGTTGGCATAGATCGAGATTAGGATTTGTCACTCCGTGTATCGGAGAGGTATCTCTGGGCCCTCTCGGTAATGCACATCACTATAAGCCTTGCAAGCAATGTGACTAATGAGTTAGTTACGGGATGTTGCATTACGGAACGAGTAAAGAGACTTGCCAGTAACGAGATTGAACTAGGTATTGAGATACCGACGATCGAATCTCGGGCAAGTAACATACCGATGACAAAGGGAACAACATATATTGTGCGGTTTGACCGATAAAGATCTTCGTAGAATATGTAGGAACCAATATGAGCATCCAGGTTCTGCTATTGGTTATTGACCGGAGATGAGTCTCGGTCATGTCTACATAGTTCTCGAACCCGTAGGGTCCGCACGCTTAACGTTCGGTGATAATCTGTATTGTGAGTTTATGTATTTTGATGTACCGAAGGTAGTTTGGAGTCCCGAATATGATCATGGACATGGTGAGGAGTCTCGAAATGGTCGAGACATAAAGATCGATATATTGGATGACTATGTTTGGACATTGGAATGGTTCTGGGTGAGTTCGGGCATATACCGGAGTACTGGGAGGTTACTGGAACCCCCCGGGTAGTATATGGGCCTTATTGGGCCATAGTGGGAGAGAAGAGAAGGGAGCCGAGGAGCCCCCCCCCCCCCCCGCCCCTAAATTCCAATCCGAATTGGGTGGGGGCGGCCCCCCTTTCCTTCCTCCTTCCTTCCCCTTCCTTCCTCTCCTAGTCCAACTAGGGAAGGGGGGAATCCTACTCCCGGTGGGAGTAGGACTCCTCCAGGGTGCGCCATAGAGGGCCGGCCCTCCCCCCTTCGCCACTCCTTTATATACGGGGGAGGGGCACCCCAAAGACACACAAGTTAACAATTGTCTTAGCCGTGTGCGGTGACCCCCTCCACCATAATCCACCTCGGTCATATCGTTGCAGTGCTTAGGCGAAGCCCTGTTCTGGTAGCTTCATCATCACCGTCATAACACCGTGATGCTGACGAAGCTCTCCCTTGACACTCAACTGGATCTAGAGTTCGTGGGACGTCACCGAGCTGAACGTGTGCAGATCGTGGGGGTGCCGTACCTTCGGTGCTAGGATCGGTTGGATCATGAAGACGTATGACTACATCAACCGCGTTGTAATAACGCTTCCACTTTTGGTCTACGAGGGTACATGGACAACACTCTCCCCTCTCATTGCTATGCATTACCTAGATGGATATTGCGTGTGTTTAGGAAAAAAAATTAAATTACTGTGTTCCCCAACAATTAGTATGTGCGGACCGTGTGCGATGTCTGTTACTCCCGCTCTGCTTCAGTCCCTTGATTCAAATTTTCAGTAGCCCCGGCATTTTACTCCCACCTCTGCATCCCTTGCAATCTCAAAAATATCTGCTCGCCCTTGATCCAAATTTTTAGTAGCCTCGGCATGTTACTCCCACCTAGTAAAATTTTCAGTTGCCGCAGTATTTCCTCAAACACAACCTCCGCTCACACAGACACACACAACCCTCAAAACCATTGGTAGGTCGCCGCCATCACCGACGCCTACATCCTCAACCTCTACCTATGTTCCGGGGATTTCGAGGAGCCAATGGCCAAAAAGAGGTTTATCGTGGCCTTTTCGCCCAACGCCGGTGAGGTGGCCGTTGAGTTGTCCCCATCGTCCACCGTGGGCCCGATCCTCCATCGACGATCCCCCAATCTGCCCGCCGTCGCGCCCCTACGCTGGTTCGAGGACTTCCCCGTCCTCCCCTGGAGCCGGCAGCCAACGAAGTCCTACCTCGGGGTCCAGCAGCGGCGGTGGGGGACGTGGGTCACCGAGATTACAGATCGAGAGACCCGCACCCGCCGGTGGCTCAGTAGCTTCCACACGGCCGAGCTCCCGGCCATGGAGTACGACCGCTGGCAGGTCTGCTACCACAGCGTGGCGGCTAGGCTCAATTTCCCCTTTGGCACACATCCGGTCGACCTCGTTCCGCTGGAGCCAGGGTGGTGAGCTCGGCTATGGTGCTGGAGGACCGCTAGGCGTGGGAGTGCCTCGAGGCCGAGGCCGCCGACGAGGCCTACATGCAAGAGCTCTGCCGGCAGCACCCGGAGCTCGTGGAGGCGGAGCGGGCGATCTTTGCCGGCGCGTAGGGCGGCGAGGTTATCGCGCTCTCCTCTGATGACGAGGTCGAAGGCGGCGAGGATGGCGGCACAGAGGGCGGCAATGTTATCGCGCTCTCCTCTGATGACGAGGTCGAAGGCGGCGGAGACGGCGGCGCGGAGGGCGTCGAGGTGGGCCCCGAGGACGAGGAGATCGACATCGACGAGTGGAGGAGTGCCTTCCCCAATGATCCCGACGACGGTACTGGCCCGGACCCGGCTCTCGGCACACCGTACATGACGAGGAAGGATTGGCTCGACCACTAATTCAACCAAAAGTAGTTTAGCTTAGTTTAAATTTATGTTTTATGTTCGGTTATGCAAAACTATCTATGTTTATGTTTGAATGCATGCTACTTTCGGTTGAACCTGCTTTGAACTTGATCAAATTGAAGTTTACAACCTTAAGTTTAGGGGATCGACTAGAAAAGGCCAAAAATTGTTGGAGTATATATATATATCCACTAAGGGTTTTAGTCCTTTAACTTTTTAAGGATCGCCTAGAGATGTCCTTATGACTTGTTTATTTCAGTTCTTCATAATGTGATGCTCTATATGTGCAACTATTTGCCATGCAGTTCAATTTCATCAATAACAGTTTGAACAATACCACTATGAATTACAATATTTGGTTTTTGTTAAGGATATTGCAGTTAACATGCCGTTTCATTTTTCAATTGTTGTTTAGCAACATGCATTGTACCGAATGACTAAATATGCAATCCCATGCTACATAGCAACAAGGAAGAGTGTTACCTTAATGTTCTGATGATGTCTAGATATACATGTAATAAAATCTTATATAATGGGATGGATGGAGTGTTGTACTACATCATTTCTCAATTGTTGTTGAGCTTCTAATATTAACTTGGTGCTTTTAGGTACATATATCATTGCCAAAGATCCACACTTCGACCCTTTCTGCGTATGGGGCAATGAGATATTCATGAACCAGCATCAAGTGAGGAAACTGATAAAGATTGTTATTAAAATGGGTCAAAAGATGTCAATCGAACTATTTGTTTACACTTTATGCAAGACAACGGTGAACTGCGGGATGGTAAGTAAGAACCCTGTAGCCTTCTTTTTACTGCCCGTAATGAGTTGTGTTAGATGACAATATCTGAAGATTTTTTCTTTTGCAGTGGATCCTGAAGCAGTTTACTCAAGATTACCTCTCAAACTACATGATTGGCGGCCGGCCATCACAAGGGGTTGGACTAGAGTCCTGCATGCCTTCTGCATCCAGGAGAGCACAATAGGGCCATTTCGCTTCACCTTGTTCAGCAACTGGAATGTCTATCGCCTCTTTCTTTACCATCTATAATAGTACAAGTATAGAACCCTGGTACATCATTCTTTATTTGGTGCTTATGTAATTCTTAAACATATGTACCTGTGAATCGAATAATGCATTGGTTATTTGAACCTGATGGATATGAATAAAGCTATAGCCTACTTTCAAGTTTAAATTAGGTACAATTTTAAATAGCAGCAATTAAATTAGGGCGAAATTACGTTGTGCGGGTCATTACGACACACACGGTTGGTAAAACACAAACGTTTGTGATATACACCATAATCTGACATGGTTCACAAAGAGGAAACGTGTGCAAGCATGCACACAGTTGTCGTTTGCAAAGCGTGTGTGATGTCAGACACTATCACATACGGTGCGGGAAAACTAAATGTGTGTGATTGTCTGCCTACCATACACCGTTTATAATCATGAACTGTTTGTGATGTGCCAGGCATCGTAAAACTCCCGTGCCTAGAATCTGCCTAGAAAACTCCCACTCTTGGAATCTGCCTGGTTTTAGGCAGAACCACAAAACTCCGACTGCGATGGCAATGCAAGCACAAACGAGTAGCAAGGATGAAGCATTTGGGATATTCGAGATATCGGAAATGGTTATATAGGGACAACTGTATGCATGAAGGCTCCCTATCCCCGATGGTTTCTGGGTCGTGTGGGAAGGACCCCCCTATCGCCCACACTCACTTGGTGACGGTTCCAAATGTCATCGCGGAAAGGGGTCAAAAACCGTTTGTTTAGGACTGACACGCACCAGTGAGTGTTGATCCTAAATGTGTGCACTTTGCATTCCAAAAGCATATCTAAAGTAGTGCACACATCTAGGGGGAGCCTGTCTATATTTTGTAGACTATGGGCTTGCACACTTCATTGCTATATTTTTTGTGCAAATCCTATGTTGTCATCAATCCACCAAAAAGGGGGAGATTGTTAGGGCATATTTCTCCCTAAGTGGTTTTGGTGATTGATTACAATGTGCTCGTGGACTAATCGTATGCATTGAGCGTTTCAGATTATCTAACATATGGCACAAGACGGTTGAAGCCCCTCTGAGTTTCAGTGTGAAGACGGTTTTCATTCCCACGTTTCTTTTTATGGTGGAGTTGAGTCGTAGGGAAAACCATACAATCAAGATGTGGTCTGCTTCGGAAAGATTTGGGTGGAATCATCACGTACACACTCATATCGCACCCATCTCATCTTTCCGCTTCTTTCGAATTGTCCATCTATCTTGTTGAAGAAGTGGTGGAGAGCTGCAAGCGGTAGTACCGCTGCTAGTCCCGCTTCTACTACCGCTCACGGTTGTGGTCTCGACTTTTCGTGTCGGGTTCTGCGATAGTACCTCTGGGCCTCTATCGTGCTACCTTGTTAAACCCTGGAGGACGAGCGAAAGTAGTAGGGGTAGTAGAGGTGGTAGTACCACTTGTAGGCAGTAGTTTTGCCCCTACCATCACTGCTAATACCGCTATGTGCTCTGTTCTCCCATGTTACTTCTTTATCCTTGGCATCCTGTAGGAAGCGGTAGTACCGTTCCCGGAGCGGTAGTACCTCTTGTGTGAGGGCTGAGAAGAGCATAATGGTTGGATTTGTTCCCCACTATAAAAGGGGGCCTTCTTCCCCAAGAAGACCTACCTCTTCCTCCCCCAAACTCCATCGTTACTCCATGATGTCTACTACACAACCTTCCTCTTGTAGACGTTGTTGGGCCTCCAAGTGCAGAGGTTATTAGGACAGTAGCAAATTTCCCTCAAGTGGATGACCTAAGGTTTATCAATCCGTGAGAGGTGTAGGATGAAGATGGTCTCTCTCAAACAACCCTGCAACCAAATAAAAAAGAGTCTCTTGTGTCCCCAACACACCCAATACAATGGTAAATTGTATATGTGCACTAGTTCGACGAAGAGATGGTGATACAAGTGCAATATGGATGGTATATATATAGGGTTTTGTAATCTGAAAATATAAAAACAGCAAGGTAACTAATGATAAAAGTGAGCACAAACGGTATTGCAATGCGTTGAAACAAGGCCTAGGGTTCATACTTTCACTAGTGTAGGTTCCGTCAACAATAATAACATAATTGGATCATATAACTATCCCTCAATATCCAACAAAGAGTCACTCCAAAGTCACTAATAGAGGAGAACAAACGAAGAGATTATGGTAGGGAACGAAACCACCTCAGAGTTATTCTTTCCAATCAATCTGTTGGGCTATTCCTATAAGTGTCACAAACAGCCCTAGAGTTCGTACTAAAATAACACCTTAAGACACAAATCAACCAAAACCCTAATGTCACCTAGATACTCCAATGTCACCTCAAGTGTCCGTGGGTATGATTATACGATATGCATCACACAATCTCAGATTCATCTATTCAACCAACACATAGAACCTCAAAGAGTGTCCCAAAGTTTCTACCGGAGAATGAAGACGAAAACGTGTGCCAGCCCCTATGCATAGGTTCATGGGCGGAACCCACAAGTTGATCACCAAAACATACATCAAGTGAATCAATAGAATACCCCATTGTCACCCCGGGTATCCCACGCAAGACATACATCAAGTGTTCTCAAATCCTTAAAGACTCAATCCGATAAGATAACTTCAAAGGGAAAACTCAATCCATTACAAGAGAGTAGAGGGGGAGAAACATCATAACATCCAACTATAATAGCAAAGCTTGCGATACAGCAAGATTGTACCACCTCAAGAACACGAGAGAGAGAGAGAGAGAGAGAGATCAAACACATAGCTACTGGTACATACCCTCAGCCCCGAGGGAGAACCACTCCCTCCTCGTCATGGAGAGCGCTGGGATGATGAAGATGGCCACCGGAGAGGGATTCCCCCTCCGGCAGGGTGCCAGAATGGGTCTAGATTGGTTTTCGGTGGCTACAGAGGCTTCTGGCGGCGGAACTCCTGATCTATTGTGTTCCTCGAAGTTTTTAGGGTATATGGGTATATATGGGAGGAAGAAGTACGTCGGTGGACCTCCGGGCTGTCCACGAGACACGGGGGCGCGCCCAGGGGGGTGGGCGCGCCCCCCACCCTCGTGGGCAGCCCGGGACTCTCCTGGTCCAACTCCGATACTCCGTGGGCTTCTTCTGGTCCAAAAATAAGTTCCGTGAAGTTTCAGGTCAATTGGACTCCGTTTGATTTTCCTTTTCTGCGATACTCTAAACAAGGGAAAAAACAGAAACTGGCACTGGCTCTGGGTCAATAGGTTAGTCCCAAAAATAATATAAAAGTGTCTAATAAAGCCTATAAACATCCAAAACAGATAATATAATAGCATGGAACAATCAAAATTATAGATACGTTGGAGACGTATCAGCATCCCCAAGCTTAATTCCTGCTCATCCTCGAGTAGGTAAATGATAAAAACAGAATTTTTGATGTGGAATGCTACCTAACATATTCATCATGTATTTCTCTTTATTTTAGCAAGAATGTTCAGATCAATAAGATTCAAGACAAAATTTTAATATTGACATAAAAAATAATAATACTTCAAGCATACTAATAAAGCAATCATGTCTTCTCAAAATAACATGGCCAAAGAAAGTTCATCCCTACAAAATCATATAGTTTAGTCATGCTCCATTTTTGTCACACAAGAATGCTCTCATCATGCACAACCCCGATGACAGGCCAAGCAATTGTTTCGTACTTTAGTAATCCCAAACTTTTTCAATCTTCACGCAATACATGAGCGTGAGCCATGGATATAGCACTATGGGTGGAATAGAATATAATGATGGGGGTTATGTGGAAAAGACAAAAAGGGGAGAAAGTCTCACATCAATGAGGCTAATAAATGAGTTATGGAGATGCCCATCAATTGATGTTAATGCAAGGAGTAGGGATTGCCATGCAATGGATGCACTAGAGCTATAAATATATGAAATCTCAACAAAATAAACTAAGTGGGTGTGCATCCAACTTGCTTGCTCACGAAGACCTAGGGCACTTGAGGAGGCCCATTGTTGGAATATACAAGCCAAGTTCTATAATGAAAAATTCCCACTAGTATATGAAAGTGACAAAACAAGAGACTCTCTATAATGAAGATCATGGTGCTACTTTGAAGCACAAGTGTGGAAAAAAGGATAGTAGCATTGTCCCTTTTGTAATTTTCTATTTGGCCTTTCTTTTTTTTGGCCCCCTTTTTTTATTTGGCCTTTCTCCCTTTTTTGGGACAACGCTCTATTAATGATGATCATCACACTTCTATTTATTTACAACTCAAAGATTACAACTCGATACTAGAACAAGATATGACTCTATATGAATGCCTCCGGCGGTGTACCGGGATTGCGATGAATCAAGAGTGACATGTATGAAAAATTATGAACGGTGGCTTTGCCACAAATACGATGTCAACTACATGATCATGCAAAGCAATATGACAATGATGATGCGTGTCATAATAAATGGAACGGTGGAAAGTTGCATGGAAATATATCTCGGAATGGCTATGGAAATGCCATAATAGGTAGGTATGGTGGCTGTTTTGAGGAAGATATAAGGAGGTTTATGTGTGAAAGAGCGTATCATATCACGGGGTTTGGATGCACCGGCGAAGTTTGCACAACTCTCAATGTGAGAAAGGGCAATGCACGGTACCGAAGAGGCTAGCAATGATGGAAGGGTAAGAGTGCGTATAATCCATGGACTCAACATTAGTTATATAGAACTCATATACTTATTGCAAAAATCTACAAGTCATCAAAAACCAAGCACTACACGCATGCTCCTAGGGGGATAGATTGGTAGGAAAAGACCATCGCTCGTCCCTGACCGCCACTCATAAGGAGGACAATCAAAGAACACCTCATGTTTCAAATTTGTTACATAACGTTTACCATACATGCATGCTACGGGACTTGCAAACATCAACACAAGTATTTTTCAAATACACAAATACTCAACTAGCACAACTTTAATATCACTATCTCCATATCTCAAAACAATTATCAAGTATCAAACTTCTCTTATTATTCAATGCACTCTATATGAAAGTTTTTATTACATCCCTCTTGGATGCCCATCATATTAGGACTAGTTTCATAACCAAAGCAAACTACCATGATGTTCTAAAGACTCTCAAAATGATATAAATGAAGCATGAGAGTTCATTAATTTCTATAAAATAAAACCACCACCGTGCTCTAAAAAGATATAAGTGAAGCACTAGAGCAACAACAAACTACTCCGAAAGATATAAGTGAAGATCAATGAGTAGTCGAATCATTATGCAACTATATGAAGACTCTCTAACATTTAAGAATTTCAGATATTGGTATTTTATTCAAGCAGAAAGCAAATCTAAATAAATTAAAATGACGCTCCAAGCAAAACACATATCATGTGGTGAATAAAAATATAGCTCCAAGTAAAGTTACCGATGAACGAAGACGAAAGAGGGGATGCCTTCTGGGGCATCCCCAAGCTTAGGCTCTTGGTTGTCCTTGAATATAACCTTGGGGTGCCTTGGGAATCCCCAAGCTTAGGCTCTTGCCACTCCTTATTCCATAGTCCATCAAATCTTTACCCAAAACTTGAAAACTTCACAACACAAAACTTAACATAAAACTCGTAAGCTCCGTTAGTATAAGAAAGCAAATCACCATCATAAGTAACTGTAATGAACTCATTATAAATTTATATTGGTGTAATATCTACTGTATTCCAACTTCTCTATGGTTCATACCCTCCGACACTACTCATAGATTCATCAAAATAAGCAAACAACACAATGGAAACAGAATCTGTCAAAAACAGAACAATCTGTAGTAATCTGTAGGTTTCGACCACTTCTGGAAATCATAAATTCTCAAATAAATTGGTCGACCTGAGGAATTTATCTATTAATCATCTTCAAAAATAATTAACTAAATATCACTCTCCAGTAAAAAATGGCAGCAAATCTCGTGAGCGCTAAAGTTTCTGTTTTTTACAGCAAGATCAACAGGACTTTCCCCAAGTCTTCCCAATGGTTCTACTTGGCACAAACACTAATTAAAACATAAAAAATCAATCATAACAGGGGATAGATAAATTATTTATTACTAAACAGGAGCAAAAAGCAAGGAACAAAAATAAAGTTGGGTTGCCTCCCAACAAGCGCTATCGTTTAACGCCCCTAGCTAGGCATGATGATTTCAACGATGCTCACATAAAAGATAAGAATTGTAACATAAAGAGAGCATCTTGAAGAATATGACTAGCACATTTAAGTCTAACCCACTTCCTATGCATAGGTATTTTGTGAGCAAACAACTTATGGGAACAAGAATCAACTTGCATAGGAAGGTAAAACAAGCATAACTTCAAAACTTTAAGCACATAGAGAGAAGACTTGATATTATTGTAATTCCTACAAGCATATGTTCCTCCCTCATAATAATTTTCAGTAGCATCATGAATGAATTCAACAATATAACTAGCACCTAAATCATTCTTTTCATGATCTACAAGCATAGAAAATTTACTACTCTCTACATAAGCAAAATTCTTGTCAATCGGAATAGTGGGAGTATCATAAGAGACTCGAATACTATAAATTGTTTCCACATTAAAATAGTAATGTTCAGGGAAAGGGTAATCATAATCATGACAAGTTTTATAAATATAATCATCACTACTTTTTATAGCATAAGTTTCATCACAATAATCATCATAAGTAGCAACTTTGTTCTCATCATAATCAATTGAAACCTCTTACAAGATAGTGGAATCATTACTAAATAAAGTCATGACCTCTCCAAATCCACTTTCATAAATATAATCATCATAAGTAGGAGGCATGCTATCATCATTATAAATTTTCATATCAAAACTTGGGAGACTAAAAATATCATCTTCATTAAACATAGCATCCCCAAGCTTGGGACAAACATTAATTACAGCAAATATATTCTCAAAAACATCATCTTCATCAAACATAACATCCCCAAGCTTGGCCCTTTTCATATCATAAGCATAATCACACTCATCATTAATAGCATGGATAGCACCAATAGTATAGCAATTATCATATTCTTCCAAGCAAGTGCCAAAAAAAATTCAAGATCATAAGAAGTATCATTATCTTCCCAATCATAATCATCACAACAAGCAATAGGCATAACGAGATCATCATCAAGTGCATCATCTTTCACAATTATATTTTCATGAGGCACAACAGTAATAGGAGCAGCATTATTTGGGAGAGATATCTTTTTACCTCTCTTCTTTTTTCTTTTCTTCTTCTTCACCACATCATGTGTGGGTTCAACCCTCTTTTTGGGGCTCCTTATTAATGAGATTGGTTGAACATAAGGCTCCTCCTCGTTACCTGATTCATCATAAGAAATAATAGGAGGGTATTTGGAAGTCTCTTCCCTTTCTTTAGTATTATCTTCATCTTCTATTTGTTTTCTTTTCTTTATGTAATTGGAAATATAAGGATTTTCAATACAATTCACCGCACAATACATATAAATTTCCTCTAGATCAAAACCAAGAAGTTTATCACGGGCAAATACTGGAAGATAGTTAGTTATACGTTTCATTTCTTCATAACCCATAAGCAAACTAAGTTCATTATGATGTGCAAGATAAATCAAGTCATCACAATTTTTGGAAACGATTAGATCATGAAACAATTTGCATCGGATGGTTAAATGACCATGTTCATTGCAAAGTTCACAAGTACGGCCAAGAAAATTTAAATTTTCAGCACAAACATCTAGCCTTTCTTGCAACAATTTAGTTTCTAAATGCTTATGACTCTTGCAATATCTATCTTCCCTATTTGGTGTGTACTGGCGAACCCAATGCACTCCACGAAAATTGATATGTTTATAGGAGACATTTTCATCATAACTAGTGCAATCATCATTAGTACTATGGATATTCAAGGAGTTCATACTAACAACATTGCAATCATGTTCATCATTCAAAGATTTAGTGCCAAACATTTTAATGCATTCTTCTTCTAACACTTTGGCACAATTTTCCTTTCCATCATACTCACGAAAGATATTAAAAATATGAAGCGTATGAGGCAAACTTAATTCCATTTTTTGTAATTTTCTTTTATAAACTAAACTAGTGATAAAACAAGAAACTAAAAGACTCGATTGCAAGATCTAAAGATATACCTTCAAGCACTCACCTCCCCGGCAATGGCACCAGAAAAGAGCTTGATGTTACTACACAACCTTCTTCTTGTAGATGTTGTTGGGACTCCAAGTGCCGAGGTTTGTAGGACAGTAGCAAATTTCCCTCAAGTGGATGACCTAAGCTTTATCAATCCGTGGGAGGCGTAGGATGAAGATGGTCTCTCTCAAACAACCCTGCAACCAAATAACAAAGAGTCTCTTGTGTCCCCAACACACCCAATACAATGGTAAATTGTATAGGTGCACTAGTTCGGCGAAGAGATGGTGATACAAGTGCAATATGGATGGTAGATATAGGTTTTTGTGATCTGAAAATATAAAAACAGCAAGGTAACTAATGATAAAAGTGAGCACAAACGGTATTGCAATGCATTGAAACAAGGCATGGGGTTCATACTTTCACTAGTGTAAGTTCCCTCAACAATAATAACATAATTGGATCATATAACTGTCCCTCAATATGCAAAAGTCACTAATAGAGGAGAACAAACAAAGAGATTATGGTAGGATACGAAACCACCTCAAAGTTATTCTTTCTAATCAATCTGTTGGGCTATTCCTATAAGTGTCACAAACAGCCCTAGAGTTCGTACTAAAATAACACCTTAAGACACAAATCAACCAAAACCCTAATGTCACCTAGATACTCCAATGTCACCTCAAGTATCCGTGGGTATGATTATACGATATGCATCACACAATCTCAGATTCATCTATTCAACCAACACATAGAACCTCAAAGAGTGCCCCAAAGTTTCTACCGAAGAGTGAAGACAAAAACGTGTGCCAACCCCTATGCATAGGTTCAGGGGCGGAACCCACAAATTGATCACCAAAACATACATCAAGTGAATCAATAGAATACCCCATTGTCACGGGTATCCCACGCAAGACATACATCAAGTGTTCTCAAATCCTTAAAGACTCAATCCGATAAGATAACTTCAAAGGGAAAACTCAATCCATTACAAGAGAGTAGAGGGGGAGAAACATCATAAGATCCAACTATAATAGCAAAGCTCGCGATACATCAAGATCGTACCACCTCAAGAACACGAGAGAGAGAGAGAGAGAGAGAGATCAAACACATAGCTACTGGTACATACCCTCAGCCCCGAGGGAGAACCACTCCCTCCTCGTCATGGAGAGCGCCGGGATGATGAAGATGGCCACCGGAGAGGGATTCCCCCTCCGGCAGGGTGCCGGAATGGGTCTAGATTGGTTTTCGGTGGCTACAGAGGCTTCTGGCGGCGGAACTCCTGATCTATTGTGTTCCTCGAAGTTTTTAGGGTATATGGGTATATATGGGAGGAAGAAGTACGTTGGTGGACCTCCAGGCTGTCCACGAGGCACGGGGGCGCGCCTAGGGGGGTGGGCGTGCCCCCCACCCTAGTGGGCAGCTCGGGACTCTCCTGGTCCAACTACAATACTCCGTGGGCCTCTTCTGGTCCAAAAATAAGTTCCGTGAAGTTTCAGGTCAATTGGACTCCGTTTGATTTTCCTTTTCTGCGGTACTCTAAAACAAGGAAAAACAGAAACTGGCACTGGGCTCTGGGTTAATAGGTTAGTCCCAAAAATAATATAAAAGTGTCTAATAAAGCCCATAAACATCCAAAACAGATAATATAATAGCATGGAACAATCAAAAATTATAGATACGTTGGAGACGTATCACTCCAATGCTCATTTCCGCCTGATCTCTATCCCTAGCCAATCAAACTTGTTGATTTTCTAGGGATTGGTTGAAAATGCCCCGATCTACACTTCCACCAAGAGAAATTTGATTCCCCCCGCTAATCCCTTGTGGATCTTGTTACTCTTGGATGTTTGGGCACCCTAGACGGTTGAAGTCACCTCTGAGCCACATTCCATTATGGTGAAGCTTCATGGTGTTGTTGGGAGCCTCCAATTAAGTTGTGGAGATTGCCCCAACCTTGTTTGTAAAGGTTCGGTCGCCGCCTTCAAGGGAACCACTAGTGGAATCACGGCATCTTGCATTGTGTGAGGGCATGAGGAGAATACGGTGGCCCTAGTGGCTTCTTGGGGAGCATTGTGCCTCCACACCGCTTCAACGGAGATGTACTTCCCCTCAAAGGGAAGGAACTTCAGTAACACATCCTCGTCTCCACCGGCTCCACTTGTGGTTATCTCTTAAGTTTGCTTTGTGCAAGCTTTACTCGTGTTATATCTCTTGCTTGCTTGTGTTGCTTGTGTTACTTGCATCATATAGGTTGCTCACCTAGTTGCATATCTAGATAACCTATTTGTTGCAAACCCTAATTTGTTAGGAAAAGTTAAAATTTAGTAGTTTCCTATTCACCCCCCCCCCCCTCTAGTCAACCATATCGATCCTCTCAGCTTGCCGCGGTGCTTGTCTGGTCTTCACCTTGTCGGCTCGGCCTTGCCGGCATGGGTTGTTTTGATGCTTGTTTTGTTCTTGGTCTTCTTGATGCACTTCTTGATCTCTCAAAGAGTCGTTCCCTTTTATTTGGGAACCTTCACTAGGACTTTAAGTTGGCGGGGGAGCCATTACTTTTCTGTGCATAAGTGAGGGTAGTATACATCCATGTTTAATACACCGACAGATGGTAACAGGAGAAGTTGGGACGCAATGTTTTACTCAGGTTCGGGCCCGCTTGATGAGGTGAAAACCTATGCCCTGCTTCTTATATATTGATTGTGATGGGGTACAAGGTACAAGATGATCTATCTTGAGATCATATGAAGATGTTCTAAGCTCTAAAATTGTGCATGTGTGTCTCTACAGGCTAAAACCCCATGGCTTATATAACACCGGGGGTTTCTAGGGTTTACAAATGGTTGGTTGCGATTTAGGGATAGGCATGCCAATCCTTTGGATACATCATGAACTGTATGCCAAGTCTTCAGAGATCATCATTTGGATGATGGTGAGAGTATCAGCCTAGCCAAGACCCATTCGACCATTGGTGGGTCCTTGGCCAGGCCCATAAGAGATGGGTCGACGTGCTGCGTACCCCCCTAATCCGGGACACCGACAGGGACCGCGACATCAACCATGTCCATCATCATCATCCCATTCCCATCTCTTTGTAATACTTAAATACCCAAGAGGGTCCACTATTGTATTATGTTTATCATTCACTATTTTCATAATGATTTGCCCTTTGATGCGTGTCATTCTCATGTTCAAGTAGGCTCTAGTTCTTGGGGATATGGAGGAACCCTATTATTTTTGGATGTTGAGCGCTTAATGGTAGGCAACCCATAATTTTTCAAACATAATATTATTATGAATGAATAAATTTTCATACTGATTATTAGTCTTCGTGATTTAAGAAAAAGGATCAAGAAGATGTTTGTTGGAGAATCATACCTCAGAAGATAATATACATGGATTATAAGAAGAAGAAATAAAAATGAGTCATCTGGAGGTCATATAGGAGAAGACCGTGTCAAGTACGGGCTTACCAACTTGTACCACAGGTTGTACCAAAACAGCAAAAACAATCCTCAAAATCCAGAGGGGGAGATGGCTTCTTCTACGAGCACTCCTGTGGGTGTCGTGGATCTAAGACTGACAGTAGAATGGGGGGTAGGTATGAGGAGGCAAGATCCTAGCTATGGCGAAGTTGTACACATGAGTTTTACGAGTTCAGGCCCTTCGTGGAGGAAGTAACAGCCCTACGTCTCGGTGCCTGGAGGCGGTCGACTGGATTATGTATGTGTGTGTTTACAGGGGGTGCGAACCCTTGTGCCAGTGGAAGGGGTGGCTTATATAGAGTGCACCAAGACCCCAGCCAGCCCATGTTACAAAGGGTTTAAGGTGCATCAAGAGGGGGGCGTTACTGGTAACGCTAGCAATAAAGTGACATAAATGCCGATTAAGTCTATGAAGTAAACGTCCGACCATTGTCGTGCAGAGTGACTTTAGATCTTTTGTCCGTCGAGTGATAGTTGTAGTGGTCGAGTGACTTTGAGTCTTCCGAGTGGAACGCTTCGTAGTAGAGTGGATGATGCTATCCCTCGAATGCTTCTGGTTTTAGGATGATGTCCTAGGGGAGGGTGTCTAGGTCAGGCCTATGACCCTACCCTAGGTACATAGCTTCATCATTAGCCCGCGAATAGTTCAGGGTTTGAGTGGAGAAGGAGTTGAGAACACCTCCAATTCAATTTTCGCGCTTCGAAAGCATCTTATTGGGACCAAATGAGCAATCACGATGACTTCAACTTATTTTTCAGATGCCTTGATCCATTCTTGGTTCTGCCGAGTGAACTTTTACTGGTAAGCTTCGAGTGCAGATATGGGAAAAATCTTCCGTCTGACAGGTTGCTCTGCTGCTCGCGGATATTGTGGGATTCGAATTTTGGGAAGCGCGCGGGGCGGAGGGGGTCGCAGTAATCGGGTTGGATTAGGCAGGGCCGCCTCGATCACTGCGCCACCTTTTTCGCCACATATCGCTTGCGCGGCTGTTGCGGGATTTGATAGGATCACCTGGACCCACGGGTCAGCCACTCGGAAACGACCTCATATAAGGTGCCGGATTGGGTTTTTTGCACAGTGCGTTCCCATTCTTCCTCTTTCTCCCTCGTTTTCTCCGTCACATCCACCTCTGCTCCTGGCGCCGCCACTCTGTGCGAGCTCCGCCCGCTGCAATGGCAAAGGAGAAGACGGTGGCCTTGGAGCGCGCGAAGAAGGCGACGGCGAATGCGAAGGGGAAGAAGTCCAGCTGGGGCGGATCTTCGTCGAGGTCTGGCCTGCCGCGCGGCTGGATCCAGGGTGATTGGATTCGGTCGACGATTAGTCAGGACGACTGTCGGTGTCAAAACCGGTGGATCTCGGGTAGGGGGTCCCGAACTGTGCGTCTAGGAGGATGGTAACAGGAGGCAGGGGACACAATGTTTTACCCAGGTTCGGGCCCTCTTGATGGAGGTAAAACCCTACGTCCTGCTTGATTAATATTGATGATATGGGTAGTACAAGAGTAGATCTACCACGAGATCAAGGAGGCTAAACCCTAGAAGCTAGCCTATGGTATGATTGTATGTTCCTACGGAATAAAACCCTCTGGTTTATATAGACACCGGAGAGGGCTAGGGTTACACAGAGTCGGTTACAATGGTAGGAGATCTATATATCCGTATCGTCAAGCTTGCCTTCCACGCCAAGGAAAGTCCCTTCCGGACACGGGACGAAGTCTTCAATCTTGTATCTTCATAGTCCAGGAGTCCAGCCAAAGGTATACTTCGGCTATCCGAACACCCCCTAATCCAGGACTCCCACAGTAGCCCCTGAACCAGGCTTCAATGACGACGAGTCCGGCGCGCAGATTGTCTTCGGCATTGCAAGGCGGGTTCCTCCTCCAAGTACTTCATAGAAGATTTTGAACACAAAGGTAGTGTCCGGCTCTGCAAAATAAGTTTCCACATATTGCCATAGAGAGAATAATATTTACACAAATCTAATATGCTGACGTATTCCATAGCGTGACATCACACCACGGCCAAGTCTTTATTCGAATCATTTTACTGTCCCAGCTCAGCGCGTTTAGCGAGGCGGTTTCCTTGGCACGTCTTGTCAAAGCAGAGATCGTGTCCCCTTTTTCCAGGATTCTCATCAATACGGGCATGGGTAACCCAACCGCGCCATTGATTACGGCACTTGGGAGATAAGGGAGTTTTACCAGGCTGGTGGGGACGCATAGTCGCGTCCGCCCATATAAGGGGATAAGGATCCACCTTTTCATCCACGCCTTCTTCCTCCTTTGCCTATCCATTTCCGTGCACTCAAGCTCCAGTGCCCAAGTCCGCACACCCCACCTCAACCTTCTCCAGCCATGTCTGGAGCGGGAGGCAAGTGGATGGTCTCCTCCGTCACGGAGGGACACATCAAAAAACTAAGGAAGGCCGGATACTTGTCTAACGACATTGCGCACCGGCTTCCCGAAGAGAGGCAGCTCATCCCCACCCCTAGGCCCCATGAGAGGGTGGTGTTCCTCCCCCATTTCCTCCGCGGACTGGGATTCCCTCTCCACCCATTTGTCCGAGGGCTCATGTTCTACTATGGCCTAGATTTCCACGATCTGGCCCCGAACTTTGTCCTCAACATCTCGGTGTTTATCGTCGTGTGTGAGGCTTTCTTCTGCATCCGCCCCCATTTCGGCCTATGGCTTAAGACTTTCAATGTCAAGCCGAAGGTGGTGCGCGGCACCCAGGAGGGGTGCGGAGGCGCCATGGTGGGCAAGATGCCCAACGTCCTATGGCTTGAGGGCTCCTTCATGGACACCCTAAAGGGGTGGCAATCGGGGTGGTTTTACATCACCGAGCCGCGCGACCCTGAATGGGTCGTAGCCCCCGAGTTCCGATCCGGACCCCCTACGGGGCTCACCTCCTGGAAAGAGATGGGCCTGTCGTGGGGTAAAAAAGGAGAGCTAGCCGGACTCCAAACATGCGTCCAAACCCTGGTGGACAAGAAGCTCAAACTTGTCAACGTAGTCCAGGTTATGATCATCCGTCGGATCCTCCCATGTCAACAACGGGCTTTCAACCTATGAGAGTTTGACCCGGCGCGGCACCGAACTTTGAGCAGGCTCTTCGATACGACGTACGAAGATGCCTGGAAGGTGCTTTTCAAGGGCGCCGAGGCCCCCGCATCCGCTACCGAGGATCGCGGATTCAGCACGCAGCGTCACGCTCGTGCGGTAAGCTGTTTTACCTTTTACAGGGTATTAGTTTTTCATAGTTTGACTCCATGCGGGATCTAAGCTCCCTTACCTTTGACGGGATTGGCAGGAGACGTCCAGACAGATCAACTGTCCGGCTCCTTTTCCCGAAGGCCCAGCGGATGCTCGCTTGGCGAAGCTGCTGGTTCCGGCACCCTATGTGGTGCCGGAGAAGAAGGCCAAGAAGAAGGCCACGGGGACTCGAAAGAGTGCTCGGCGCCTGGAGGTGTCAGATTCATCATCTGACGACTCCAAGACGCACTCCTCCTGTGAAGACGAGGAGGAGGAAGAAGAGACCTCTCCCCCTCCAGCGGGGGAAGGGAAGAAAAGGAAGGCCGCCCCAACTGGGGAGGCCGAAGGGTCCAAGAAGGGGAAGACCCCTCCTCCGGACTACTCCACCAACGCCGACGACGGTGAAGAGGAGTGGCCACACAGGGCCAAGCCCCTGGCGAGATCATAAGTATCCGGACACCAGAGCAATTCATAGTGTTCCTTTCTTGCACAGCTCCTCCTTACGCCGAATATGACTATGCAGTCCGCCCAAGGCCAGGCTCGACGAGTCGTCGAGCGGCCCCCTGGATTCGTTGGATGTGAATTCGCTTCCGATGGCTACCTCCCCCCACCCTATGGACGACGCCGAGGTGGCGTCCCAATAGGTTCCGAGCCAGGAGGAGGTGGTCCTGGAGGCGCTGCAAGGCGACCTCCCGGACTCCAGGCATGAAGGGGATAGAACCCCCAAGGGCTCCTAGTCCGGCCTTGAGCCGGACACCGCGCCAGAACCTTCAACGGTTCCGGACTCCGGTAGGCATCCTACTTCCAAGAGGAGCAAGCCTACCGAGCCGGTGACCTCCATCCAACCGGAGGCACCGAACAATTTGCTGGAGGTGCTTAATGGCGCCTCCATCGACGAGGATTACCGCACTATTATGAGTGCGGTGATCCACAAGGTCCAGTCCGCCAAGAGCGCACTGACTGAAGCCTCTGCCAGCGTTCTAACAGGCTTTGAGGTAAGTAAAGAATATGTAAAAATATTACCGCATAGACAGTAGCCCCTGATGCTCTGTTCGGCGTTCGGAAAGAAAAGCCGAATAGAGGATCTAATAACATTCGCAGGAGTCTAACATAATCAAGTCAATATGCGTATGCAGGCTTCGCTGCTGGCATCCGCCGCACTGACTTTGGAGGTGGATACGCTCAAGCAAAACCTCGCGCGGTCCGAGAACGAGCTCGACCATGCTAAGAGGCAACTCGAGGAGAAGGAAGGTAAGTAATACCTTGCGCAAGTATATAGAGAAGATGTGGTTGCAAAAAATGACAGGATCAACGTGCTATTATAGGGGCCACGACTGAGGTGGCAACCCTTAAGAAAGCGTTGTCCGAGGCCGAAAACAGAGCGGCCGCGGAGCGCACAGAGAGAGGAAAGCAGGAGGCGCGGGTGGAGGAGGTGTAGAAAGAGCTCCAGGCTCTCGTGAAAAAACATGAGAGTTTGGAGCTTGACTCAAAGACGCAAGCGTCCAAGCTTGCGGCAGCCCTCGAAAGCGCGAAGTCTGCCAAGGCCGAAGCCCGGAAATCCCTCCAAGAAATTGAAGCGATGAAGAAGATAGCGGCGGGTAAGGCATTCATTATGCAAAGCAAGCACGTGAAAGTGAATTACTTGTTACTTACCCGAGTCCGGAGCTCTCCAGGAGCATTCATAGATTTGCCTCGTAGTGCGTCTGATGCCGCCGCCTACTACCGATCAGAGGAGCGAAGCTCAACGGAGAAGGTGTTCTGGTCTCAGTATGCTGAGGCCGGACACCTGGTGCCTTTGAGCGACCAGCTAAAGCAAATTGTCGAGCTCCACAAGGTGGCCGAACAGGCCATAAAGGGCCTCGTAGTTCGGCTTTGGCCTGGAGAGGCTCTGCCTGGGAGCTACTTCGGGCTGGTGAGGCGGCTGGTGGATGCCTGTCCACGGCTTGAAGTAATCAAGCGCTCCGTCTGCATCGAAGGTGCCCGTAGGGCGCTTGCCCGTGCTAAAGTGCACTGGGGCAAGATGGATACGGAGAAGCTGGTGAAGGACGGGCCACCGCCGGGCAAGGAGCATCGCGTCCCGGAAGCGTATTATGAGGGCGTCCTGAAGGGTGCCCGCCTTATAGCGGATGAATGCTCCAAAGATGTAATTTTTGAGTAAACTCGCATTTGTGATCCTGTACGCTGAAAACTTGTTCATATGCGCTAAGCAACGCTTTTGAATTTAAAATATTACCTTCTGTGCGGCCGTTTATCAAATTTGAGAGATGGCGAGTCGTCGGCTTCTGCCCCCATGCCACGAGTGCTGGGGTGTTCGGGATAAACATGAGCGCTCTTTTTCCCATTCTTGGGTCCTTCGAGGGAGGCGCTCAACACAACGAACAAGGCAATCGGACTATAATGCTTGAACACTCTCACTTAGCCATAGAATTCTATAATTTTAAATTTCGGCGAAGCCCCTAGTGTTCGGAAGACCGAGTTCGGGGCGCTATCCACGCCTAGGCCGGACAAAGCCGACTCCTCGCTCTAAGCGGCATAAGTCTTTAGGGACTCGAAAACCTCTCGAACAGCGACCAGCTCTCGCCTCATCATGACGGTCAGTTTTAGCTTTCTCTACTGAGGTGCTTAGCCCAGCTCAACTGGGGCACAATCGCAGTAGTTCTCCTAGTGCTACCTTAGCCGATATAACGGAACGTAAGGTACCAAAACATAGGAGCCGGGCAAACCCAACTATTGACCCAAGACATGATTCGGAGCCGATGCATATAATGCTATAAGTTCGGGGTGCCGCACTTGTGAAAGTGTTCGGACTTCTCACACCGTATTGTGGGGTACTTAAGCCCCTGGCGTATTGGCCGTACCAAAGTGTACGGGTGCAACATGTCATTAATGAACATATATTCGTAAAAAAGAGTAATGCAATAATAGACGGAAGCTATGCATTGTTTATTTAAAAAAGCTGCGATCAAAGCAGAACGATACAAATAGTGCAATAAGCAAAAGATGGGACTATTTAACATGTCCTTTCCAGGGGCGAGCTGCGGAATGTTATGTGAAACAGGTATACTGCTCGTTATAGAGACCACCTTAGAGTTCCATAGTGCGGCGTAGCTTTCTGCTTCCCTGGTTGTATCGTTTGTGCGGCAATTGTACTGCCGGACAAGCCTTCCGAAGAATGGAGTCCTGAAAATAAGAGAAAATTAAGAAATCGGCAGCCCCTAGTGCGGTTTAAGCCGCGTTTCGGGCGTGCCGTGATGGTGCCCCTCCCCCTGTGCCCATGGTATTTCCAGAGCGTAGTTATGTACGCGCAACACTGGTTTCGCAAGTTCGCGAGGGCTGGGGTTGGGGCCGCATTGCTACGCTTGCTCGGAACGTGCCAGGCGGTCTTGTTGTAGGTTACTCCGGGCGCGCTTGACGGTGTCCAGACGTTTAATGGCCGGACTGGAGAATTGCCTTGAGAGGCTGCTTTGTACTTCCGCTGCGATAGCCGCCGTATGCTCCTCCGTTCGGAGAGAGCGTTCGGTGTTTCCATTGACCGTGATGACTCCTCGAGGGCCTGGCATCTTGAGCTTGAGGTATGCGTAGTGCGGCACCGCATTGAACTTGGCAAATGCGGTTCGCCCGAGCAGTGCGTGATAGCCACTGCGGAACGGGACTATGTCGAAGATTAACTCCTCGCTTCGGAAATTATCCGGAGATCCGAAGACCACTTCAAGTGTAACTGAGCCTGTACAGTTGGCCTCTACACCTGGTATGACGCCTTTAAAGGTCGTTTTAGTGGGTTTAATCCTCGAGGGATCGATGCCCATTTTCCGCACTGTATCCTGGTAAAGCAGGTTCAGGCTGCTGCCGCCGTCCATAAGGACTCTAGTGAGGTGAAATCCGTCAATAATTGGGTCTAGAACCAATGCGGCGAATCCGCCATGACGGATGCTAGTGGGGTGGTCCCTTCGATCAAAAGTGATCGGGCAGGAAGACCATGGGTTGAACTTTGGGGCGACTGGCTCCATCGCGTATACGTCCCTTAGCGCACGCTTCCGCTCCCTCTTGGGGACGTGGGTTGCGTATATCATGTTCACCGTCCGCACTTGTGGGGGAAAACCTTTCTGTCCACTGTTGTTCGGCGGCCGGGGCTCCTCCTCGTCATCGCTATGCAGCCCCTTGTCTCTGCTTTCGGCATTTAACTTGCCTGCCTGCTTGAACACCCAACAATCCCTGTTGGTGTGATTGGCTGGTTTTTCGGGGGTGCCATGTATCTGGCATGAGCGGTCGAGTATTCGGTCCAAACTGGACGGGCCCGGAGTATTTCTTTTGAATGGCTTTTTCCGCTGACCGGGTTTAGAGCCTCTGAATCCGGCATTAACTGTCGTATCCTCAGCATTGTCGCCGTTAATGCGGCGCTTTTGCTTGTTGCGACGCGACCTGCCACTGCTGTCCTTGGTATCCGAATTACCAGGGCTCTTGGTCATGTTATTGCTGCGAGCTAGCCAGCTGTCTTCTCCCGCGCAAAAGCGGGTCATAAGTGTCGTGAGGGCTGCCATAGATTTCGGCTTTTCCTGTCCTAGGTGCCGTGCAAGCCACTCGTCGCGGATGTTATGCTTGAAGGCTGCTAGGGCCTCTGCGTCCGGACAGTCGACGATTTGATTTTTCTTGGTTAGGAACCGTGTCCAGAATTGTCTGGCCGATTCCTCTGGCTGCTGAATTATGTGGCTAAGGTCATCGGCGTCTGGTGGTCGCACATAAGTGCCCTGGAAATTGTCGAGGAATGCGGTTTCCAGGTCCTCCCAACAACCAATTGATTCTGCTGGCAAGCTGTTAAGCCAATGCCGAGCTGGTCCTTTAAGCTTGAGTGGGAGGTATTTGATGGCGTGTAGGTCATCACCGCGGGCCATGTGGATATGAAGGAGATAGTCCTCGATCCATACCGCAGGATCTGTTGTGCCATCGTATGATTCGATGTTCACGGGTTTGAAACCCTCGGGGATTTGATGATCCATTACTTCATCTGTGAAGCATAGTGGGTGTGCGGCGCCTCTGTATTGGGCTATATCACGACGCAGCTCAAACGAGCTTTGTCTACTGTGTTCGGCCCGGCCGGATTTACTGTATCCGGAGTGACGATTACCGTCTCGTGCCGTGGGGCGCCCACGCGATCCGTAGATCGATCTTGTTTGCCTTGCCTTGTCCTCCAATATATCTCGCAGGTCTGGCGCATTTTCCCGTGCCTTGGTATTTTTTGAGCGGCGCCGGGGTGCGGCTTGAGTGGAGGGCCAGAGGCCTCTCTGTCGCGGCCACGGGGTGGCCGGTCGGCCGCATCATGCGCTGGTGATGTAGGTTTAGGTGCTTCCTCCTCTAATCGGGGTAGCAACCTGCGCTTTGGGTAGCTCTTGGAGGGGCGTTCGAGTTCATACTCTTCGGCCGCAAGGACTTCAGTCCATCTGTCGGCTAGCAAATCTTGATCAGCTCTAAGCTGTTGCTGTTTTTTCTTGAGGCTGCTCGCCGTGGCCATAAGCCTGCGTTTGAAACGCTCTTGTTCGACGGGATCCTCCGGCACGACAAATTCGTCGTCGTCGAGGCTTGCCTCGTCTTCGGAGGGAGGCATATAATTATCGTCCTCGACCTCTCTGTCTGCCGCTCTCTCATGAGGGCTGGCTTCTCCATCCTCCTGTGCTGAATCTTGCTGGAGGTGGTTGTCTTCGGCACTGTCCGGGGTGTTATTATCTCCCGTGCCGGAATCACCGTTTTTGCTTTGGCGGGATTTAGAGCGGCGCCGCTGACGCCGGCGCTTAGGCTGCTTCTTGGAGGGGTCATCCTCCGCTGTTCCATCGCCATTGCCTTCTTTTGGGGTGTCCACCATGTATATATCATACGACGAGGTGGCTTTCCAGTGCCCTATAGGCGCTGGTTCTTGATCGTCTCCTGCATCGGCGTCCATACCGTCGATGTCTTCGGAGTCGAAGTCGAGCATGTCGGTTAAATCATCGACAGTGGCTACGAAGTGGGTGGTGGGTGGGCTTTGAATTTCTTCATCATCCGCATCCCAACCTTGCTGACCATAGTCCGGCCAGGGCTCTCCTGATAAAGAGAGAGACTTTAGTGAATTCAGAATATCGCCGAAGGGCGAGTGCTGAAAGATGTCCGCGGCGGTGAACTCCATGATCGGCGCCCAATCGGGTTCGATCGGTAGGGGCGCGGAGGGCTCGGAGTCTGGAGAGGAGTCCGGCTCCTTGGAGTCACGGGCTTCGCAGAGAATAGGGCTGGTGTTCGGCTCGATCGCCGTAGAGATTGCAGCCCCCGAGGCGGTGTCCAACCACCCATCCTCGATTGGCGCAGTTGGCTCCGAATTAAGGGTCGGAGCTGATGCGGGTGCGGCCCCCAGGGCACTGTTCAGCGGCAGAGCTAGATCATGCCCATCGTGACAGTGCGGCGCGCTCGGCTGCAGCTCGAACCTGTCGAAGATCAAGTCTCCGCGGAGGTCGGCCGTGTAGCTCAAACTTCCAAATCTGACCTGATGGCCAGGGGCGTAGCTTTCGATCTGCTCCAGATGGCCAAGCGAATTGGCCCGCAGTGCAAAGTCGCCAAATACGAAGATCTGCCCGGGGAGAAAAGTCTCACCCTGGATCACATCTTCGTTGATGATCGGAGAAGCCATCAGGCGTAAAAGTGACGACACAGAGGAACTCTCAATGAAAGCACTAATGTCGGTGTCAAAACCAGCGGATCTAGGGTATGGGGTCCCGAACTGTGCGTCTAGGCGGATGGTAACAGGAGGCAGGGGACACAATGTTTTACCCAGGTTCGGGCCCTCTTGATGGAGGTAAAACCCTACGTCTTGCTTGATTAATATTGATGATATGGGTAGTACAAGAGTAGATCTACCACGAGATCAAGGAGGCTAAACCCTAGAAGCTAGCCTATGGTACGATTGTATGTTCCTACGGACTAAAACCCTCCGGTTTATATAGACACTGGAGAGGGCTAGGGTTACACAGAGTCGATTACAATGGTAGGAGATCTATATATCCGTATCGCCAAGCTTGCCTTCCACGCCAAGGAAAGTCCCTTCTGGACATGGGACGAAGTCTTCAATCTTGTATCTTCATAGTCCAGGATTCCGGCCGAAGGTATAGTCCGGCTATCCGGACACCCCCTAATCCAGGACTCCCTCAACGACATCGACGATCTGGCCGAGGGGGGTCTGATTGTTGGGTTTCATAGTAATTTCAAAAAAATTCCTACGTTCACGCAAGATCATGGTGATGCATAGCAATGAGAGGGGAGAGTATGATCTACGTACCTTGTAGATCGACAACGGAAGCGTTTGGTTGATGTAGTCGTACGTCTCCACGGCCCGACCGATCAAGCACCGAAACTACGGCACCTCCGAGTTCTAGCACACGTTCAGCTCGATGACGATCCCCGAACTCCGATCCAGCAAAGTGTCGAGGAAGAGTTCCGTCAGCACGACAGCTTGGTGACGATCTTGATGCACTACCATCGCAGGGCTTCACCTAAGCACCGCTACAATATTATCGAGGACTATGGTGGTAGGGGCGCCGCACACGGCTAAGAATAAGATCACGTGGATCAACGTGTGTTCCTCTGGGGTGCCCATGCCTCCGTATATAAAGGCTCAAGGGGGGGTGCGGCCGGCCTAGGAGAGGCGCGCCAGGAGGAGTCCTACTCCCTCTGGGAGTAGGATTCCCCCCCCCCCCCCAATCCTAGTTGGAATAGGATTCGCGGAGGGGGAAAAGAGAGAGGGAGGCCTGCCCCCTCTCCTTGTCCTATTCGGACCAAGGGAGGGGAGGGGCGCGCGGCCCATCTTGGGCTGCCCCTTCTCTTTTCCACTAAGGCCCACATAGGCCCATATAGCTCCCGGGGGGTTTCAGTAACCTCCCGGTACTCCGGTAAAATCCCGATTTCACTCGGAACACTTCCGATATCCAAACATAGGCTTCCAATATATTAATCTTTATGTCTCGACCATTTTGAGACTCCTCGTCATGTCCGTGATCACATCCGGGACTCCGAACAACCTTCAGTACATCAAAATGCATAAACTCATAATATAAATGTCACGTAACCTTAAGCGTGCGGACCCTACGGGTTCGAGAACAATTTAGACATGACCGAGACACATCTCCGGTCAATAACCAATAGCGGAACCTGGATGCTCATATTGGCTCCTACATATTCTACGAAGATCTTTTATCGGTCAAACCGCATAACAACATACTTTGTTCCCTTTTGTCATCGGTATGTTACTTGCCCAAGATTCGATCGTCGGTATCCCATACCTAGTTCAATCTCGTCACCGGCAAGTCTCTTTACTCGTTCTGTAATACATCATCCCGCAACTAACTCATTTGTTGCAATGTTTGCAAGGCTTTAAGTGATGTGCATTACCGAGAGGGCCTAGAGATACCTCTCTGACAATCGGAGTGACAAATCCTAATCTCGAAATACGCCAACCCAACATGTACCTTTGGAGACACCTGTAGAGCTCCTTTATGATCACCCAGTTACATTGTGACGTTTGGTAGCACACAAAGTGTTCCTCTGGCAAACGGGAGTTGCATAATCTCATAGTCATAGGAACATGTATAAGCCATGAAGAAAGCAATAGCAACATACTAAACGATAGGGTGCTAAGCTAATGCAATGGGTCATGTCAATCAGATCATTCAACTAATGATGTGATCCTGTTAATCAAATGACAACTCTTTGTCCATGGTTAGGAAACATAACCATCTTTGATTAACAAGCTAGTCTAGTAGAGGCATACTAGTGACACTCTGTTTGTCTATGTATTCACACATGTATTATGTTTCCAGTTAATACAATTCTAGCATGAATAATAAACTTTTATCATGATATAAGGAAATAAATAATAACTTTATTATTGCATCTAGGGCATATTTCCTTCACTGATTCCCCACGATTCAGCGCGGCTCCCGGAGGATGAGACCGAGCCACGGCCGCGGGAGGGTGAGTGCGTTCTCCTCGCCACCCATGTTGACCGCGGGTTTTCTTTGCCTCCCCATCCTTTTTTCCGAGGCTTCTTGAACTTCTTTGGAGCACAACTCCACCACTTTTCCCCCAACACCAACGTGTACCTCCCTACCTTCGTGTCCATGTGTGAGAATTTCTTGGGTTGTAGACCACACTGGGGCCTCTTCAAGCACATTTTCATGTGTCGTTCTCAGTCGGTCAAGAAGGCCAACCCGAGTGATGAGAGGACGCATGTGATCCAGATGTGTGGGGGCCTTGGGATTCAAATGAGAGGCAAAAGAACTTTCCTAGCCATGATCCTCCCTGAGTCAGTCCGAGGGTGGCAGTCAACTTGGTTCTATTGCAAAGACCAGCCGACTCCAGGTCAGTCGACTGGACTTCCCCCTTTTTCCATGGCTCTAGTTGAGAAGCCGTCCGGCTTGAAAGTGACCCCGGAGGAGAAAGCGGAGGTGAAGGTGCTGGTTGAGCGGGTGGTCCAACTCATCCGTGATGGCATGATCGGCATGGATTTGCGGGAGGTCTTCCTTAAGCGACGCATTCAGCCACTTCAAGCTCGTGATCATCCGATGTTGATGTATTCGGGCATTTAGGATTCCACTTGGATCCACCCAAAAGAGGTCGACGAGGATACAGTGGAGAAGTGGCTGAGGGGTATCACTCGCAACAAAGATAACCCCAGGGGGTCCAGGAGAGTCCCTCCATTTGACAACTCGCACAAACCAGATAAGGTTCAACTCTAAATTGCCGAGTGTTCTCTTGATTTATCATGTAACTACTTGTTGTCAACCGACTGATTTTTGCTTCACTTGTTACCTTTCAGGCCCTTATTGAGATGTACTCGATGCCCAACGGGGAGCAGGAGCAGGATCCAGAGGGAGAAGTGAGCGGAGGCGAGAGCGGCGAGTGGCACTCTAATGAAGAGGACGAGGAGAGTGACGGCCCGAGTGATGAAGAAGTGGTCGACTCACCTCCCCGTAGGGAAAGGCAATCCAAGCACACTCACGACCCAGCAAGCATCCCTGACAAAGCGACCGCACCGACTAGGCAGTCGTCAAAGCACCCTCGGACGTCTTCTCCAGCGCCTACTGAGAAGGCACCGAAGCAACCGAAAGTTGCGCCATCAAAACCGCAGAAGGCCTTGCCCAAGATCAAAGTGTCCGTTCCTATTGTTTCTAGGTAATAGTTGGACCTGATTTCTTGGTTTAGTACGAATGGAATCTTGGTCAACCCATCGTGATAGACATGACCGATTGAATCTTGAAATTTGCAGTGCTGCTACCTCAGGGACTTCCACCCACATATATGAAGATGAAGAGATGGAAGATGCAGTCACCTCCAACCCGGGTACAATTCTCGTAATCATGTCTTCAATTACTCGACCGTTTTACCGATCGATTAAATTCTGGCGATTGATCTGGGGTCGACTGAATCTTGGTGACTGATCTTTTTGCAGCTCCTCCCAATGTCATTGAACTTCCAGATGATGACGAGGACATGCCACTAAGGCCCAGGAGGAACAAGAAGGCATCAGCTGGCAAGACGTCCCAATCGGCGTTGGCGGCAGAGCCAGCGATTCAACAGCCTGAAGATGTGACTCGAGCTTTTGTTACTTTCGCTGATCCAGTATCAAGTGAACGCCCCACATCGCCGACTGCACCAGTGTTGGCTTCGACCATCCAACTTCATGCCTCGGAACATCAAGCTGCCGCGACTGAGCCGCCAACTCCATTCTTCACCAGCCATCACATTCCAGAAGACCAGGCAGGCGCCGCTGCAGAAGCCATTCGCCAAGCCGGCATAATGATGGAGCGGGTGAAGGTGGTGCATGGAAATAGTCAGGCTGCTTATGACGCCAGTGTGGCCGTTCGAACCAATGTCCAGGTAAGCTGGCTTCCGACTGAACTCTTATCTTGTTGCTTGTTCTGTTAGGATATGCTACCTGAAAACTTTTCTCCATGCAACTTCTTGTTATTCTGCACTTCGCATCTGCGCACCCAGTGGTTGTTTGACGTCTTTGTTGTTTCACTCTTCCACTCGTTCTGGGTGAACCATGTCGAGTGGAATCTGAACCAGTTGGGGCACGCTAAGTGCACCCACTGGGTGTAGTCCCCGAGACCGCAGTCGACTGCTGGCAGTCGGTTGGGGTCTGAGTATATTATATATTTTTTCTTCTTCCACTCGGTCTGGGTAGACCATGTCGAGTGGAATCTGAATCAGTGGGGGCACGATAAGTGCGCCCACTGGGTGTAGTCCCCGAGACTAATGTAGGATGTTTGATTCTGCAGTAGTCTTTAAAGTTTTATTCACTCAGAAGCAAATGATCTTTTATCTTGTCCATTGACGTATCTTTTACTAATTGTAGAAATCTTGTGCACTTATCTCCAAGTTCGCTGAATTCGAGGAAAAGCAGAGACAACTCAACCTTGACTTGGAGCTGGCCCATCAGAACTTGAAAAATGCTAAAGATGAAGTGGCTGGTACGGAAGGTAACAACCTATCGACTATTTATCTTGACCATCCCTCAAGTTATCTCTTTGTTCTTCTGTCTGACCCAAATGTATATTTTGCAGAGAAAATAAGGCAGGCTCTGGCGAAGAAGGACCTTGATCTTGCAGCTGCGCAAAAGGAGGCTCGGGAGAAGACTGCACTTGCTGACAAGAAGTTGGCTTCGGTCGGTGCACTAGAGGAGGAAATCACCAAGCTGAAGGCGTCTCTTACCGAGTCCAACCGAGAGGCGACTCGTCTGAAGAAATATAAAGTGACTCTGAACGAGCAGCTGGAAGGCATGTCTCGTAGGAGAAACGACCTGGAAGCTTATCTGAAAGCACTCTCTAAGAAGCTCTTCCTTATGCTCGAAGGTACTTTTCTTTATCCAACTGATTTACTATTTGCAAGTCACCGTGAACCGGTCGACTCATTAATTCTTTGAATCTGCAGAATTTTGCCAAAACTTTGAAGAAGAAACTAGACGGATAAAACGGGCTTGGACCCCATCATTTCTCCTGTCGGCGATGAGGCTGCCATGAACGTGCTCCGACTAGAATCTCGTGTTGCCAGCGTTACAAGCTATCTTGCTCGCCTGAAGGTGGCGGTGTCGCGCATCGATACGGTACTTTGGCCAAGGGCAACGCTTCAAAATGACCTTGTGTCTCTGATGACTCGACTCAATGAGGTTCCTGGTCGAGTGCAAGAATGGAAGAAGTCTTCTGCCCGATGCGGTGCTGATGTGGCTCTGTCGCTGGTTCGGGTCCACTTCAAAGAAGCTCGAGAAGAGAAGCTGGCAGCGATCAAGGTTGCCAACAACAAAAGGCATGACTTCCAATCCTTCATGGAAACCTTCATTGCTGCAGCCACTCAGATTGCTGACGGAATTGATCTGGATGAGTTCGTCGAGCCTGCAAGCCCTCCTCCTGCGGAATGAACAAACTTTATACGTCGCCTTAAATTTGCCTCAGAATGCCAAGTGATTTTGTAACCGTTAAACTCCTTCGGGCCTGATGCCCGAGTACTTTTATTCGTGTTATGGAACTTTAGGATTTATCTGAACTTGGTTTATCTTCTGAATATGCTTGTGTTTGCCTTCGAGTGGAACTTGTTATTCACTCGGGATAATCTTTGTACTTGAGATGCAGCTCTGAAGTGGAGGTCCCAGTCGACCTGTACCTCATCGTCCTTGCAGGTCAGGATGGAGGACACGTTATGCTTGTGGTGCAGCCTCGAAGGCAAGGTTGTAGTCGACCTGTGCCTCCTCGTGCTTGCACAGGAGGATGGATCGCACGTTGTATTTGTGGCGTAGCCCCGAAGAGAAGGTTGCAGTCGACATGTGCCTCTTCATCCTTGCGGAGGAGGATGGAGTGCACGTTGTATTTGTGGCATAGCTCCGAAGAGAAGGTTGCAGTCGACCTGTGCCTCTTCGTCCTTGCGGAGGAGGATCGAGCGCATGTTGTATTTGTGGCGTAGCTCCGAAGAGAAGGTTGCAGTCGACCTGCACCTCGTCGTCCTTGTGGGTAGGTACACGTTTCAAACTTAGGCGAGTACTGGACTGCAGCTAAGCCCCCGAGTGAGAGGGTTGCTCATCACTCGGTAGGATTTTCTAAACTTAGGCGGGTGCTGGACTGTAGCTAAGCCTCTGAGTGAGAGGGTTGGTCACCACTCGATAGGTTTTTTCAAACTTAGGCGAGCACTGGACTGCAGCTAAGCCCCCAAGTGAGAGGATTGCTCACCACTCGGTAGGATTTTCTGAACTTAGGCGAGTGCTGGACTGCAGCTAAGCCCCCGAGTGAGAGAGTTGCTCACCACTCGGCAGGATTTTTCAAACTTAGGCGAGTACTGGATTGCAGCTAAGCCTCCGACTGAGAGGATTGCTCACCACTCGGTACGATTTTCTGAACTTAGGTGAGTGCTGAACTGCAGCTAAGCCCCCGAGTGAGAGGGTTGCTCACCACTCGGTGGGATTTTTCAAACTTAGGCGAGTATTGGACTGCAGCTAAGCCTCTGAGTGAGAGGATTGCTCACCACTCGGTAGGATTTTTCGAACTTAGGCGAGTACTGGACTACAGCTAAGCCCCCGAGTGAGAGGCTTGCTCACCACTCAGTAGGATTTTTCAAACATAGTCGAGTACTAGACTGCAGCTAAGCCCCCGAGTGAGAGGCTTGCTCACCACCTGGTAGGATTTTTCAAACTTTGGCGAAACGGATTCGCATCTAAGCCTCCGAGTGAGAGCTTGCTCACCACTCAGTAGGATTTTCCAAACTTAGGCGAGTACTGGACTGCAGCTAAGCCCCAGAGTGAGAGGGTTGCTCACCACTTGGTGGGATTTTTCAAACTTAGGCAAGTACTGGACTGCAGCTAAGCCTCCGAGTGAGAGGATTGCTCACCACTCGGTAGGATTTTTCAAACTTAGGCGAGTATTGGACTGCAGCTAAGCCCCCGAGTGAGAGGCTTGCTCACCACTCGGTAAGATTTTTCAAACTTATGCGAGTATTGGGCTGCAGCTAAGCCCCTGAGTGAGAGTCTTGCTCACCACCCGGTAGGATTTTTCAAACTTAGGCGAAACGGATTCGCAGCTAAGCCCCCGAGTGAGAGGCTTGCTCACCACTCGGTAGGATTTTTCAAACTTAGGCGAGTACTGGACTGCAGCTAAGCCTCTCAGTGAGAGGCTTGCTCACCACCCGGTAGGATTTTTCAAACTTAGGCGAAACGGATTCGCAGCTAAGCCCCCAAGTGAGAGGCTTGCTCACCACTCGGTAGAATTTTTCAAACTTAGGCGAGTACTGGACTATAGCTAAGCCTCCGAGTGAGAGGCTTGCTCACCACTCGGTAGGATTTTTCAAACTTAGGCGAGTATTGGGCTGCGGCTAAGCCCCCGAGTGAGAGGCTTGCTCACCACCCGGTAGGATTTTTCAAACTTAGGCGAAACGGATTCGTAGCTAAGCCTCCGAGTGAGAGGCTTGCTCACCACTCGGTAGGATTTTTCAAACTTAGGCGAGTACTGGACTGCAGCTAAGCCCCCGAGTGAGAGGATTGCTCACCACCCAGTAGGATTTTTCAAACTTAGGCGAAACGGATTCACAGCTAAGCCTCCGAGTGAGAGGCTTTCTCACGACTCGATAGGATTTTTCAAACTTAGGCGAGTACTGGACTGCAGCTAAGCCCCCGAGTGAGAGGCTTGCTCACCACCCGGTAGGATTTTTCAAACTTAGGCGAGACGGATTCGCAGCTAAGCCTCCGAGTGCTAGGCTTGCTCACCACTCGGTAGGATTTTCTAAACTTAGGCGAAATGGATTCGCAGCTAAGCCTCCGAGTGATAGGCTTACTCACCACTCGGTAGGATTTTTTTGTTTAAAACTTAGGTGAAATGGATTCGCATCTAAGGCACCCACTGGGGGATTTAGAACATATACAAAAGGAACAACAATCATTTAAGAGACTGTAAAACTGTGTCTTTGATAATCAAACTAAATGGCATTTCTTATTACATCTCAATAGTTTGAATGCTTAAGTGTAAAAGGGGCGGAGCAGCTCCGCATTCCAAGCGCGTGGCTCGACTTTCTTGTGCTCGACATTGTATAAGTGATATGCTTCGTTGTGGAGCACTCTGGTGATAATGAAGGGGCCTTCCCAAGTAAGGGCGAGCTTGTGTGGTTTCTGCTGATCCACTCGAAGAACCAAGTCTCCTTCTTGAAATGCTCGACCCCTCACGTTTCTGGTGTGGAATCGATGCAGGTCTTGCTGATAAATGGTCGATCGGATCAGGGCCATCTCTCTTTCCTCTTCCAGGAGGTCAACTGCGTCTTGCCGAGCCTGTTCTGCTTCATCTTCTGAGGAAAGCTCGACTCTGGGTGCATTGTGAAGCAAGTCACTCGGAAGTACAGCTTCAGCTCCATAGACCAAGAAGAATGGAGTTCGGCCAGTCGACCGATTAGGAGTTGTCCTCAAACCCCAAAGCACTGCTGGAAGTTCATCGACCCAGGCGCCTGCCACGTGCTTGAGATCACGCATCAGTCGGGGTTTCAGTCCTTTGAGAATCAATTCGTTTGCTCTTTCAGCTTGTCCATTCGACTAGGGATGGGCGACTGAAGCATAGTCGACTCGAGTGCCTTGGGAAGCGTAGAAGGCTCTGAACTCATCAGAATTGAAGTTCGACCCATTGTCAGTGATGATGCTATGCGAAACACCATATCTGAATGTTAAGTCTATGATGAAACTGACCGCGGTACTGGCTTCAAGACTTTTGATAGGTTTGGCTTCAATCCATTTGGTGAACTTGTCGACTGCCACGAGTACATGAGTGAAACCACTCCTACCCGTTCTCAGAGGTCCAACCATGTCCAAACCCCAAACAGCAAAGGGCCAGACGAGTGGAATGGTCTTCAGGGCTGACGCAGACTTGTGAGACATGTTGGACTAAAACTGGCAACCTTCACATCTTTCGACTATTTCTTGTGCCATCTTATTTGCCCGTGGCCAATAAAATCCCGCTCGGTATGCTTTGGCCACAATGGTTCGAGAGGACGCATGGTGACCACAGGTCCCCGAGTGGATGTTGTTAAGGATCACTCGACCTTCTTTTGGTGTTATGCATTTCTGGCTTACTATAGTTACGCTTCCTTTGAACAGCTACCCCCTTATCACAGTAAAAGCTTTGGATCAGCGGACGGTCTGTCGGGCCTCTTCTTCGTCCTCTAGGAGTTCCTTCCTAAGAATGTACGCGATGTACGGCACTATCCAGTCGGGAGTGATGATCAAAACCTCCATGATCAAGTCGACCACGGCCGGGACTTCAACTTCAGTCGGATCAGTGGCGCTCTTTGGTTGTGGCGGCTCTTCAGTGAAAGGATCTTCCTGGACTGAAGGTGTATGAATATGTTCCAAAAACACATTACTGGGAATGGCTTCTCTCTTGGAACCTATCTTCGCCAAATCATCCGCTGCTTGATTTTTCAGTCGGGGTATGTGATGGAGATCTAAACCCTCAAACTTCTTCTCTAACTTTCTCACTGCATTACAATAGCCAGTCAAAGCTGGGCTTCTGACGTCCCACTCCTTCATTACTTGATTCACCACTAAATCTGAGTCGTTGTAGACCATGAGGCGACGGACGCCGAGTGAAATGGCCATACGCAACCCGTACAAAAGTGCCTCATATTCAGCTTCATTGTTGGAGGAATCAAAATGAATCTGGAGAACATAGCGGAGCTTGTCGCCTCGGGGGATACCAATACTACCCCAGCACCGGAACCATTCAGCATCTTAGATCCATCAAAGAACATGGTCCAATGGTCCGAGTGAATCTGAGTCAGTAGTTGTTGTTCGATCCACTCGGCGAGGAAATTTGTTATTGCCTGGGATTTGATAGCCTTCTTTGCCTCAAACTTGATATCCAAGGGAAGGAGTTCAATCGCCCACTTTGCCACTCGACCAGTTGCATCTCTGTTGTTCAGAATTTCTGACAATGGTGCGTCGCTAACGACTGTAATGGAGTGATCAGAGAAATAATGTGCAACCTTCTTTGTGGTCATCTAAATCCCATAAACAAGCTTCTGATAATGTGGATATCTTTGCTTGGATGGAGTAAGAACTTCAGAAACATAGTATACTGGGCGCTGAACTTTAGAGGCTTTTCCTTCTTCTTCCCGCTCGACCGTGAGTACTGTACTGACAACTTGTCCAGTGGCTGCAATATAAAGTAGTAAAGGCTCTTTGCTGATTGGGGCAGCGAGCACCGGCTGGGTGGAAAGCAGGGCTTTGAGTTCTGCAAATGCTGCATCAGCTTCAGGAGTCCACTCAAACTTGTCGGATTTCTTCATTAGTCGGTAAAGAGGCAATGCCTTTTCACCGAGGCGAGAAATGAATCGACTCAAGGCGGCAAAACGACCAGTAAGATTCAGGACATCATGCACACGCACAGGGCGCTTCATCCACGAGTATGGCACCAACTTTCTCTGGGTTTGCGTTGATCCCTCGTTCGGAAACGAGGAAGCCAAGTAACTTTCTGCCAGGAACTCCGAATGTGCACTTTGATGGGTTAAGCTTGATATCATATCTCCTCAGGTTGGCAAAGATTTCAGCAAGGTCAGCCAGCAGGTAGGAACCTTTACGCGACTTGACCACAATGTCATCCATGTATGCTTCCACATTCCGACTGATTTGAGTGAGCAGACACTTCTAGATCATCCTCATGAATGTAGCTCCAGCGTTCTTGAGACCGAATGGCATGGCGACATAACAAAAACACCCGAATGGTGTGACGAAAGCTGTTTTTATTTCATCGGGTCCATACGGTCGGATCTGATGCTACCCGGAATATGTGTCTAGAAAAGACAAATGCTCACACCCCGCAGTCAAGTCGACAATCTGGTCGATGCGGGGGAGAGCAAAATGATCTTTTGGGCAAGCCCAATTGATATGCTTGAAGTCGATGCACATGCGAAGTGAGTCGTCCTTCCTGGGGACCATGACAACATTGGCGAGCCACTCAGAGTGGTAAATCTCTCGGATGAACTCAGTTGCCAGGAGCCGAGCCACTTCCTCACCAATTACTTTTCTCTTCTGTACGGTGGACCGTCGAAGATGTTCCTTGACTGGTTTTACTTTTGGGTCGACTCGCAAATGATGCTCAGCCAGTCCCCTGGGTACACCCAGCATGTCAGAAGGTTTCCATGCAAAGATGTCCCAGTTCTCACGGAGGAACTGGATGAGCTCTTCTTCCTATTTGTTGTCGAGTGATGTTGAGATATGAGTAGGAGCAGCATTAGGATCGGTCAAGTGAAATGCAGAATCTGTGGCAGGCTTCTTGGAGCGCAGCAAATCACATGGGTCCGCATATTTCTGGTATTCTTGCATTTCGACTGCTGCCATTTGTGCATCGGCGATTTTTGAGCCCTTCTGGAAGCACTCTTCTGCCTTCTGTCGATTGCCAGTGACAGCGATCACTCCTCTGGGACCAGGCATTTTCAATTTGAGGTACACGTAACATGGTCGAGCCATGAAACGTGCATAGGCAGGCCTACCCAGAATAGCATGATAAGCACTCTGGAAATCCACTACTTCAAATGTCAACTTTTCCTTGCGGTAATTCTTGGAATCACCGAAAACCACATCAAGGGCGATCTGGCCGAGTGATTTAGCCTTCTTGCCAGGTATAACACCATGGAAACTCATATTAGTTTCACTGAGCTTGGACATCGGAATCCCCATTCCCTTCAAGGTTTCAGCATAAAGGATATTCAGGCCGCTACCACCATCCATCAGCACTTTAGTCAGTCGAGTGCCTTCAACAACTAGGTCGACCATCAACGCTCGCCTCCCAGGGGTGGCTATACATGCTGGATGGTCAGACTGGTTGAACATGATGGCAGTCTGGGACCACTTCAAATAACTTGGTGTTGCCGGAGCAACCATGTTCACTTCTCTGTTGAGAACTTTCAATCGACTTTTGCTCTCAACATCAGCGAAAATCATCAGAGTGGAGTTGACGTTGGGAAAACCATCATCATCCTCTTCCTTATCCTCACCCTTGTCCGACTCTTTTTCCTTCTCCTTGGGTTGTTTCTCTCGAACTGCTAGATTAGGAGTCAACACTGCTGAGTGGTGTGCTTAGGATAAATCAGATTACCCTCTTCATCTTTCTTGGTGTGAATGTGGCATGGTAAATCTAACACATCATTTCCGTCTTGATCTTTCACTTTCTTTGGGTTCCAGGGCCCTTTGGGCTTCCCCTTGAACTTTCCTTGAGCCACAACTAAAGCCTCACCAGGAGCAGCTGGATCGGCCTTACGCTTCTGTTTCCGATTGGAAGTACCTCCACCGGTGTCCTGGGCGACTGTTTTGTGCTTGCCACTCTGGAGTCGGTCTTCTTCTTCGTCGTTAGCGTATTTGGTGGCAATCTCCATCATCCGAGTCAAGGACATATCTCCTGTCCGACCGAATTTCACATTCAACTCTCAATACTTAACGCCTTCTTTGAAGGCACAAACTGCTTGGTGATCTGACACATTCTCCACTGTATGGTGTAACATGATCCATCTCTGGATATAGTCTCTCAGGGTTTCATTCGGTTTTTGGACGCAATGCTGCAATTTAGTCAACCCCGTTGGTCGCTTGCAAGTACCTTCAAAAGTCCCAACAAACACTCGGGTGAGTTCCTCCCAACTAAATATACTGTCAGGTGCTAACTGGTTCAACCATGCTCTGGCCGAGCCTTCCAACATCAGAGGAATGTGCTTCATGGCGACTCATCATTGCCACCACCAATTTGTATAGCCACTCGGTAGTCCTCAAGCCAAGTGTCAGGCTTAGACTCACCCGTAAACTTGCTGACTCCAGTCGCCAACCTAAAATTGGGAGGAATCACTGCGGCCCTGATGGCTCAGCTGAAACACTCGGGACCTGAAACATGCACTCTGCCGCCAGTCGGATAATCTCTGTCATGGCCTTCTCTGTGTGCTCTGTTCCTGTCAACCAGACCTTGAACAAGAATAGATATCGCATCAAAGCCTGGCTCCCTTGGGTCGACTGGTATTCTTCGCTCGCCGCTGTGAGGGCGTCTGTCATCATGCCGCCGAGGCACATATGAACCACTCCTCGGAGGAGGTGTGGGCACTCGACGATGGTTATCATGGTCGAGGCGGTGATCATATTGCTCGTGGTTTCTATACTGATCTTGCTTGTGCCCACGTCCTTCACGCCGCGGGGGCGATCTTGGGTTGTGGGCCGACTCTATTGTATCCGCTATCACAGACCTGCTATGAATCCTATTCCACGACTGAGACACTGATGTGTTCTGCTCTCCACCTGCCCGGAGCAAGGCCCGGATCTGCATCAAACCTCTGCCAGCTTCCGACTGGGAAGGCTGAATTGACTCTGCTATTCGGGCTGCAGCTGTGAGATTTTGAATCGAAGTGCGGTATACCTAAGTTTGAGGCGGAAAAAGATGACGTCGACTGGATTCAGGGATCCGCTGCCGAGCACGCTCGTCGAGTGCATGCTGCAGGTTCTCCAGTCAAGTGCGCTCGGCCAAGTTTGACAGGCTCGCTTCCTCCAAGGCCCGGGCCTCGGGGGTTTCCCCAACGATAGGAGTGTGAAGTGCATCCATATTGCGGCGGCGAAGCTCTTCTCTCTGATGCGAAGAAAGGGGCTCGGGGCAGTACTCCTCGTGAACGCGCGACGGATCGTAGCCGCCATCACCACCGTCGTCATGGGGAAGCCAGGAGGACTGGGTGATCCATTGACCATCAAGACTTCCACCACGGGATCGTTGTTGTCACACTCGGATGCGGTCTCGACAGAGCCAGCCGAACAGACCGTAGAGGGTTTCGTCGGGCTCGATTGCCGCGACTTGTGAGGTGGCCGACTGGCGGGCCACCGCGTGTCTCACCCACCGCTGGAGCCATGACCGGCCGAAACGCTCGCGCCGGCGAACAGCGGGGGACGAGGACACCATAGGAGCCAACTGATACTGGGTCGACGGCTGCCGGAGAAGGACGTCGCAGACGCACGCGCGAAAGTGCGTCGCCCCACAGACAGGGAGCGCTTTGACGTCGAGTGGAGCTTCCTGAAGCCAAGCAGAGTCGTCGGCAATGAAAACGAGTGCGCCGAGATGGATCTCGCGGCCCTCAACCAGTCCGCCGGCGGAAACCATGATGACGGGAATCAGAAAAATCGCAACTCCACCAAAAAGTCGCTAAGACACCTACCCCACGGTGGGCGCCAACTGTCGTGGATCTAAGACTGACAGTAGAATGGGCGGTAGGTATGAGGAGGCAAGATCCTAGCTATAGCAAAGTTGTACACACGAGTTATACGAGTTCAGGCCCTTTGCGGAGGAAGTAACATCCCTACGTCTCGGTGCCCGGAGGCGGTCGACTAGATTATGTATGTGTGTGTTTACAGGGGGTGCGAACCCTTATGCCAGTGGAGGGGGTGTGAGGGAGTCCTGGATTAGGGGGTCTCCGGATAGCTGGACTATCCCCATTGGCCGGACTGTTAGACTATGAAGATACAAGATTGAAGACTTCGTCTCGTGTCCGGATGGGACTCTACTTGGCGTGGAAGGCAAGCTAGGCAATATGTATATGGATATCCCCTCCTTTGTAACCGACCTTGTGTAACCCTAACCCTCTCTGGTGTCTATATAAACTGAAGGGTTTTAGTCTGTAGGACAACAATCACAACATACAATCATACCATAGGCTAGCTTCTAGGGTTTAGCCTCTCTGATCTCGTGGTAGATCTACTCTTGTAACACCCATATCATCAATATCAATCAAGCAGGATGTAGGGTTTTACCTCCATCAAGAGGGCCCGAACCTGGGTAAAACTTCGTGCCCCTTGTCTCATGTTACCATCCGGCCTAGATGCATAGTTCGGGACCCCCTACCCGAGATCCGCCGGTTTTGACACCGACATTGGTGCTTTCATTGAAAGTTCCTCTGTGTCGTCACCGTTAGGCTTGATGGCTCCTACTATCATTGATAGCTATGCCGTCCAGGGTGAGACATTTCTCCCCGGACAAATCTTTGTATTCGGTGGCTTTGCACTGCGGGCTAATTCGCTTGGCCATCTGGAGCAGATTGAAAGCTACGCCCCTGGCCATCAGGTTAGATTTGGAAGTTTGAACTACACGGCCGACATCCGCGGGGACTTGATCTTCGATAGATTCGAGCCACAGCCGGGCGCGCCGCACTATCTCGATGGGTATGACCTAGCTCTGGCACCGGACGGTACTCCAGAGGCCGTGCCCACACCAGCTCCGACCCTTAGCTCGGAGCCAACTGCGCCAATTGAGGACGGGTGGCTAGACACCGCCTCAGGGGCTGCAGTCTCGACGGCGATCGAGCAAAACACCAGCATAATCCCCTGCGCAGCCCGTGACTCTAAGGTGCCGGACTCTCTTCCGGACCCCGAACCATCCGCGCCCCTGCCAATCGAATCCGAGTGGGCGCCGATCATGGAATTCACCGCTGCAGATATCTTTCAGCACTCGCCCTTCGACGATATTCTATATTCACTAAGGTCTCTCTCTTTGTCAGGAGAGCCCTGTCCGGATTATGGCCAACAAGACTGGGATGCGGACGATGAAGAAATTCGACGCCCACCCACCACCCACTTTGTAGCCACTGTCGATGATTTAACCGACATGCTCGACTTTGACTCCGAAGACATCGACGGTATGGACGACGATGTAGGAGACGAACATGAACCAGCACCTATAGGGCACTGGAAAACCACCTCGTCGTATGACATATACATGGTGGATACACCCAATAAAGGCAATGGCGACGAGAGAACGGAGGATGACCCCTCCAAGAAGCAACCCAAGCGCCGATGTCAGCGGCGCCGCTCTAAGTCCCGCCAAAGCAAAAGTGGTGATACCGGCACAGGAGATAATAACACTCCGGATAGCGCCAAAGACAACAATAATCCCCTCCAGCAAGATTTAGAGCAGGAGGATGAAGGAGCCATCTCTCCTGAGAGAGCGGCTGGCGGAGAGGAGGAGAATGACAATTACATGCCCCCCTCGGAAGATGAGGCAAGCCTCGGCGACGATGAATTCGCCGTACTAGAGGATCCCGTCGAACAAGAGCGCTTCAAGCGAAGGCTTATGGCCACGACCAATAGCCTGAAGAAAAAGCAGCAGCAGCTTCAAGCTGATCAAGATCTGCTAGCTGACAAATGGAGTGAAGTCCTCACGGCCGAGCAATATAAACTCGAGCGTCCCTCCAAGAGCTATCCAAGGCGCAGGTTACTTCCCCGACTGGAGAAAAAGCGTATGAAACAGCTGATCGGCCACCTCGCGGCCGCGATAGAGAGGCATTTCGGCCAAAAACTCAGCCTCCACCCCAATGCCATTCAAATAAAAAGGCATGGGGAGATACGCCGGACCTGCGAGACATATTGGAGGACAAAGCAAAGCATTCAAGATCGATCTACGGATCACGAGGTCGCACCACTCTACGAGACGATACATGTCATGCCGGATACAGTAAAAGCAAATCTGACCGGGTCGAACACAGCAGGCAAGACCCATCCAAGCTGCGTCGCGACATAGCCCAATACAGAGGTGCCGCACACCCCTTATGCTTCACAGATGAAGTAATGGAACATCAATTCCCATAAGGTTTCAAACCTGTAAACATTGAATCATACGACGGCACTACAGACCCCGCGGTATGGATTGAGGACTTCCTCCTCCATATCCACATGGCCCGCGGTGATGACTTACATGCCATCAAGTACCTCCCACTAAAACTCAAAGGACCAGCGTGGCATTGGCTTAATAGCTTGCCAGCGGACTCCATTAGCTGTTGGGAAGATCTGGAAGCCGCATTCCTCGACAACTTTCAGGGCACTTATGTGCGACCACCAGACGCCGATGACTTGAGCCACATAATTCAGCAGCCAGAAGAGTCGGCCAGGCAATTCTGGACCCAGTTCCTTACAAAGAAAAACCAAATCGTCGACTATCCGGACGCGGAGGCCTTAGCGGCTTTCAAGCACAACATCCAAGACGAGTGGCTAGCCCGGCACCTTGGTCAGGAAAAGCCGAAATCTATGGCAGCCCTCACGACGCTCATGACCCGCTTTTGTGCGGGAGAAGATAGCTGGTTGGCTCGCAGTAACAACATATCAAAGAACCATGGTATCTCAGATACCAAGGACGGCAACAGCAGGTCATGTCGCAACAAGCATAAGCGCCCCATTAACAGCGAAAGTACTGAGGATACGGCAGTCAGTGCCAGATTCAAAGGCTCTAAACCCGGTCAGCGGAAAAAGCCATTCAAACAAAGTACGCTGGGTCCGTCCAGTTTGGACCGTATACTCGATCGCTCGTGTCAAATACACGGCACCCCAGACAAGCCAGCCAATCACACCAACAGGGATTGTTGGGTGTTCAAGCAGGCCGGCAAGTTAATTGCCGAAGACAAGGACAAGGGGCCGCATAGCGATGACGAGGAAGAACCCCGGCAGCCACACACTGGAGGACAGAAGAGGTTTCCCCCACAAGTGCAGACGGTGAACATGATATACGCAACCCACATCCCCAAGAGGGAGCAGAAGCGTGCGCTCAGGGACATATATGCGTTGGAGCCAGTCGCCCCAAAGTTCAAGCCTTGGTCCTCCTGTCCGATCACCTTCGATCGCAGGGACCACCCCACTAGTATCTGTCATGGAGGATTCTCCGCACTGGTCCTAGACCCAATCATTGACGGATTTCACCTCACTCGAGTCCTTATGGACGGCGGCAGTAGCCTGAACCTGCTTTATCAGGACATAGTGCGCAAAATGGGTATAGACCCCTCAAGGATAAAACCCACAAAAACGACCTTTAAAGGTGTCATTCCAGGCGTAGAGGCCCACTGCACAGGCTCAATTACACTGGAAGTGGTCTTCGGATCCCCGGATAACTTCCGAAGCAAAGAGTTAATCTTTGATATAGTCCCGTTCCGCAGTGGTTATCACGCGCTGCTCGGACGAACCGCATTTGCTAGATTCAATGCGGTACCACATTATGCATACCTCAAGCTCAAGATGCCAGGACCTCGCGGAGTTATTACAGTCAATGGAAACATAGAGGGCTCTCTTCAAACAGAGGAGCACACCACGGCCCTCGCAGCAGAAGCGCAAAGCAGCCTCTCAAGGCAATCTACCAGTTTAGTGTTTCAAAGCCCGGACACCTTCAAGCACGCTCGGGGCAATCGGCAAACAGACTGCCTGGCACGATCTGAGCTTGCATAGCAATACGGAGGCCACCCCAATCCCAGCCCAACGGCGTTGTTCGTGCCACACATACATAATTACGCATTAAAAATACCATGGGCACAGATGGGGAGGGGGAGGCACAACTACGGCACGCCCCTAAACGCGGCCTAAACTGCACCAGGGGCTTCCCGTTTGGTTATTTTTCTTTTTCTTTCAGGACTTCAATCTCTGGAAACACTGCCCGGCAGCTCTATTGCCGAACACATGATACAGCAACCAAGGAGGTCGACAACTACGGAATTCCAAGGTGGATATAATTCCTCAGCTTGCCCTTGGAAGGGACATAGTCCTACTCTTTTGCTTATTACACTATCTGTATCACTCTGCTTTAATGCAATTTTTTCAATATACAATACATGACATTACGACTATTATCGCATTTTCGTCATATATATACATATCTATGTGTTCATTAATAACGCCTAGCAACCGTACACTTTGGTACGGCCAATGCACCAGGGGCTTACGTACCCACAATATGGTGTGAAAAGTCCGAACACTTCCACAAGTGCGGCATCCCGAACTTATAGCATTATATGCATCAGCTCCGAATCATGTCTTTGGTCAAATGTTGGGTTTGCCCAGCTCCTATGTTTTGGTACCTTACGTTCCGCTCTATCGGCTAAGGTAGCTCTAGGAGAACTACTGCGATTGTGCCCTGATTCTGCCGGGTCGAGCACCTCAGTAGAGAAAGCTAAAACTGACTGTCATGATAAGGCGAGAGACTGGTTGCTGTTCGGCGAGGTTTTTCGAGTCCCTAAAGACTTATGCCGCTTAGGGCGAGGGGTCGGCTCCATCCGGCTTATAGGCGTGTATCGCGCCCCAAATTCGGTCTTCCGAATACCAGGGGCTTCGCCGAAATTTAAATTTGCTAAGTGAGAGTGATAAAGCATTATTAGTCTAGTTGCCTTGTTCGTTGTGCTGAGCACCTCCCTCGAAGGACCCAATCATGGGAACAAGAGTGCTCAGGTTTATCCTGAACACCCCGGCACTCATGGTATGGGGGCAGAAGCCGAGGACTAGCCATCTCTCAGATTGGATAAACAGCCAAACAGAAGGTAATATTTTAAATTCACACAAGCGTTGCATAGCGCATATGAAACAAGTTTTCATCACACAGGATACAAAACGAGAAAGTCTCATTCAAATATTACATTTTGTGAACACTCATCCACGATAAGACGGGCGCCCGGCAGAACACCCTCGTAGTACATCTCAGGGTGGCGGTGCTCCTTGCCCTCCGGCAGCCCCTCCTTGATAAGCTTCACGGCGTCCAACTTGACCCACTACGTTTTCACACAGGCGAAGGCCCGACGTGCACCTTCAATACAGACGGATCACTTGACGACCTCCAGCCGTGGGCAGGCATCCACAAGCCACCTCACCAGGCCGAAAAAGTTGTTTGGAAGGGCATCGCTAGGCCACAACCGGACTATGAACCCCTTCATGGCCTGATCGGCCGCCTTATGTAGCTCAGCCATCTGCTTCAGCTGGTCGCTCAATGGCACCGGATGTTTGGCCTCAGCATACTGAGACCAGAACAGCTTCTCTGTCGAGCTCCCGTCCCCGGCCCAGTAGAATTGTGTGGCATCGGACACACTACGGGGCAAATCTGCGAATGCTCCTGAAGAGCTCCGGATTCGGGTAAGTAATCGGTAAATTACTTTTACATGCTTGCTTTGCATATAGAAAGCCTTACCCGCCGCTATCTTCTTCATCGCGTCAATCTCCTGAAGGGCCTTCTGGGCCTTGCCCTTGGCACTCTTCACGCTCTCACGGGCTGCGGCAAGCTCAGACTCTCGCGTCTTCAAGTCAAGCTCCAATGCCTCGTACTTCGTCGCGAGAGCCTGAGCTCTTGCTGCACCTCGCCCACCCGAGCCTCGTGCCTCTCTCGCTCGGTGCGCTCCTGGGCCGCCTTCTCTTTGGCCTGGGACAGCGCTTGCTTCAGGGTCGCCACCTCGGTTGTGGCCCCTGGCAAACATACAATAATCCTGTCATTTAGCAATCGCGTCCTTCTTCTCATCTACAGACGGGGTATTACTTACCCTTGTTCTCCTCGAGCTGCCTCTTAGCAAGGCCGAGCTCTTTCTGGGACCCCTCGAGGGCCTCCTTCAGTACGGCGACCTCCGCAGTTAGTGCAGCGGACGCCAGCAGCGAAGCCTGCATATGCATATTGACATACTTATATTAGAATCCTGTAATATTATTTGATCCTCTGTTCGGCTTTTCTATGTGAACACCGAACAAAGCATCAGGGGCTACTGTCTATGCGGTAATATTTCTACTACATTTTAAAAACACTTACCTCGAAGCCTGTTAGAAGGCTAGTACAGGCTTCAGTCAATCCGCTCTTGGCGGACTGTACCTTCTGGATCACCGCACTCATGTTAGTGCGGTGCTCCTCCTCAATGGAAGCACTGCGAAGCGCTTCCAACATAGTGTCCGGCGCCTCTGGGTGGACAGAGGTCACCGGCACAGGCGTCTCACCCTCCTTAGAAGGGGACCGCCTGCCCGAGCTCGGATCCGTTGGAGGGTCCAGCATGGTGTTCGGCTGAGGGCTGAACTCAGAGCTTTTGGGGACCCCGTCCCCTCGGCTCCCGGAGTCCGGAAGGTCGCCTTGAGGCGCCTCCGGGACTGTCCCTCCTCGATCTGGTGCCTCTTGAGACAGCACCTCGGTGTCGCCGGCCGGATGAGGGGAGGTGGCAGTCGGGACAGGATCGCTATCAATGTCTGACGAGCCCAGGGAGCCGTCCGAGGATACCTCGATATTGGCTCGGGGCGGCCTGTACAATTGAGTTCGGCGTTAAGGAAAGCAATGCGACAAAGGAATCCTATGGGTTACTTCGGTATTCGAACACTTACGATCTCCCCTGGGGCTTGCCCCTGGGCAACCACTCGTCTTCACTTTCGACGGCGGCGGTGGAGCTGTCCGGAAGGAGCGTCCTTCCCTTCTTGGACCCTTCGGCCTCCCTAGTTGGGGCGGCCGTTCGTTTCTTGTCTCCCCCAGTCGGTGGGGGAGCCTCTTCTTCCTCTTCCTCGTCTTCGGGGGAAGATTGCGCCGTAGAGTCATCGGACGGTGAGTCCGATGACGCCTGGCGTCGGGAACTTTTTGGAGCTCCATTGGCCTTCTTGGTCTTCTCCGGCACCTTATAAGGGGCCGGAGTCAGCATCTTCGTCAGAAGAGCATCTGCGGGGCCTTTGGGCAAGGGAGCCGGACAGTCGATCTGTCCGGCCATCTTCTGCCAGTCCTGTCAAGATTACGGGAGTTTAGATCCCGCATAGAGCCAATCTATATATATATATATAACAAATATCCTGTAAAAGGTAAAACAACTTACCGCACTGGCGTGGCGCTTCGCGCTGAATCCGCGATCCTCAGTAATGGGGGTAGGGACTGCAGCGCCCTTGAACAGCACCCTCCAGGCATCTTCATGAGTCGCGTCGAAGAGCCTGTTCAGAGAGTTCGGTGCTGCGCCGGATTAAACTCCCACAAGGTAAACTCCCGTTGTTGGCACGGGAGTATCCGGCAAACGAGAATAACCTAGACAATGTTGACAAGCTTGAGCTTCTTATCCACCATGTTCTGAATACATGACTGGAGTCCGTTCAGCTCTTTTGAATTACCCCAGGACAGGCCCTTCTCTTTCTAGGAGGTGAGCCGCATGGGGATGCCAGATCGGAACTCGGGGGCCGCTACCCATGTGGGGTTGCGCGGCTTGGTGATATAGAACCACCCCGATTGCCACCCCTTTATGGTGTCCACGAAGGTGCCCTCGAGCCATGTGATGTTGGGCATCTTGCCCACCATGGCGCCTCCGCACTCCGCCTGGCTGCCGCTCACTACCTTCGGCTTGACATTGAAGGTCTTCAGCCATAAGCCGAAGTGGGGCTTGATGCGGAGGAAGGCCTCGCACACGACGATAAACGCCGAGATGTTGAGGATGAAGTTTGGGGCCAGATCATGGAAATCCAGGCCATAATAAAACATGAGCCCCGGACGAAGGGATGGAGAGGGAATCCTAGTCCTCGGAGGAAATGGGTGAGGAATACCACCCTCTCATGGGGCTCGGGGGTGGGGATGAGCTGTCCCTCATCTGGGAGCCGATGCGCGATGTCGTCGTGCAGGTATCCGGCTCTCCTCAGTTTCTTGACGTCTCCCTCCATGACGGAGGAGACCATCCACTTGCCTCCCGCTCCGAACATGGCTGGAGAAGGTTGAGGTGGAAGTGAGAGCTTGGGCGCTAGAGCTCGAGTATGCGGGAGCGTATGAGCAGAGAAGGAAGAAGGCGTGGATAGAAAGGTGAATCCTTATCCCTTTATATGGGCAGACAAAATTAAACGTCCCCACTTGCCTAGTAAAACTCGCTTATCCCCCAAGCGCCGCAATTGATGGCGCGGTTGGGTTACCCACGCCCGTATTGATGAGAATCCCGTAATAATGGGACATGATCTCTGCTTTGACAAGACACGTCGAAAAACTGCATCGCGTTATGTGCGGGGCTGGTTAAATGAAATGGTTCGAATAATCACCGGGCCATGACATAACGTCATGTTACCAAAACAAGCTAGCGGATTAGATCTGCGAAGACATTATTCTCTCTGAAGTGAAATGTGGAACTTATTTTGTAGGGTCGGACACTATCCTCGTATTCAAATTCTTGTGTGATGTATTTGGAGAAGGAACCAGCCTTGCAATGTCGAAGACAACTGCGCGCCGGACTCATTGTCATTGAAGCCTGGTTCAGGGGCTACTGAGGGAGTCCTGGATTAGGGGGTCTCTGGACAGTCGGACTATCCCCATTGGCCGGACTGTTAGACTATGAAGATACAAGATTGAAGACTTCGTCTCGTGTCCGGATGGGACTCTACTTGGCGTGGAAGGCAAGCTAGGCAATACATATATGGATATCCCCTCCTTTGTAACCGACCTTGTGTAACCCTAACCCTCTCCGGTGTCTATATAAACCAAAGGGTTTTAGTCCGTAGGACAACAATCACAACATACAATCATACCATAGGCTAGCTTCTAGGGTTTAGCCTCTCTGATCTCGTGGTAGATCTACTCTTGTAACACCCATATCATCAATATCAATCAAGTAGGACGTAGGATTTTACCTCCATCAAGAGGGCCCGAACCTGGGTAAAACTTCGTGTCCCTTGTCTCCTGTTACCATCCGGCCTAGACGCATAGTTCGGGACCCCCTACCCAAGATGCGCCAGTTTTGACACCGACAGGGTGGCTTATATAGAGTGCGCCCAGACCCCAGCCAACCCACATTACAAAGGGTTTAAGGTACATCAAGAGGGGGGCATTACTGGTAATGCTAGCAATAAAGTGACATAAATGCCTATTAAGTCTATGAAGTAAACGTCCGATCGTTGTCGTGCAGAGTGATTATAGATCTTCTGTCCGTCGCGTGATAGTTGTAGTGGTCGAGTGACTTTGAGTCTTCCGAGTGGAATGCTTCGTAGTCGAGTGGATGATGCTATCCCTCGAATGCTTCTAGTTTTAGGATGATGTCCTAGGGGAGGGTGTCTAGGTCAGGCCTATGACCCTACCCTAGGTAAATAGCTTCATCAGTGGGCACCCGCGGTTTATAACACCCTGAACACATCCACCAGTTCCTGGCCATTACGCATAGCGGGATCTAGAATGGCCCTACAGACCAACTCTAGTCTTTCTTTCACATTTTCTTTAAAAGGATCGAGAAGATCATGTTTGTTAAAGAATCATACCTAAGAAGATAATATACATGGATTATAGGAAGAAGAAATAAAAAAGGAGTCATTTGGAGGTCACAGAGGAGAAGACAATGTCAAGTACGAGCGTACGACCTTGTACCACATGTCATACCAAAACAGCAAAAACAATCCACAAAATCCAAAGGGCTAGACGGCTTCTAGCATGATCCCTCCCATTGGTACCCACATCCACCAGTTCCTGATCATTATGCCTGACGGGATTTAGAATGGTCCCACAGACCAACTCTAGTCTTTTCCTTGCACTTTGTACTCACTCGTGTGCATTAGAGACCAACTTCTTAGTCGTTTACTCATCCTCAGATTGCTTAACTTTGAAGTTCTTTGCAAATGAGCACCTAGAAAAGAAAGAATTTCTTATTGATATGAGTAGTCTATCATTCCTATTAGATTAGGCTCTCACATACACCCCCACTCAACGGAACCGACGTCCTCGTCGCCGCACGGGAACGTTCCCTCTTGGCACACGTATGTGCGTCTAAACTGAAACATGTGTCATACTGTGTTCCACAATGGGCCACATCCGCCACGCGCCACATGTCCGCGCACATGATCCACACATGTCCCTGTAACCATGAGGGTCGACACTGATACCAATTGTGATGCCCCGGCCACATCCATCGGTTCCTAGATGTTATGCCTGGCGGGATCTACACTGATCCTACAGACCAACACTAGTATTTCCTGCGCACTCGGAACCAACTTCCCAGTCGTTCACCCATCCTCAAATCGCTCCAAGCCAAGCACGCTTAACTTTGGAGTTCTTTGCGAATGAGCTCCCGGAAAAGAAGGAATTCCTTGTTGATATGAGTAGTCTATCATTTCAATTAAGCTAGGCTCTCACATTTGTAGGTATTATTACGGTAGATGCTTTCTTTGTAGATAGGGGTTATACACATTCATGGGGACAATATCTTCTAGACTGCATCACAATATTCCTGACTAAGATACGTCAGGAAGTAATAGATATGTTTAGAATGTCTGGTAATGTCTGATATTAACTCCTTATTTGTAGAAATGATGATAAGTCCAAAGGAGAAAAATACTTCGAGAGAATGTGGTGCCCCATCGGTTATTGTTATTAAATCTTCTATAAGTTTACCTAAAATTTATGCTAAAGAGTTTGCTATACATACTAATATCATATGTGAAGTGCATGATAAAGCTTTTATAGGATACATTGATGAGACCCTTGCGCACATGTAATGAATTATGATGTCATTTGTGGTACATCTAAACTAAAATATGTATCCAGAGAATTTGTCCTTTTTGAAACCTTTCGTGTGGTCTTTAAAAGATAAAGCTAAAGAATGGTTTGACAGACTTTCACGTAATGCCATAACCAGTTGGAAGAATTGCATTGATAGATTAATGCAAAAAAATCCTTATTCCAAAATGATTGAACTCTGAGACAGTATTTTAGCTTTGTGCATTAACTAAAGCTTGGGGAAAATTCTATAAATTGATAGATCTTTTTCCAAACCATGGCTTTGCTGAACATGTTATACTACACATATTTTATAATGGACTAAATGACGAGTCTAAATCCATTCTTGATAATAGTTCAGGTGGAATATACAAGTCCTCGACAATAGAAGAGGGAGAATGCCTCATTCAAACAATAGTGAATACTAGAGAACAATGGAACAAGGAAGAACCTACTGAATTCACTGATAGAAATTTTTACCACATCGAAGATATGGAAGAATTCAGAAACATAATAAAAGAAAACGGTAAGCCTATGGAACAACTTAAGACTGAAAGTGTTGACCTTTTACTCTTTACCAATAGGAAGGTGAATTTTACGAAGCACTAAATAGATTTAATCATCATCAAGAGGGCTATAATAAGAACATTAGTAGTGTTAAACACAATATGTTGCGATGCATCATGTCATGTATGACAGAGTCCAAGAGGCGCGGGATCTAGGAAGATAGCTAGCTTAAGTTATATGTAATTCTATCTCTCCTTATCTCTTGTAACCAATTCTATCTCTTGCTCTCCAAGTTGTAAACCTCCCTGTAATATCTCCAAATGATGTATGCGCTTCAGGGATGTGCGCCCCTGCCTATAAACATGAAGCACGTCACCTCAGGTCGAGGTAAGACGTTTCCGCCAACGCACATGGTAATCAGAGCCTCCTCTTCCAAAACCCTAGCTTTCGATCTCCACTAGTGCCAGCCATGTCTTCCTCCAGTGCCACCCAATCCAACCTAAGCGGTCAGGTCACGGAGAAGCTCTTCCGAACGAACTACGTCATGTGGCGCACCCAAATCACGTCGCAGTTGAGGGGAGCCGGCCTCTATGGCTACGTCGACGGCACCCTGCCGGAGCCGTCCCGCCTTCTTGTCACCAAGGACAAGGGCGGGAAGGAGTCATCCGAGCCCAACCCTCTCCATGCCATCTGGGTAAGGGAGGACTAGCAGGTTCTGGGCTACCTGCTCAACAACCTCACAAAAGAGCTGCTCGTCGTGGTCACTGCGCTCACGACCGCACATGCTCTATGGACAGCACTCTCTGGTATGTTCTCGTCGCAGTCCTTGAGCCGCGTCAACAACATCCGCACTGCCTTGATCAATGCGCAGAAAGGGAACCAATCGATGGCCGCCTACTTCGCCGCCATGTGTGGCCTTGCTGATGAGCTCGCCGCCGCCGGCAAGCCCATCCAAGATGATGAACTGATCTCATATCTGCTTCACGGGCTAGACATGGACTACTAGCCGCTCGTCTCTGCCCTGGATGCCCGCATCACGCCGGTGTCCCTTGATGAGCACGTTGCCCAGTACCACAGTGCTGGCGGCAGGCTCAAGTCTTCGGCGAACGCAGCAACCCGCGGGCGCGGTGGGTACTCCTCCCGTCTTCGCAGTCCTCCTGGCGCCAAGGGCAAGCACAGCGGCGGCAACACCAACAACACCGGCTCTCACGACGGTCGCCCCACCTCCACCAACAACAAGGGTCGCCGCGGCGGCTCGGGCCATTCACGTCGTGACGTCGTTCGCTGCCAAATTTGTGGGAAACCAGGCCACAACGCCAAAGACTGTTGGTATCGTTTTGATGAAGACAATGCCTCCTCTGAAGATGATGACAAGGTTGCTGCTGCCGCTGAAGGATCCTATGGTGTCGACACCAACTGGTACCTTGATAGTGGCGTGACCAATCACCTCACGGGGGAGCTAGAGAAAGTGACTCTCCGTGAGAAGTATCACGGGAAGGACCAGATTTACACCGCCAGTGGTGCAGGTATGAGCATACGTCACATTGGTCACTCGGTTATACGTACCCCTTCTCGTAAAATTCATCTTCACAAAAAAATTCATGTCCCTAGTGCCAAAAAAATCTTCTATCTGTTCATCGCATTACCATTGACAATCATGTCTTTATTGCATTCCATCCCTTCTTATTTTTGATAAAGGATCAGGCCACGAAGAAGGTACTATATCAAGGTAGATGCGTACGAGGGCTTTAACCATTGATTCCGGAGCTTAGGAGATTCAATAAACAAGCCTATGGTGTTGTCAAACTTTCTTCAACACGTTGGCATGATCGTTTAGGGCATGCTTCTTTTCCTCTTGTCGAACGTTTGCTGAGGAAAAATAAGCTCCCGTTTGTTGGTGAGCAAAATATTGAAACTATTTGTGATTCTTGCCAAAGAGCAAAATGTCATCAATTACCTTATCCTATTTCTACAAGTGTCTCTACTCAACCATTGCAATTAATTTTTTCTGATGTTTGGGGCCCTGCTCCTAGTTCTGTTGGTAGACACACATACTATGTCAGTTTTATTGATGACTATAGCAAATTTTCTTGGATCTATCTTCTTAAGAAAAGATCTGATGTTTTCCAAGTGTTCAAAAACTTTCAAGCACTTGTTGAACGCAAGTTTGATAGCAAGATCATTGCTGTCCAATCCAACTGGGGAGGGGAATACGAGAAATTAAATTCTTTCTTCCAAACGCTTGGCATTTCACATCATGTGTCATGCCCTCATGCTCACCAACAAAACGGTTCTGCTGAACGCCAGCATAGGCATATAGTTGAAGTTGGTCTAGCACTTTTAGCAGGTGCTTCCATGCCTCTCAAGCTTTGGGATGAAGCGTTTCTCACTGTTATCCATATCATCAATATTCTCCCCAGCCGTGTCATAAACAATGAAACCCCCATAAAATGGCTTCTTCATGTCAAGCCTAACTACACATCTCTACGTGTCTTTGGTTATGCATGTTGGCCTAATATTCGTCCATACAACTCTCGCAAACTCATGTTCTGCTCTAAACAGTGTGTTTTCCTTGGCTATAGTGCCCAACAAAAGGGGGTTAAGTGCCTAGATGTTTCTACTGGGCGTGTTTATATCTCCCGTGATGTTGTGTTCGATGAGAACAAATTCCCTTCGCTGATCTTCACCCAGCGCCGGTGCTCTACTTTGTAAAGAAATCCTCCTTCTACCATCTTCTCTTACCGGCCTTGATGAAGGGGAACGAGACCATGATGATCATATATTGAGTAACCCTCAAACCACTGTGCATGAGTTGTGTGACGTTGCAGAAGAAAACGGACCAGAAAATGGTGAAGAAAATGAAGTGCATGGGCCATATTTCATGTGTCCCGAACGAGGGAACAAATCCGCCTCGGGATCAGTTCCCGTGGCAGAGGCAGACCTTCCCAGCGGATCGCCCTCGGGATCCGTCGCTGCTGACGGGGGGGGGGGGGGAATCTCCTCAGGAATCCGTGCTGTCAGCTGCGCGCGGTGCGAGCGAGCCCGCGTCTGCTACGTGGCAACCAGCGATTCGTGGCGGCGTCTCCACCAACCCAAGCGAATCACGCGTCACCACTTATCCGCCTCCTATTGGTTCTTCAAGGGTCCGGTTCTCGGTCCAACCCGTGTGCTACAAACGGCGCGACATGCGCCGGCCGACCGGTGCGGGACCCGCCTCTGGCGCCGCAGACGCTGGCTCTCCATCACGGCGCCATGATGAGCCCTGTCCGCTGGGATCTTCTACGGAGCCGCGCCGTTGCACATCTTCGTCTACCGCCACAAAAGATCCGATGGAGGAATCTGCTGCTGCACCTACTGCTGCTTCGCCAGGATCTACCTCGGGATTGATTCCTACCGCACCTCCTACAGGTTGCATGGGATCATCTGCGCCACCCGTGCCAACTACTTCACCACCAAGACGTACACGGCTGCAACAGGGGGTAATCCAACCACTTAATTATAAGCATATTACAAAATATGGCATGGTGTGCTCTACAGGTGAACCGGGTGAACCCTACACACTTGATGAAGCCCTAGCTGATGAAAACTGGAAGAAGGCCATGCATGAAGAGTACATGGCATTGAAAAGAAACAAAACATGGCATTTGGTCCCTCCACAGCACGGTAAAAATCTCATTGATTGCAAGTGGGTGTTTCGGATCAAAAGATCTGATGGCACTATTGATCGCTACAAGGCAAGACTTGTGGCAAAAGGCTTCAAGCAACGGTATGGTATTGACTATGAGGACACATTTAGTCCAGTGGTAAAAGTTGCAACCATTCATCTTGTTTTGTCCATTGCTGTGTCCAGGGGCTGGAGTCTCAGACAGCTAGACGTACAGAACGCGTTCCTCCATGGTGTTCTGGAAGAGGAAGTGTACATGAAACAACCTCCTGGGTTTGAAAGCAAACATGCACCATTGCATGTGTGCAGACTTGACAAAGCGTTATATGGGTTAAAGCAGGCTCCAAGGGCGTGGTATTCACGTCTCAGTCAAAAGATGCAAACTCTTGGCTTTGTTCCTTCTAAGTCTGACACTTCATTGTTTATTTATAACAAGTGCAATACTCACATCTTTGTTCTCATCTATGTTGATGATATTATTGTTACAAGCTCACCTGATGAAGCCATAACAGGATTACTGAAGGATCTCAGTGCAGAGTTTGCTCTTAAGGATCTTGAAGATTTGCACTATTTCTTAGGGATAGAAGTGAAGAAACATGATGATGGACTTCACTTGTCTCAAGAAAAGTATGCAACTGATCTGGTAAGAAAGGCTGGCTTGCAAGGCTATAAACCTTCACCTACTCCATTATCCAGTTCAGAAAATTTATCTCTCACAGAAGGGCAAGCCTTGAGTCAGGATGACAGTACTAAATACAGAAGTAGGTAGGTGCACTTCAATATCTTACTCTTACAAGACCTGATATATCATTTTTTTGTTAACAAAGTCTGTCAATTCCTTCATGCACCCACTATGTTCATTTGACTGCTGCTAAGCGAATAGTTAGATATGTCAAGAACACCCTTAATATTGGTCTCAACTTCAGCAAGTCATCATCCGCACTTCTTAGTGCTTTCTCAGACTCTGACTAGGCAGGCTGTTTGGATGACAGACGTTCTACTGGGGGATTTGTAGTGTTCTTTGGTCCTAACTTGATTTCATGGAGTGCAACGAAACAGGCTACTATCTCCAGGTCTAGTATTGAGGCAGAATACAAAGCATTAGAAAATGTTACAGCTGAGATCATATGGATGCAGTCTTTATTGAAAGAGCTTGGTGTAAAAAGCAAACAAACTACATGCTTGTGGTGTGACAATTTGGGTGCAACTTATTTGTCTACTAATTATGTTTTTCATGCCAGAATGAAACACATTGAAATTGACTTTCACTTTGTCAGAGAACGAGTGGCTCAGAAACAACTTGATATTCGCTTTGTGCATTCCAAGGATCAGATTGCAGATGAATTCACCAAGGCTCTACCTACTAGAAGTTTTGAAGACTTTAAACATAATCTCAACTTGATGAAGTTGTGATTAAGGGAGGGTGTTAAACACAATATGTTGCAATGCATCATGTCACATATGACAGAGTCCAAGAGACGCAGGATCTAGGAAGATAGCTAGTTTAAGTTATATGTAATTCTATCTCTCCTTATCTCTTGTAACCAATTCTATCTCTTGCTCTCTAAGTTGTAAACCTCCCTGTAATATCTCCAAACGATGTATGCGCTTCAGGGATGTGCGTCCCTGCCTATAAACACAAAGCACGTCGCCTCAGGTCGAGGTAAGACGTTTCCGCCAACGCACAAGTAGATGCCCCTATCAAAATGAGAAAATTATATCCTACTTATTGGAAGTACTAGATGAATTAGGTCATGCTATGAAAAATCTCGATGCAGACACGGTGTCGTGGCACCTCACCGCCTCGCGCCAATTCTCTGTTAAGTTGCTTTATGCTAAACTTAAGCAGGGCCTGACGCTTGACATAGCTAGAGGGTTATGGAAGGCTAGCTTGCCACTTAAAGTTAAGATCTTCTTATTGGAAATGTTTCAAAACCGTCTTCCGACCTCTACTGAAACCTCTAAACGAACCCTCTAATGGGGACTGCACGGTATGTGCGACTCCCGAAGATTCCAATCATGTCTTATTTCACCTCCCTTTAGCTTGTTTTGTGTGGAGCGTGGTTAGGGGAGCCACTCGCACCACGTGGAATCCTGCTTCGGGAGCTGATTTGCTTTGTATCCTCTCTTCTCAGAGCGGATCAGACAAGCGTGTCCTATGGCATTGTGTTGGGGCACTGTTGTTGGCCTTATGGCACTTCCGTAACCACCCGGCTGACTGTATTTTCAAATGCATTCTCTTCTTACAGCAGTGGACTCCATTGGGGAAGTGTCGGGATGCTAAAGTCATGCCGCAAGTGGTGGACAAGCTTCGCCACATTCATAACATTGCAGATCCCCCCAGGATGTTGGCTAAGGCAGCGGTCTCACTTTTGGATGTTCTTTCGAGCATGCGTGCTCTTTATTTGGGCTTGCTGGCCATGTACCCCACCATTAAAACTTGTTTCTCTCATTTATTCGTTAAGACCCTTGTTAGTTTGTCTGGTTTGTGGGTTTTATTAATTTAAAGTCGGATGCTCCTTGCATCTTCGTTCTAAAAAAGCTAATCTGTTAACTCTGTTAGTTCATGATTGACAATTACAGCTTATTGTTTTCAGCTTATGAACCAATATCTCTTGAGAACTGGTTGATGCCTTGTTTTTGTTGCACTTCCGAGTTTTCTGTTCTTAAACTTAAGATGCACTAATTCTGAGGAAGTATCTTATCAAAAGACTGTTGCTCTACACGATTAATGAATTAAGAGCTAACTGACAAATTTTCACTGTCAAAATGATCCACGCTGATGGCAGTACCTGCTATATTTGTTGACTTCTATACTCGTTCATTGTACTTATCCCTGTTTCATTATTTTCTTAATATTAGAAGGCCTGTCGAAATGCCTGAAATTCAGTCAGCTAGAAGTATTAACAATTGTGGTCATAACTACTGGTACTTGCAATAATAAACAATGGCGTAAAATTGGCAAAAGTCTTTGATTGATCAAGTTGCTGTCATCACTCCGTTGAACACGAATATCCACCTGCTTATTTATACCCCTGAATGTTCGGGTTGCAACTGGAATAAGTCAGCAAATCAAGAAGAAGAAGCACCATGACGATTGGGGGCTCTGTGGACTGGAGGGGAAACCCCATCGACAGAGAGGTGCATGGAGGAGTCAGAGCAGCATGGTTCATGTATGGTAAGTTCTCATTTTGCAGATAACCCAGTTTCCCTTAACTTTCAAGCCTCTGCTCCAAGTTCGAAAGTTTTAAGCAATTTTGCTCCTTGTTTCTCCTTGCAGTTGCGAACGTGGTAATGAACATGGTTATTGTCCCAAACCTGCTGAATCTGGTTACCTATCTCCATGGAACAATGCATATGGGCGTCTCTGGCTCTGCAACTACTGTCACCAATCTTGTTGGTGCTACATGCGGGTTTGCATTAGTAGGAGCTTTCCTCTCAGACTCTTACATCATGCGCTCCAGAACTATACTCATCTTTGGCCCATTGATGTTTCTGGTAATATGCCTGCTTGCCTGTCAACTGTCTATTGGATTCCTATTATTATGCAAGGAAAATATTCTTTCTTTATTTACATATTCGCATGTCATCTACTAAAATGAGAACCTGCCAACAATAGAGGAAGAGGAACGGCTCAATGAAATAAAGAACTGAATAAGAAAACCTAATATCACAGGTCACTGCAAAAAGAAAAATAAATTTTTTGATTCTCTGTCTGAAAGGTTGAAAGTATGTGTCTCTGTCTGAAGTACTTCTCCAAAGCTAAAATTCAACTGTGATACGTACATATAAGACGATTTTGGATTTGAATGATTTTAAAAAGTATAGTTTGTTGAGGATGGACTTCTTGAAGTACCTATCTAGAACAGTGATATTTAATCGCGAAAAAAGGAAATCAAAAACCTTGAACAGCCATATACTGCTAACTTCAACTTAACTTGTCATGTCTTAATAGCGATATGCTATTAAGACTTTCCATGTCTAAGTTTTGACTCTGACAACAATATGCTTCTAACTTTGATTTAATACAGTTCAATATCTGACACTGATAGGTACCTACTCTGGCATATCCTTTGACCATAAAATCCACTTACATTGGAGTTGAACACGTCTGCTGTAAAAAGTCTCGCATTGCATCATAAGTATATGATATTAGCCATTAGTTTATTACAGTATAATTAAACATTTACGTATGTGCGCAGGGCTATGGGTTGCTCACCCTACAGGCATACTTACCCTCGCTCCATCCTGCGCCTTGCAACATGGAAGCAGACCTAAGCAGCTGCAAAGAGGTCCATGGCTGGAACGCCACCTTGCTGTACGCAGCCCTGTATATCAGTGCATTTGGCGATGGCTGTATACGTACGTGCGTCCCGTCCCTCGGAGCAGACCAGTTTGACCGTAAAGATCTTTCAGAGTCCCGCCAGCAGTCCAGCTTCTTCAACTGGTACACCTTCGGGATCTCCCTTGGAGGCTTCATCGGGCTGATCCTCATAGTGTGGCTCCAGAACTACAAGGGGTGGGACGTCGGGCTTGGGGCGTGCGCCATCTTGGTTCTGTTTGGGTTGCTCGTTGTTGCTGCCGGTCTGCCTTTCTACCGGAACCAAGTGCCGGAAGGAAGCCCTCTGACTCGGATAGTGCAGGTTTTGTGCTACGTACTTCCTGAATTAGAACATAAAGATGCTATGTCAGTTCTCACCAGAATTTAACTACAATTTTGCCTCCCTAGGTTCTTGTGGTTGCATCAAGGAACAGGAAGCTTGAACTTCCTGAGAAGCTGGAAGAAGCAGAGGATAGCCGTACTGGGACCGGGACAGGGTTTGTCCAAGTACCACCTCAAAGAAAAAGTCTGAAGTAAGATTTGGTGAAATAATACCATTTTCTTAGCAGGCTACACGTCCTAGAGTATTACTCCCTCCGTCCCAAAATAAATGACTCGACTTTGTACTAATTGAGTCACTTATTTTAGGACGAAGGGAGTATTACATACTACTCCCTCCGTCCGGTGAAGAGTGTACATTTGGCTTTAAAATTTGTCCATAAAAAAATGTACATCTATCTTTCCAATGCATTTTAAAGTAGAAAAAAATGTTTCTTTCTTATCACACGGTAAAGACTAATAACATTCTACGCATGGTCTCCTTGATTTCTACATGCACTTCGCTCATTGGGGGCTGGGTAATTAAAAAGGAGAGAGATGGTGGTTTACATCTTTCTAATGCATTTTTTACTTCACTCTATAATTTGTTCTAAAATTTCTATACGTACACTTTTCACCGGACGGAGGGAGTTGAGATGTTTACTTCTATTCCCTATTACAAACTCTTTCATTCATCTGGACAGGTTCCTCGACAAAGCTTGCATCCACCACGGCAAAAACGGGGATTGGTCAGTTTGCAGTGCGACGAAGGTGGAGGAGACGAAGATCGTGCTCCGTGTGCTCCCTCTCTTCTTCAGCTCCACGATCGCGTACGTATCCAACGTGATCGTCTTCACGTTCACCGTGCAGCAGGGTGGCATGACCAACACAAGTCTGGGCAAGATCCACGTCTCCCCCGCGACGCTCTTCATCATCCCCATCACATTCCAGCTGATAATGCTGACCGTCTACGACCAGTTCATCGTGTCTTTCCTGCGAAAGCGCACGGGCTACGTGGGCGGCATCACTCATCTGCAGCGCATCGCCATAGGCTTCGCCGCCATGATACTCGCCGCCGTCATCGCAGCGGTTGTGGAGAGAAAAAGGAAGGAAGCTGTAGTGCAGATGTCCCTGTTCTGGCTCGCGCCTCAGTTCTTCTTGCTTGGGGTGGCAGACGTGACGTCGTTCACCGGGCTCCTGGAGTTCTTCAACAGCGAGGCGCCACGGGGCATGAAGTCGATCGCCACGGCGTTGTTCTGGTGCGAGCTCGGGCTCGCGTCGTTGATGGCCACATTCCTGGTGGAAATCGTGAACAGGGCCACGAGGCACGGGCAGCAGGGAGGCTGGCTCGAGGGGAAAAGCTTGAACAACAGCGTCTTGACCTGTTCTACTGGGTTGTGGCTGTTGTCGGGTTGCTTGGTTTCTTGAACTACCATTATTGGGCGAAGAAGTATGTATACCAGCATAATCCACGCATCGCTCAGCCATCGGTTGACGAGGATTCGCCTTGAAATTTCGAATTCACCATGGAATTGATTATGGATGACTTCTTCGGTAGGCCTCCTTTACAAAGTTTAAGATTTTCGATGCAAATCGACCGTGGAGATTGGAACTTACCTTTGATGAAAAAGGAACCTGTGGTCGTAATAGCCTAGCGGATCCTGTCAAAGTGGTTAAACCTTTAAATCTTCTGGTTTGCTATTTCACATCTAAACTGCTATAAAAAATAGGTTGGTCTTTTTTTTTTCAAAATGGGTTGGGTTCACTTAGTGTTGATGTTGTGGGCCAACTCACCTCATCAAAAGGAAATAATCAACCGTTGCGTGAGGCAACTGATTTTCTTCAAAAAGAAAATAATAACAGCTTTGAGCCGTTGGATCGGAATCGAAGGATGGGCTTTTTGTTCTTCCTCCAACCGTTTTCTCTTGCTTGTCCGATCCCACACATGATCTCCCTCCGCGCCAAGGCCCAAATGTTTTTCTCCCCTACCTCAGCTCAAAAAAGAAAAGACTCCGGTGAGGCAGCCTCAAAAAAAAAAAGCTAGGTCCTTCTACTCCTATCCGACCCTCATGGCTCACGCCGCGGCCTCGACTCTGCCGGCAATTTCATGGCCGGCCGGGCCGCTCTCACCTTGGCCTCCAGCGCTGCTCTCTCTCTCTCTCTCACCGTGGCAGCGAGTGGCACCGCTAGCTTTGCCATCTTTGCTTATAAGTGGCCGGGTAAGAGCATCTCCAGCGGTTCGGCCCCCCAAGCATCGAAAAAGAGCTGTCTGGGGACGAGCCGGTGCTAGATTGGCACGTGGGGACGATTTTGTTCCCAGCCGTCGACCCATAGGTCGCCCCGGGTTCAGCGATGTTCCGTACAAATATATGAAAACTCGGCAAAACTTTATTGAATTTTGTAAAAAAAAACATAAAAACATGCAAAGTATGCCTAAACTATGCCAAACTACGTCGAACTACGCCTAGCTGCCACCGCCGCCCTTGTCGCCGTCGTCTACATGCTAAGAAGCCTGTAGAAGCGGGTGTAGTGGCCATCGTCGCCATCATCGTCGTCGTCGCGTGCCTCGCCTGTGCCGTCGTCGTCCCTGCTGCAGCCCTGGTCAGGGTCGCCGACGCGCGGTGGGGCGCTGGACGGTCTGGCCTCGTCCTCCTCGTCATTGTCGAGGACGATGACGTCGCCCTCCTCGCGCCCGCGGCGCCGGGCCTAGAGCTCCGCATACGCCCGGCGCTAGCGGCGCACCTGCTTCCGAACGTAGTCCTCCTTCGCCCACTTGAGGGCGGACTCGTCGTCGGGGGCCGCCATCTCGACGTGCTCCGGCTTCACCGGGAGCAACCCCGGCTCCGGCTTCAGCCAGATCAGGCGGAGGGAGCTGCGCGGGGAGGGCCGGGCACCCTCATTGATGACGAGGGCGCCGCTGCGGGTGCGGCGCCCGAACGGCGTCGCCTCTGGCTCGGGCTTGACGGGGTGGAGCGCGGCCGACGAGCCTAAGCCCGACGACGAGGACGACCCCGGCTCCATCCGCCGCGGCATCCAAGAACTGCCACAGCGGCGAGAGAAGGACGGCCGCGGGGGGTACTCGAGGCGCGGCACATTGCCGGTCTCGATGTGGTCGAGCACGGCCTTGAGGGTGCGGCCTGGCACGCCCCACCACTCGCGCCGCCCATCGGCGTTGAGGCGGCCTCACGGGATGACGTCGTTGGTGGAGGCGATCTGCTCCTCGCGACGGCATTGGAAGTACATGGTCCAGATGGTGTGGCTGTCGGCGGCGTAGCGCGGCTCGTTCCGCTGCTCCTCCGTCATGGACGAGCGGATGCGGGCGATCTTGGCCCGCCGCGCCGCCCATTCGGGCAACGGTGGCACCGGGACGCCGGCGGCGCTCAGCCTCCATGCCCCTGGCACCTACATGTCCGGGGGCGCTGGGTACTCGGCCTCGTAGAGCAGGCGCGCCTCCGGCTCCGGGAGGTGGCAGCGGCCGAAGCCGTTCGCCGCCGCGTCGTCGCCTGGGAACCTCTCGGCCATCTTTTCGTCGGCAGGAAGAGGGGAAAGGGTCGCTTTCTGCACCGGAGAGAGGGGAAATGAGAGCTGTGGCGTCCACCGGCAGGGAGATCGCCTTTTATAGCCGTAGTTGGGGCGGCGACGGGCTGCATGCCGGGCGACGTGTGGTGGGAGAGGGCGGGACGCGTGTCGCGGCATGTTCACTGCGCCGCCCTTGAGGCATCAATGGACGCTGGCCGGTGCGGCAGCGCGGCGGCCTTCGCATTGATTCCCGCAGGAACCGAAGTGTTCTGGGGGAAGACGAGGCGCGTGTCGCTGACTCAGCGGGCCCGCGGCTCTTTCGCGCCAAAACTGCTCGCCCCGGCGCCCCCCCCCCAACGCGCCGGGTTCGGCTGGGGTCGCTGGCACCAGTTTCGGCCCAAAGCGGCGAAAAACGGGTTCTTGAAGGCGCGACTGGGCCGATTTTTTGGACGTCGGCGTGGAAAAAATGTTTGGGAAGGGCCTGTTGGGGATGCGGCTGGAGATGCTCTAACTGGTTAAGGTCCTCCTGTTGTGTGTAGCTATTTGAGGTGGAGGAAGTTCCGCCTGGGCTGGTGTTTTATACTAGAGGTTGACGCGCGCTTTGCCAAGACGTCATTAGACATGAGTTAATCCTTTCTTTTTATTTGACATGATATTATGGTTGATGGTTTTGTTGTGTATTTCACATGAGTTAAACAGACTTTTAATTGCATTGATGATTTCCTTTTTTTGTTGGCTTCGCTCTTACTCGATAGAGACAATACCTATCTGTAAGGTGAATTAAATTGTTTTGTGGGTGGTTGTGGTATTCTTATGTATAACACAACAATCAATATATGAGTGTCACGTTCACCTGAGAGTGGACCCAAGCAAATAACGCATGAGCGAACAACTCTCTTATAGGTGGGCCTGACAGCTCCCCAAAGCCCTGATGGACCAGGAGCCAACATTCCTAGTGAGTTTAGAACCTTAAAAGATATGACAAGGAGAAGTAAAAAAAAATCAGCAACAATATTTGCAAAAAATATAATGTTCAGATCCGTCATTCAACATTCGGCAAAACTTCTGAACAAATAAAGAAATTGGACCAGCACTGCTGTGACGCCCGGATAATTAGGCTACAGTAATCCCGCATTAATGATGCCTCTTCACCTCGGTTACTGCTGATAATCTCGCGTTAGTTCGAAACGGATGCAAATTCAAAATTTGAATTAAAGTTAAAACAATTAAAAAAATTAAAAGTCAAAACTAAAATGTTCAATGTGTTGAAAATATTCCCTAACTATTTGACATGTAGAAACCATGTTTTTATATAAGGCCTATATATTTAAAATGAGAAAAAACAGAAAACTAAAATAAAAACAACAAAATAATAAAAAGAGAACACCCCCTCCCTCCCTCGCCGGGCCACGGCCCAGATGGCCTTGGGGCCAACCAGGCCGGCCCAGCCGATGCCACTTAACCATCACCCCTGGGGAAACCCTAGCCCAACCACCCCCACGATTCCACACCCCCCCCCCCACTCTCCATCGTCTCCCCCCCCCCCACCTCTAGATCCCGATATGGATCGGGAAGGGGGGATCGAACCCAGCGACCCCGACGCCATCGCCCTAGCGCCTCGCCGCCCTACGTCGCCACCTCATCGGCGCCACCCCCTGTCGCTGGACCTCGCCGCCCCGTCCTCGACCTCCCCGCCACGACACCCGCTGCCCGTGCCCTACGATCCCCTCGTGAGGCCCCCCTCCTTCTCTCTCCCTCGCACGCCACGACGCTGTCCACTCCCGTGGACCTCTCCATGCCCCTGCTCTGCTCAGGTCGGCCCTGCTCCCCACAGTGGCTTGCGTCGCCTTGCCGCTCCAGCCGTGCGGCCCCGCCAACCACCGTTGCGCCCGCCGCGCCACTGACCACCTCGGCCTCCTCTTCCCCGCACGCTGTCTCGTAGAGCCGCCACTTCCTCGCGGCGGCTGCGCTGCCCGCGTGCGCCCTGTGCCGCGCCTCGCCCTTCCCTACACGTACCTGCATCGGTCGTGCTCACCGCAGCCACCCGGCGTCCCGCATCACGCGCACGCGCACACGCCTGTTGTTGTCGCCAGGTGCCGCGTTCTCTGCCCCCCTGCTGCTGCACTGCTCGCCGCCGCTGCGGCCCCCCTGCTTCCTCGTCGCCCAGTGACCTCCCTGCACCGGGCGGGTTCTGTCCCAGCGCCCGTCGCCCGATCCGCTAGCGCCCACGCCCATTAGGCCCCCCATATGCCTATGACAAACGGGCCCCAGCGCCCTAGAACGTTAAAAGAAAAAAAGATTAAAATATATATATAATAATAATAATTAACTTAATTAATCTTGTTAATTAATCTAATTAAGCCTAATTAATTAACATAATCACTTTAATTAAATTAACTAATCTTGTTTAGTTAACTAAGTCAATGACCAGTGGGACCCACACGTTAGCGACCCAGTCAACACCCCTGTTGACTGCTGATGTCTTGCTGATGTCAGCAAACACTATTCTGGATAATGTTGGTTTAAATTAAGCATGACGTCAGCAAACACTATTCTGGATAATGTTGGTTTAAATTAATTAAATAAATTCTAAAATTAATTTAAATCTTTTAAAATTAATATAAAATAAACCGTAGCTCAGATGGAAAAACTTTGTACATGAAAGTTGCTCAGAACGACGAGACGAATCCGGATACGCAGCCCGTTCGTCCGCCACGCATCCCTAGCCTAGCGAACACACAACTTTACCCTCCGGTTCATCTGTCCGAAAACGTGAAACACCGGGGATATTTTCCCGGATGTTTCCCCCCTTCACCGGTACCACCTCATACCGCGTTAGGGCACCCCTAGCACCGCTACTTGTCTTGTCATGCATCATTATGCTCTTGTTTGCATTATATTCATTGTTTCTTCCCCCTCCTCTCTCCGGTAGACTACGAGACCGACGCCGCTGCTACCCAGTACGACTATGGTGTTGACGCCCCCTCTCTCTTGCTAGAGCAACCAGGCAAGCCCCCCCCCCCCCTTGATCACTAGATATCGCCTACTCTCCTCTATACTGCTTGCATTAGAGTAGTGTAGCATGTTACTGCTTTTCGTTAATCCTATTCTGATGCATAGCCTGTCATTGTTGCTACAACTGTTGATACCTTACCTGCAACCCTAAATGCTTAGTATAGGATGCTAGTTATCATTAGTGGCCCTACATTCTTGTCTATCTGCCATGCTATACTACCGGGCCGTGAGCACTCGGGAGGTGATCACGGGTATATATTATATACTTTATACATATAAATGTTGTGACTAAAGTCGGGTCGGCTCGTTGAGTACCCGCAAGTGATTCCGATGTTGGGGTTGAAGGGGCAGGTGGTTCCACCCGGTAGTGGTGGGCCTGGGTTCCCGACGGCCCCCGACTGTTACTTTGTGGCGGAGCGACAGGGCAGGTTGAGACCACCTAGGAGAGAGGTGGGTCTGGCCCTGGTCGGTGTCCGCAGTTACTTCAAAATAACACGCTTAACGAGATCTTGGTATTTGATCTGAGTCTGGCCACTGGCCTATATGCACTAACCAACTATGCGGGAACAGTTATGGGCACTCGACGTCGTGGTATCAGCCAAACCCTTCGTGACGTCAGCGACTGAATGGCTCGCGCCGGGTTGGACCGCGTAACGCAACTTCCTTTGTAATGGAGGTTGCTAGGTCTGCTCGCCGGCCGCGTACGCAACATGCAGGTGTGCAATGGGTGATGGGCCCAGACCCCTGCGCCATAGGATTTAGACCGGCGTGCTGGCCTCTCTGTTGTGCCTAGGTAGGGCTGCGACATGTTGATCTTCCGAGGCCGGGCCTGACCCAGAAAAGTGTGTCCGGACAAAGGGGATCGAGCGTGTTAGGAAATGTGGTACACCCCTGCAGGGAAGTTAATCTATTCGAATAGCCGTGATCTTCGGTAACAGGACAACTTGGAGTTGTACCTTGACCTTATGACAACTAGAACCGGATACTTAATAAAACACCCCCTTCCAAGTGCCAGATACAACCGGTGATCGCTCTCTAACAGGGCGGCGAGGGGAGGATCACCAGGTAGGATTATGTTATGCGATGTTACTTGGTGAACTTACCTTCTGCTCTCTTCTACGTGCTGCAAGATGGAGGTGGCCAGAAGCGTAGTCTTTGATAGGACTAGCTATCCCCCTCTTATTCCGGCATTCTTCAGTTCAGTCCACATATGATACCCTTTTTCCATTTGATACCAATGCATACATATGTAGTGTAGCTCCTTGCTTGTGAGTACTTTGGATGAGTACTCACGGTTGCTTTGCTCCCTCTTTTCCCCCTTTCTATACCCGATTGCTGCGACCAGACGATGGAGTCCAGGAGCCAGACGCCACCGTCAACGACGACTCCTACTACACTGGAGGTGCCTACTACTACGTGCAGCTCATTGGCGACAACCAGGAGTAGTTTAGGAGGATCCCAGGCAGGAGGCTTGCGCCTCTTTTGATCTATATCCTAGTTTGTGCTAGCCTTCTTAAGGTAGACTTGTTTAACTTATGTCTGTACTCAGATATTGTTGCTTCCGCTGACTCGTCTATGATCGAGCTCTTGTATTCGAGCCCTCGAGGCCCCTGGCTTGTAATATGATGCTTGTATAACTTATTTTTATTTATAGAGTTGTGTTGTGATATCTTTCCGTGAGTCCCTGATCTTGATCGTACACATTTGCGTGTATGATTAGTATATGGTCAAATCGGGGGCGTCACAAGTTGGTATCAGAGCCGACTGCCTGTAGGAATCCCCCTTCCACACTCCTTGGCTGAAGTCGAGTCTAGACATTGCAAAACTTTTACTAACATGGTTGTGTGCCTTATGGGCCCACGTCGCCATTTAGGTGGTATTAGGATCTTTTACTCCTCGATCTATACTTTGGGACTCTGATCTCTCTTCTATTCGGGTTAAATGATTTTACTAAATCTGACTCAAGGTTCTCGTAACTACTTCTCCAAGAGAGCCCCTTATCACAGACGATCGTCTACTGCACTAGAAGATTTTGAAAATGCTCTTTGATCATTCCTGAGACCCTTGTGCCCTCTGCTTTTCCATTCCCTACTACCGATATATCCATATGGGTAACGACATACACTTGTTGTTCATACAATTACTCTGAGTTTCCCTTGTTGTTACAAGATGCATCGAATTGCTCTCCGACTTAGAAAAAAATCCCTTGTACCACTGCCTTGTAGCTCCTTGCCATAGAAATACCCCTACAGATAATTCCTCGCACTTATCGAGTATCCACTCATTCCCAGTTGTTCTTGTGTTCCGCAAAAGACTTCGAAATAATATTTGATCGTTCGAAAATCCTCAACAGCCTGTTGTTCCTGGAATTCTTGCATACTTGCATTCCGGTTAATTCCATTGTTCTAGCAATTTAATTTAAAAACCTTTGTGATTGTCATTCTGATCCTTTTGATTCAACATGTGTGTGAATGCACACAATCATCCGTTGTTCCCTGGAGTTTATCCTTCCGATTCAGACGTCATTCCAGACATGAGCTGGATCTCAACCACTCAAATTGACATTTATTGTACCCATAAGGCTATTCAACTTATCCATCCCTAATCAGAGCATTGCTTCTGATCCCTTGTCTTGGAATTCATAATTCCTTTGCATTTGAGCTTTGAGTTAGTCAGTTGTTTCTATAATCCGATGCACATGCATTCCTTTTCCTTTGATAGAGTAACAATACTCAAATCAGCTCCTTTGTAGACCACTAGACCTCTGGTGGATTATTATCCGACAGTGTCCTTCATATTCAAGTAACCTGTGAGCCTTTCCCCGGATATATAAAGCCTTTGGTAAATTGTATCCTCTGCTTTCTCAAGCATGCTCTACTATCGAGCTTGTGTTATTTACTCTGAAGTTTGTGGTATATGTTCCTAATATGCCCTGATGGGTTGAACCTATGCCTTCCCTAATCCATGTGAACCTGAAAGATTTCACGAGTCATACTTATCTGGTACTGCACCAGGTAAAACTTTCAACAACTAATGCCATTTCGAAAAGAAACGAGAAGTGAATGATAGGTTATGCATTGAAGAAGTGGGAGTCGACCTTGAACTTTGTGTTCATGCCCATGGACCCGATGTGGAACTTATCATGGAAGCTTCTTGAAAAACTTTTAATTAGTTGGATAATTCTTCTAGTGTCTTTGAATTGGATCCCTTGCAACTATGGTTTCGGCCATATTGATATTCCTTGATTCCTTATCTCGGACAAGTTAAAGTACTTGTCTTTTGCAGATCAATACACTTGTCAAACCTCTATTTTGCTCTACTTCCGAGTATTACCCTCTGGTATCTTGATAATATCATCGAACCATGTTGCTTATTATGAGCCTTCATCGAGTATTATTCCTCACCGATTCCAATGTTTCCTGGTTCCGAGTTGTTAGTCACTCGAGGACACCGATAACTAAACCGGGTCCGCACCATGATTAAACAACTCTTAGTAATCTCCTTTACTCATGAATTTGTACTCGAGCATGTCAATCCTAGCCTGATCGGCTATCACATTGGGCTAATTTTTAACTGTGCTACATGGTCCTGCTTCACGGAGAACAAATTTTGACAGTGAGCTAATCTTACGTCGATATTCCTTGTCATATCATTTCTCCTTGAATAGCAAACTTGATTTCAAGTATGTTTCCTACCCATGGTTCTGATAACTTTCTCTTCACCCTTCCTTTTCCTTGATGTCATCGATGATCGATTATATCCTCATGAAACCCCTCGACAAGTGTGTCGTGATCATCATCAACATTTTGACCCCTTCCAGGATATCAATCAAATTCATGATGGAAATACCATCCTTGCCCCTCGTGATTTGTGTTATCATTGACCACTTTATTGCCTTCCGTTCAACACAAACTTGTTCGTGTTTCGTGTTATACCTTGAGATCCTTCTATCCAACATTTGTTCTTTTCATTGGAGTATTACCATCTTTTTATGTTAAGAATGTCGTGAGAATTTCACCATGATGTCTACTACACAACCTTCTTCTTGTAGACGTTGTTGGGCCTCCAAGTGCAGAGGTTTGTAGGACAGTAGCAAATTTCCCTCAAGTGGATGACCTAAGGTTTATCAATCCGTAGGAGGCGTAGGATGAAGATGGTCTCTCTCAAGCAACCCTGCAACCAAATAACAAAGAGTCTCTTGTGTCCCCAACACACCCAATACAATGGTAAATTGTATAGGTGCACTAGTTCGGCGAAGAGATGGTGATACAAGTGCAATATGGATAGTAGATAATAGTTTTTGTAATCTGAAAATATAAAAACAGCAAGGTAACTAATGATAAAAGTGAGTGTAAACGGTATTTCAATGCGTTGAAACAAGGCCTAGGGTTCATACTTTCACTAGTGCAAGTCCTCTCAACAATAATAACATAATTAGATCACATAACTATCCCTCAACATGAAACAAAGAGTCACTCCAAAGTCACTAATAGCGGAGAACGAACGAAGAGATTATGGTAGGGTACAAAACCACCTCAAAGTTATTCTTTCCAATCAATCCGTTGGGCTATTCCTATAAGTGTCACAAACAGCCCTAGAGTTCGTACTAGAATAACACCTTAAGACACAAATCAACCAAAACCCTAATGTCACCTAGATACTCCAATGTCACCTCAAGTATCCTTGGGTATGATTATACGATATGGATCACACAATCTCAGATTCATCTATTCAACCAACACATAGAACCTCAAAGAGTGCCACAAAGTTTCTACCGGAGAATCACGACGAAAACGTGTGCCAACCCCTATGCATAGGTTCATGGGCGGAACCGCAAGTTGATCACCAAAACATACATCAAGTGAATCACGTGATATCCCATTGTCACCACAGATATCCACGGCAAGACATACATCAAGTGTTCTCAAATCTTTAAAAGACTCAGTCCGATAAGATAACCTCAAAGGGGAAACTCAATTCATTACAAGAGAGTAGAGGGGGAGAAAACACCATAAGATCCAACTATAATAGCATAGCTCGTGATACATCAAGATCGTATCACCTCAAGAACACGAGAGAGAGAGAGAGATCAAACACATAGCTACGGGTACATACCCTCAGCCCCGAGGGAGAACTACTCCCTCCTCGTCATGGAGAGCACCGGGATGATGAAGATGGCCACCGGAGAGGGATTCCCCCTCCGGCAGGGTGCCGGAACGGGTCTAGATTGGCTTTTGGTGGCTACGGAGGCTTCTGGCGACGGAACTCCCGATCTAATCTCTGTTCTGGAAGTTTTAGGGTACGTGAGTATATATGGGTGCAGGAAGTACGTCGGTGGAGCTTCGGGGGCCCCACGAGGCAGGGGGCGCGCCCTGGGGGGCGCGCCCCCCACCCTCGTGAGCACCTCCCTTGGCTCCTGACGTGGGGTCCAAGTCCATCCGGTAGCTTTCCTTCCAAAAATAACTTCTCCAGTTGATTTCATTCCGGTTCGACTCCGTTTGATATTCCTTTTCTTCGAAACACTGAAATAGGCAAAAAACAATTCTGGGCTAGGCCTCCGGTTAATAGGTTAGTCCCAAAAATAATATAAAAGTGGATAATAAAGCCCAATATTGCCCAAAACAGTAGATAACATAGCATGGAGCAATCAAAAATTATAGATACGTTGGAGACGTATCAGGCATCCCCAAGCTTAATTCCTGCTCGTCCTCGAGTAGGTAAATGATAAAAACAGAATTTTTGATGCGGAGTGCTACTTGGCATAATTTCAATGTTATTCTTCTTAATTGTGGTATGAATATTCAGATCCGAAAGATTCAAGACAAAAGTTCATATTGACATAAAAATGATAATACTTCAAGCATACTGACTAAGCAATTATGTCTTCTCAAAATAACATGGCCAAAGAAAGTTCATCCCTACAAAATCATATATTTTAGTCATGTTTCATTTTCGTCACACAACAATGCTCTCATCATGCACAACCCTGATGACAAGCCAAGCAATTGTTTCATACTTTAGTAATCTCAAACTCATAAACTTTCACGCAATACATTAGCGCGAGCCATGGATATAGCACTATGGGTGGAATAGAATATAATGAGGGGGTTATGTGGAGAAGACAAAAAAGGAGGAAGTCTCACATCAACGAGGCTAATCAATGGGCTATGGAGATGCCCACTGATTGATGTTAATGCAAGGAGTAGGGATTGCCATGCAACGGATGCACTAGAGCTATAAATGTATGAAAGCTCAACAAAAGAAACTAGTGGGTGTGCATCCAACTTGCTTGCTCACGAAGACCTAGGGCACTTGAGGAGGCCCATTGTTGGAATATACAAGCCAAGTTCTATAATGAAAAATTCCCACTAGTATATGAAAGTGACAAAACAAGAGACTCTCTACTATGAAGATCATGGTGCTACTTTGAAGCACAAGTGTGGTAAAAGGATAGTAGCACTGTCCCTTCTCTCTTTTTCTCTCTTTTTTAGGGGCCTTCTCTTTTTTATGGCATTTCTCCTCTTTTTTTGGGCCTTCTCTTTTTTATGGCCTTTCTCCTTTTTTTTATTCCTCACTTGGGACAATGCTCTAATAATGATGATCATCACACTTCTATTTATTTACAACTCAATGATTACAACTTGATACTAGAACAAAGATTGTAAGTGCATCTAGTGCCTCTTAGTGATTTTGGTATATTGAAGACTTATAGGTTAAGGGACTAATGCGTTTGTGAGTGTACACAGGTCTATAAGTCTATGAGGAGTTTGATATTTACAGGAAAAGTCGACCCCTAAAAATGAATATCTTCGCCTGAAGATTTTGGTATTTCTGAAGACTTTCATGAAGACTTTGAAAGTGAAGAAATTGGTGTGTCCGTGAAGACTTGATATTCATGCGAGGAATATGAAGCTTGAAGACTTTCGTTTTCATAGTTTTGTTTTTCTCTTTCTTGAGTCATAGGAAACACCGTACTGTTAAAGGGGGTCGTGGAAATACTAAGGAAAATTTTCCATGTGATGCTCAACTCAAAATCCTACACCTACCAATCCCTTCGAGTGAAGCCATTGGAAATCTCATACAGTTCAGTCAATTTCTTCAGTGACAGAGACGAAGTTCTTCTGGTCTCTGAGGAATTTGTCCTGACTGAGGAGTTAGGAATTCGCCAATGCGGATTGCCTACACAGTGAGGAACATGATAGCCCTGAGGATTTTCCTACTCAAAATTCCGACCGTTGTTGTGCTATGCGCCGGCTGTCCCAAAATATCTATCCACCTAACGATCATATCATTGAAGGGCATTTATGTCTTATCATGTCGGGCTGCTCCCTATGCTATAAATAGCCGCCCCCTAAAACCACTAGCTGGTTGGCTGCTCCGAGAGAAACTGACACTTGTCATTTGAGAGCAACCCATCCTCTGAGGACTTTGAGCGAAAATCATCAAGTGAGGAAAATCAAAAACCCAAAACCCAAACACCTACAAACCCCAAGTGATTGAGCATCACTGAAGAGATTGATCCTGAGTGGATCCGACGCTTGTTAGCTTTGAAGACTGTGCTTCTTCCAGACGGTTAGGCGTCATGGTCTAGAGCATCCAAGAGGAATTATGGATCGCCGAGTGACCAAGTTTGTGAAGGTTTGGAAGTCGCCTGAAGACTTACCACGAGTGATTGGACGAGGTCTGTGTGACCTTAGTTCAAGGAGAATACAGTGAGGACTGGGTGTCCTGAGCTGCATGTTCAGGACTGGGTGTCCGGGACTGTGTGTCCTCGAGTTTAAATACTCAGCCTCTCCAACCAGACGTACAACTGAGACAGCAGTTGGAACTGGTCTACCAAATCATTGTCTTCACCAAGCTTACTGGTTCTATTTCCTCAACTCTTCCATTTCCTCATAACTGTGCTGTGTGTTTGTTCATATCTGTGTTTGAAGACTTTGACTGAAGATTTTCTCAATTTCCTCAGTTCAATTTCTTCAGTCTGTTTGTCTTCATCCTGTGTTATCCTGTGATTACGCTTCCTGTACTCTGTGCCTGTCTTCATTTCATCATGATGACTATGCTTGTATTCTGTTATGTTTACTTTTGAGTACTTATTCCGCTGCTAGTAGTTCTTCACTAAGGAATTTCCTCACCGGCAAATTCCTCAGTGAAGAATTTCATAAAAATTGCCTATTCACCCCCCTCTAGTCGATATAACGCAGTTTCAATTAGTATCAGAGCAAGGTACTCCCTTGTTCTGTGTGATTTTGGTTTAACCGCCTGGAGTTTTAGTTATGTCGACCGCAGGTATGACGAAGGTGACATGCCCCATCTTTTACGGTCACGAGTATCCCAAGTGGAAGACCATGATGAAGAAACACCTCATGGCGATGAACAGCGAGTTGTGGACCATCACTAAGATTGGCCTCACTGATCTATGCAAGATGGCGGATGCTGATGACATTCGCAAGTATACTCTTCTCAACCTCACGGCGAAGGATGTCATATGCTCCAGTCTGTCACAAAATTAGTTCAGGAATATCATGCATCTCGATCATGCGAAGCTCATCTAGGACCGTCTCTCTGAGGTCTATGAAGGTCATCGAACCTGTCATGATCCTTGGTTTGAGGACTTCAAGGAATCTCTCAAAACGATGACATTCGAACCAGAATCATCATCTTTCGCATCATGCCTTATGGAAAAATATGCTGAGGTAACTGAATGCTACCTATCCGAGTCCAGTGATGATGAATCTGGTGATGAATTTGGACCCAGCTATGTCAAACTTGCTTCCCTTGCTACTAAACAACAAAGAGCTTTAGAAAAAGCTCACTATATGCTAAACAAGAGCGATGATATGTTGGGTGAGGAAATGGATCAGTCAAAAGCTTTGGCTGAAAGTCTTCAGAGACTTCATACTAAGTATGACACCCTTCAAAGTCATCATAACACTCTCTTATCGGATCATGAGAAGCTTTCTTATGAATTTCTTCAAAGAAAGTAAGACCTTGAGAAGCTAAGAGTGAGTTATGAAGATCTTTAGAAGGAGCGCGATTCATTACTTGCTCAACAAATCAGCACTTCTCAGGAAGAATTTGTTCCTCCATGCTTGAAGTGCATTGAACGTGAATCTGCTAATTCTTCACCTGAATGTTCAAATGCTGCTAATGTTTCAAATTCTTCACATGCCTCTGCTATCACTAATTCCTCATCTGAGGACATTGCTAGTATCACTAACGATGCAGGGCTGAAGGAATTGTACACGACAGGCATGTACAAAAGCCTCAAAGGGCATCAGGCTCTTTGTGATGTGCTTAAAAAGCAGATCCTCAATAGGAACCCTAGGAAAGAGGGTATCGCCTTTGAGAGGAAACTCAATGCTGATGGTACATATTGGAAGCCTGAGCAGTACCCCAAAACTACATAGGTTGCTGCAAAGGGACCTCCAGTTGATCCATCTAACTTATCTAGATTTGCATGTGAATCTCCTCATTCTGATGATGAGTCAATTGACTCCAACTATAAGCTATTCAAAAATCAGAATGGTGAAGTATTTGCTAGATATGTTGGCACTAACTGCAGGAACGGCTCCCCTATGAAGAAAATCTGGGTTCCCAAAAGATGCCTTGAAAATCTTCAGGTGAATGTCATCATGATGCCACCTGTGAAGAATAGGAACCCCAGATCAACTTCTTCATACGGACCAAATTCTTCATATGGACCAAATTCCTCATATGGAGCAGAGTCCTCATATGAACATCATCATGCTAACCCGTCTGTTTCGCAGGGAAGATCTAAGGATTACGGATATGTGCATTATTCTTCAAATCATTGTGTCCATAAGTCCTCGAAGAATTTCTCTGCATACTCTTATGCTTACTCTAACCCCTCTTATGTGAGACAAAATGGACTGGCTTCTATGCCATCCTTTTCGTATGGAGCTCGCAGAATGATGAACTCTTTGCCACCCCTTCAGATGTGGGTGGTGAAGAAAAAGAACTAATCTCTTCTGCAGGGTCAGCTCTCCAGACGCACGTAATCGTCTGAAGAATTTGCTGGAGACCTGAGCATGCCTGATAGGACGCAGGCTAATCATGAAGAAATGAACTTTCATTTCTCACGTCCTCATATTGCTTTATCAGTTCTTTTACTTGATGGAATTGATCTAATGAATTGATGTCATATTCTTCACTGATGAAGTATATGAGTTTGTAAGCTGCACTAATTCATCTACAGGATGATCAACCCAAAGCCACTGAGTGGGTCCTTGATAGTGGATGTACAAACCACATGACTGGTGACAAGAATCTATTGATGGATGCTCCATTATCTCCGTCGCATCTGAAGCATATCATCTTTGCTGACAAAGGCAAAAGTCAGGTATTGGGTCTAGGTAAGGTTGCGATTACAAAGGATCGACACATGGACAATGTCATGCTTGTTGAGTCCTTAGGATACAACCTTATGTCTGTCTCAATGCTTTGTGATCTTGATATGGTTGTTGTCTTTGGCAAGTACCGTTGTGTTGTGGTTATGGAAGCTGACAATTCCAAAGTCTTCGAAGGCTTTAGGAGAGGAGACCTGTATATTGTTGATTTCTCTACAGGACCACAACCAGCCGTGTGCTTACTTGCAAAAGCTTCAGAAGGCTGGCTCTGGCATCGACGACTTGGTCATGCAGGCATGAGGAATTTGCACACGCTTGCGAAGAAGAAGCATGTCATTGGCATCGAGAATGTCAAATTCCTCAAGGATCACCTATGCGGAGCCTGTGAAGCTGGGAAGATGACGAAGGCCAAGCATCCAGCAAAGACTATCATGACCACCACTCGCCCGTTTGAATTGCTTCACATGGATCTCTTTGGTCCTAATCATTATTCTGCTATTTCAAATGAAGCATCTCAATATGGCTTTGTTATTGTTGATGATTATTCTCGCTATACATGGGTACACCTTGTTACTTACAAACATGAAGTGCAGGAAGTCTTCAAACGATTTTCCTCGAGGGCTTCAACCAACTTTGGTGTGAAGATCAAGCACATCAGAAGTGACAATGGCACTGAGTTCAAGAATTCTGGTCTCGATGACTATCTTGATGAACTTGGTATTACTCATGAGTTATCTGCTCCCTACACTCCTCAGCAGAATGGCGTCGTGGAGCGCAAGAACAGGACTCTTGCTGAGATGGCTCGCACTATGCTTGATGAATACAAAATGCCTCGTCGTTTCTGGACTGAGGCAATTGATACTGCGTGCCACATCATCAACAGAGTATATCTTCACAAATTCTTCAAAAAGACTGCCTATGAACTCCTCACTGATAAGAAACCCAATGTAAGTTATTTCAAAGTCTTCGGTGCTAAATGTTGGATTAGAGATCCTCATCACAACTCAAAATTTGCACCGAAAGCACATGAAGGTTTTATGCTTGGTTACGGAAAGGACTCGCACACCTACAGAGTCTTCAACAACGTTCTTCACAAAGTTGTTGAAACTGTAGATGTGCGGTTCGATGAAACTAATGGCTCGCAAAGAGAGCACCTACCTACTGTGATAGATGAACCAGCACCTGAGGAAACTATCAAGTTCAAGGCTACTGAGGATGTCATTCCTACTGAAGAATCTGCTGAAGAATTCATTCCAGAACATGAAGAACGTCGAGCTAATGCACCTGAAAATGGAAGAAATGGTGCTGAAGAAAACGCTGATCAAACTCTTCAACGACAACCAGCTCATCCTCGCATTGCAAAAGAAGTGCAAGTTGAAAAGATCATCAATGACATCAAAGCGCCAGGTCCTCTCACACGCTCAAAAGCTTCACATTTGTCTAACTTTTGTGGGCAGTATGCTTTTGTCTCTATTACAGAGCCCACTAAGGTAGATGAAGCATTTCTGGAGCCTGAGTGGATTCAGGCCATGCAAGAAGAATTACATCAGTTCGAGCTCAACAATGTCTGGGAACTGGTCAAACGTCCAGATCCTCGCAAGCACAATATCATCGGCACAAAGTGGATCTACCGCAACAAGCAAGATGAAAATGGCCTTGTGGTGAGGAATAAGGCACGGCTTGTAGCTCAAGGCTACACACAGGTTGAAGGAATTGATTTCGATGAAACTTTTGCACCTGTTGCTAGACTTGAGGCTATTCGCATATTACTTGCTTATGCTAACCATCATGATATCACTTTATATCAAATGGATGTGAAAAGTGCATTCCTCAATGGTAAGCTTGAGGAAGAAGTATATGTTGCTCAACCCCCAGGTTTTGAAGATCCAAAGAATCCTGACAAAGTCTTCAGACTCAACAAGGCCCTCTATGGCCTCAAGCAGGCCCCACGGGCTTGGTATGATACCTTGAAGGAACTCCTCATGAAGAAAGGCTTCAAACCCGGTTCACTCGACCCTACTCTTTTCACTAAATCTTATGATGGTGAATTGTTTGTGTGCCAAATATATGTTGATGATATTATCTTTGGCTGTACTGACCAACGTTATAGTGATGAATTTGCCTATATGATGAGTGAAGAATATCAAATGTCTAGGATGGGAGAGTTGAAATTCTTCTTAGGTCTTCAAATTCGTCAACAACACAATGGCATATTCATATCTCAGGAGAAATACCTCAAGGATGTACTGAGGAAATTCGGCATGCAAGATTGCAAAGGCGTCAAAATTCCTATGCCCACAAATGGCCATCTGTGCACTGATGAAAATGGTATTGACTTCGATCATAAGGTATACCGCTCCATGATAGGTTCCTTATTGTACTTATGTGCATCTAGGCCAGATATAATGCTTAGTGTTTGCATGTGTGCCCGATTTCAAGCTACACCGAAGGAATCACACCATAAGGCTGTGAAGCATATTCTTCGATATCTAGCTCACACACCAACACTTGGATTATGGTACCCCAAGGGCTCGGTTTTTGATCTTGTTGGATATTCTGACTCTGACTATGCTGGTGATCGTGTGGATCGCAAGTCAACATCTGGTACATGTCATTTCCTCGGACGATCTTTGGTCTGTTGGTCCTCGAAGAAACAGAACTGCGTATCACTATCTACTGCTGAAGCTGAGTACATTGCCGCTGGTTCTTGCTGTGCCCAATTGCTATGGATGAAGCAAACTCTCAAGGACTACGGCGTCAACATGAAGAATGTGCCTCTCTTCTGTGACAATGAGAGTGCCATCAAGATTGCTCACAACCCAGTTCAGCACTCGAAGACAAAGCACATTCAGATTCGTCATCATTTTCTTCGTGATCATGTGTTGAAGGGCGACATTTCTATTGAGCATGTGAAGACTGAAGAACAGCTAGCCGATATCTTCACAAAGCCCTTGGATGAGAAGAGATTTAGCAAGTTGCGGTGTGAGCTAAATATCCTAGAATCTTCGAATGTTCTTTGAAAAGGACACTCATCCTAACACTTATGCAAAATTGATGACTTAGATGTGCAACACATGAAGAAACGTTTTTCTTCAATCAATGAAGAATAACACTCTTAGTGTGAAGAAATTAACGAAGAATTTGATTCTCAGAACCCTACGATAATTGTACGCGGTGTCTGAAATCATCATTCTTATACGGTGGGTCACGCCACCACCAAAAGTTGAAATTCCTCAATTATTCATATTCTTCAACTTTGCATAGTCTTCACTGGTTCCGTCATTTTTCTTCATTGGCTATATATATATATATATATATATATATATATATATATATATATATATATATGAGTTTATGTCCTCTACAACATTCACTTATTGCTATTTCTTCAAGTTGGTTTTCTGCTAAGTGAATGTGATCGGACCCTTCCCCTCTATGCTATACTCAACCCAATCTGTTCACAAATTCTTCATGTGCGTTCTATTTGAAACTCGTTCAAAATCTTCACTGTGTCCTTGTCAGCTGAAGAAATTGCGAACGGAACTTTAAAACCTATCTTATCTAAATTTTCGGCTTTGCCGCTCAAACCGTTCCGCATCCCACGATACACTTATCCACTCACCCACGATCTAACACGATCTCCACCTCTCACTACGTGGGTGACACATGTCATGCGAATGAGAAGGGTCAGGGGCACGTTCGTCCAATTTCTTCGGGCGAGCAGTTTTTCACCGTGGCTATAAATACCCCTCCTTCCCTTCCTCACTTCTTTTACTCCGCTCGACCTCTCTCTCCAGCTCGAGCTTCTCAAACCCTAGCGCCGCCGCTACTTCATCGCCGCCGGTGAGGAAGAGCTTCACTGCCTCGACCTCGTCGCCGACGTACTCGCGCCGACCGCGGACATCTTCACTCCGCCGCCGCCGTAGCCGTCTTCCTCCGCCAAGTTAGGGCGTGGAAGATCTGCACAGACGAACTTCACATCTCCTCACTCCAGTTCGTCGTGTTCTTCGTCCAGGGTAATTAAAAGTTACTTTTACTGCCCTCGTTGATTCGAATGATTATCTACAAAATCTTCAAAAGTGTTTTTCTTCATATCTTCACACACTGAACACCTCACAAGTCATCTGTTCTTGATTCGTTTCTCTAAGCATCATTTTTCTTCAAGATTCCTCAATTGTGTGGATCTTCGATCTATACAACTCTGGAACCTAAGACAAAGAACGCTTAGTGAAAATCTTCAAGACTCATCTGGTCAAATTCCTCAAACTTGTTCTTTTTGAAAAACCTTCTGAGAACGCATATGACCTCTCCAAATTCCTCGCAACTATACTCTGTTCACAGGTACACATGTCAGCTGCTGAATCACTAGGTTCTCATCAACTTAACTCATTTGCAGCATTCCTCGAAGAAAAGTTGCATACTTCTTCAGAGAATTCGATTGTTCAAATTCCTCAACTGAAGAAAATGGCTGATGGTAAAAGGCCACAGAAGGGAGGAAAGAGGCCTGAGGTAAATACAGCGTTTGAAATCCCTGATGACATATATGCTGGGTACTGCACACCTACTAAGGAAACCAAGAATGAGCGCAAAGTGCGCAAACAGAGGATAGATAGGAGATGGTAAAGAGAATGGAGGGAGTACAGATATGTCACTCCTAAGTACATGAAGAAATTCGCCCTCAATCCTCCATGCCCAAGAGCTCCATTGGCACCTGGCCAAATAGCAGATCCCACCAGCCTCAAGCATGGTGAGGACTATCCTGATGAATGGGCCAAGCGCCAAACCAAGTTGGCTAAGCAAGCCAGAGAAGCAGTGAGAAAATTCAGTGAATACTCTACCGCTGTTGCTGCCTCTGCTGAGGCCTCTGCTGTCAAGCCAAAGAAGGCTATGTCTAAGAAGCCTGCATGCAAGCCAAGTTCCTCAGCAATGCCCTCACGGCCAGAATCATCAAAGCCCTCACGGCCAATTCCTCATGATGCTCATGTTCCTCCAAAGTCCTCAGCTCCTCCGCCAAAGCCTTCAGCTGTTCCGACCAAATTCTCAGCACCTGTGCATCTCGCTTCGTGCCAAAGGACTGCTGGCATCTCCATTGCCTCAGGTGTCTCAGCTAGTTCCTCAGCTGCACCAAGTTCCTCAGTTGGTCCCTCACTGTTGAAGACAAAGGCCACTGCTGGACGAGGTCCTCGCCCAAGTCCTTAAAAGAAGCAAGTCGCTTTCCAAGTGCCGTCTGATGAAGACGAAGCTGATGATGATGAACTTGCAGAAATCATCAAAGACAGACAAGTCAGGGCCGCTAGAGCCAAAGGATCAGAAGTGCCACTGCTTTTGGATCCCAAGCTGATCCTCGACTACATTGATGATTGGCACAAGGACCCCAACACTCCCTTGCCTGACTTCAAGCTGACTCCTGGCCAGAGTCACATGCTGACCCACTTCATTCAAGAAGAAAAGTGGAAATTTGAGAAGGCCAGGCAGATCAAGAAAGCGCAGTACAAGAAAGAGCGCTATCTGAAGAAAAACGTTGTCTCTATGACAACTGAAGAACTTGTCACTATTCAGACTGAGATTAAGAAACTCAGTGATGACTTTGACGCATATCGCTCTGATTGGCTTGGAGCCAAGGTTCGTTTTGTGAAACTTGCGAATAACTTCACTTCCAATGTTGCAGCCCCAACGCAACAGGAAATTCCTCAGGCTGAAGCATCTGCTCAGCCTACTGAAGAAAATGCCAGCACCGCTGATGACAATCAGGCTGCTGAAGATAATGTGAGTTCCAGGGCTGATGACTGCATTCCAGCCGCTGAAGAAATTGCCAGGGCACCCACTAGTGGTGTGCCTGAAGAAACTGAAGAACTCAGGGCAACTGCATCAGTTGTGCCTGAAGAAAATCAACCAGATTCCTCAGCTGCTCCTGCACCAACTTCAACTCCAATCCTTCCATCTGCATCAGATGTGAAGAAGACCAAGGCTGCAGAGCGTGCTGCAGTGAAGAAAAGGAAAGCATCAGCTGCTTCAGATTCTTCAGCTCCGAAGAAAATGAAGCCTATGACAAGTTCGTTTGCAAATCCGATTGATGTTGTTCCCATCTCAACCAGGCCATCAAAGGACCTTGTTCCTTTTGATGAAGAATATGTGATCCCTAGCGGATCTGATGAAGAAACTCCTTCTGCTGCTTCGTCTGAACCATTGGATGAAGAAATTGAAGTGGATGCGATCCCTTCAACACCTATCATCTCCTCGCCTATGCCTCAGTTCACAGCTGAAGAGGCTGGCGTTGAAGAAATGGAAGATGAAGATGTGGACATTGGCTGCTCCACACCCGTAATCAGTGATGAATTCTGGGAAAGTCAGCATCCAAACTCTCCAATGTTCACCCCTCTACAGCAAATTCCTCAGTCCCCCACACAAACTGTTCACATGGGCTCTGAAGAAACTCATCCCACTGCATCTGTCCATGAGGAAATTCCAGCCACTAGCGCTGAAGAAACTGCTGCTGCTGAACAACCAACGACGCAGACTGCCACTGAGGAGGAACCAGAAATTCCTCAGCCTGAAGAACCTGCGATTGAGATTCCTGAGGTCGTGATGCAACTCACTGACACTCCTCTGCCGAAGCCAAAGGATCCTTTCTCACGCAAGCAAAAGTTCAAGGCTGATGATTTCTTCGGCGAGCACGTATTCTTCGAAGATTACAACCCATATGACTCTGCTCGCATTAGGAAGAGGCGTTTCTGGACTGCCAGTCAAGCAAATTTCTATTCCTCAGTGCTGTTCAACAAGGAGAAAATCTTCTACCATGAGCATATTCCTCACGTGGATATGGAATCTCTGCCGTGCTTCGCACCAGTCCTCAGTGTTCTTCACGACGCTGGACTGCTCAACTTTTGCTCTGACATCTGCGATTGGAATGAAGAACTGATTCTTCAATTCTATGCAACGCTGCACATCACCGGAGATGCTGAAGATGTGAATTCATGGGTGCTGGACTGGATGTCTGAAAACACTCACTACACTGCACCAGCCTCTGAATTGCTTCGTGCTCTACCACTCAGTCCTCCCCTTGAAGAAGCTCGCTGCATCTACAGTGAACCTGAGCTCACACATCATTACATGCAGGTGCTGATGAAGCCTTTGAAACCAGGTCAGGCACCAAGAACCAAATTCCTCGTGAAGGAATTGTTGTACGTGCCCAGAACTGTCTATCGTATTCTTACGAGGACAATCAGTCCCATCAAAGGCCACGACTCATCTGATGAGGAAATTGTTGGCATCATGAAGAATCTGGTATTCAACATCGTTCATGGCATTCCTGTCAATTATCACGATTTCTTCATGAGGACTATGGCCAATGTTGCACTGTCTCCGTTTGAGCTGAAGCCTTATGCACCTTGGATTATGAGATTCCTCAGGACAAGGTCTTCACTCAACTACAAAGCTGATTTCCAGAATCACCTCAGCTACTTGCCCCCAATTGAAGTCCTCAAGCAGACATATTCCTCAGTTGATGGAAAGGGCAAGGCACCAGCTGTAATAGATGAAGGCATTCGTCCATTGGATGGTCAGTTTCGCAAAGCTGCATCTTATTCCACCAATGATGACTCTGCCACACATGACTCTGCCAATGCACCTAAGTCCACTCCTCAAGCCACTGCTCCGCGCGTGATGACTGACCGTGAACTTCTGCTTAGTCTTCACCAGAAGGTGGATCGAAATCACAAATGGGTTAAGCGTCAGTTTGGTTCACTTCTTCACAACATGACTGCCACACACAATGCAGTGAAGAAAAACCACTACTACCTCCATCAAGTCTTCGGTCGCACCTGGGCAATCCTGTCACATCTGTATGGTGAAGAAGATCTGAAGAACATGGGTCTCAAAGAAGATTTTGACTGGTCTGCACCTCCACCGAAGAAATTCAAGAAGGTCCAAGGTTCCTTCTCTGGTGGCCAGCTCATTTTCTTCATCGCGCGACACTGATGAACATGAAGATTTGGACGACACTGCGGCAGGCCCTACATCAACAAACGACCCCAACAACGCTGGCGCTCCTTCATCAACATGATTATCTTCAGGGGCGTTAGTCCTCATTTTCGATCCTTTTGGTCATTCGATGACAAAGGGGGAGAAATATGAGTTAGTCTTCAAGCGGGTCTACTATATGGGCGTTTTTTATTTGCTAAGTTACAACTCTCGTTCTTCTGAAACTTTATTGGATCGAGTTGTAATCTTAAACCCGATGGTGCTCTGATACTTTTGATGCACTGTGCTCTGATACTTTTGATGCACTATTCTGCATGCTTATTCCTCGTTAATATTATTGCACGCATGCTGAATTTCATCAGGCACCATATTTCATCATGCATTTCAAATTCTTCATATTATATGTTAAATGCGTGTATGAATTACAAGATATAGGGGGAGATCTCCATGATTCAACTCTTCAAGTGTGCATTGCTTCAAAGGCAAATTCCTCACTATGCACATCTTCAGGGGGAGTTCTTCTATATCTTGCAATCAAATTCCTCAATATCAGTAGTTACACTTCATATGTTTATCCCCGTTGAAAACTTAACCTATATTGTCATCAATCACCAAAAAGGGGGAGATTGTAAGTGCATCTAGTGCCCCTTAGTGATTTTGGTGTATTGAAGACTTATAGGTTAAGGGACTAATGCGTTTGTGAGTGTACACAGGTCTATAAGTCTATGAGGAGTTTGATATTTACAGGAAAAGTCGACCCCTAAAAATGAATATCTTCGACTGAAGATTTTGGTATTTCTGAAGACTTTCATGAAGACTTTGAAAGTGAAGAAATTGGTGTGTCCGTGAAGACTTGATATTCATGCGAGGAATATGAAGCTTGAAGACTTTCGTTTTCATAGTTTTGTTTTTCTCTTTCTTGAGTCATAGGAAACACCGTACTGTTAAAGGGGGTCGAGGAAATACTAAGGAAAAATTTCCATGTGATGCTCAACTCAAAATCCTACACCTACCAATCCCTTCGAGTGAAGCCATTGGAAATCTCATACAGTTCAGTCAATTTCTTCAGTGACAGAGACGAAGTTCTTCTGGTCTCTGAGGAATTTGTCCTGACTGAGGAGTTAGGAATTCGCCAGTGCGGATTGCCTACACAGTGAGGAACATGATAGCCCTGAGGATTTTGCTACTCAAAATTCCGACCGTTGCTGTGCTATGCGCCAGCTGTCCCAAAATATCTATCCACCTAACGGTCATATCATTGAAGGGCATTTATGTCTTATCATGTCGGGCTGCTCCCTAGGCTATAAATAGCCGCCCCCTACAACCACTAGCTGGTTGGCTGCTCCGAGAGAAACTGACACTTGTCATTTGAGAGCAACCCATCCTCTGAGGACTTTGAGCGAAAATCATCAAGTGAGGAAAAACCAAAAACCCAAAACCCAAACACCTACAAACCCCAAGTGATTGAGCATCACTGAAGAGATTGATCCTGAGTGGATCCGACGCTTGTTACCTTTGAAGACTGTGCTTCTTCCAGACGGTTAGGCGTCATGGTCTAGAGCATCCAAGAGGAATTGTGGATCGCCGAGTGACCAAGTTTGTGAAGGTTTGGAAGTCGCCTGAAGACTTACCACGAGTGATTGGACGAGGTCTGTGTGACCTTAGTTCAAGGAGAATACGGTGAGGACTGGGTGTCCTGAGCTGCGTGTTCAGGACTGGGTGTCCGGGACTGTGTGTCCTCGAGTTTAAATACTCAGCCGCTCCAACCAGACGTACAACTGAGACAGCAGTTGGAACTGGTCTACCAAATCATTGTCTTCACCAAGCTTACTGGTTCTATTTCCTCAACTCTTCCATTTCCTCATAACTGTGTTGTGTGTTTGTTCATATCTGTGTTTGAATAGTTTGACTGAAGACTTTCTCAATTTCCTCAATTCAATTTATTCAGTCTGTTTGTCTTCATCCTATGTTATCCTGTGATTACGCTTCCTGTACTCTGTGTCTGTCTTCATTTCATCATGATGACTATGCTTGTATTCTGTTATGTTTACTTTTGAGTACTTATTCCGCTGCTAGTAGTTCTTCGCTAAGGAATTTCCTCACCGGCAAATTCCTCAGTGAAGAATTTCATAAAAATCGCCTATTCACCCCCCCCTCTAGTCGATATAACGCACTTTCAAAGATGACTCTAGATGAATGCCTCCGGCGGTGTATCGGGATTGCGATGAATCAAGTGTGACATGTAGGAAAAATTATGGATGGTGGCTTTGCCACAGATACGATGTCAACTACATGATCATGCAAAGCAATATGACAATGATGATGGTGTCATAATAAACGGAATGGTGAAAAGTTGCATGGCAATATATCTCGGAATGGCTATGGAAATGCCATAATAGGTAGGTAAGGTGGCTGTTTTGAGGAAGATATAAGGAGGTTTATGTGTGATAGACCGTATCATATCACGGGGTTTGGATGCACTGGCGAAGTTTGCGCCAACTCTCAATGTGAGAAAGCGCAATGCACGGTACCGAAGAGGCTAGCAAGGATGGAAGGGTGAGAGCGTGTATAATCCATGGACTCAACATTAGTCATAAAGAACTCACATACTTATTGCAAAAATCTACAAGTCATCAAAAACCTCGGCACTACGTGCATGCTCCTAGGGGGATAGATTGGTAGGAAAAGACCATCGCTCGTCCCCGACCGCCACTCATAAGGAGGACAATCAAATAACACCTCATGTTTCAAATTTGTTACACAACGTTTACCATAAGTGCATGCTACGGGACTTGCAAACTTCAGCACAAGCATTTCTCAATTTTACAACTACTCAACTAGCACGACTTTGATATTATTACCCCCATATCTCAAAACAGTCATCAAGCATCAAACTTCTCTTAGTATTCAACACACTCATAAGAAAGTTTTATTATTCTTGAATACCTAACATATTAGGATTTTAAGAAAATTACCATGCTATTAAGACTCTCAAAATAATCTAAGTGAAGCATGAGAGTTCATCTATTTCTTCAAAATAAAATTACCACCATGCTCTAAAGGATATAAGTGAAGCACTAGAGCAAATGACAAACTACTCTGAAAGATATAAGTGAAGATCAATGAGTACTTGAATAATTATGCAAATATGTGAAGACTCTGTAACATTTAAGAATTTCATATCTTGGTATTTTATTCAAACAGCAAGCAAAACAAAATAAAATGGCATTCTAAGAATAGCAAACATGATGTGAAGAAGCAAAAACTTAGGATCAACCGATACTAACCGATAGTTGTTGAAGAAGAAAGGTGGGATGCCAACCTGGGCATCCCCAAGCTTGAGCTTTTGTGTCTCCTTAATTCCTCTCATATCACGGTCTCCCTAAATCTCAAAATCTTCATCCACACAAAACTCAACAAGGACTCGTGAGATAAGTTAGTATAAACCATTGCAAAAACCTTATCATACTCTACTGTATCAAATCAATAAAATTATTATTTAACATTGCATACTAAATGCCTCTGCATATTTAATAGTCCTGTCCTCAAATAGGATCATTAAAGAAGCAAACATATGCAAACAATGCAAACATAATAGCAATCTGCCTAAACAGGATAGTCTGTAAAGAATGCAGCAACATCCATACTTCCCTAGCTCCAAAAATTATGAAATAAAATTCCCACTGTAGTAAATTTATTAGAGCTTAATATGCAAAAGGTTTCAACATTTTATCACATTCTGACTTTTCTAGGGAATTATTGCAACAGCGGTAAACTTTCTGTTTTCAAACAGCAACAAGTGGACTTCTAAAATAGGCATAGTAAAGGCTATCAATGCCACTTTTATTGAAATAAAAGATGCAAAACATTGTTATAAATAACAGCAAGAAAATCCTAACAAAATAAATTGATGCTCCAAGCAAAACACATATCATGTGGCGAATAAAAATATAGCTCCAAGTAAAGTTACCGATAAACGAAGACGAAAGAGGGGATGCCTTCCGGGGCATCCCCAAGCTTAGGCTCTTGGCTATCCTTTAATATTACCTTGGGGTGCCTTGGGCATCCCCAATCTTAGGCTCTTGCCACTTATTATTCCATAGTCCATCGAATCCTTACCCAAAACTTGAAAACTTGAAAACACAAAACTTAACAGAAAACTCGTAAGCTCCGTTAGTATAAGAAAGTATATCACCACTTCAAGGTACTGTAATGAACTCATTCTTTATTTATATTGGTGTTAAACCTACTTTATTACAACTTCTCTATGGTTTATAAACTATTTTACTAGCCATAGATTCATCAAAATAAGTAAACAACACATGAAAAACAGAATCTGTCAAAAACAGAACAGTCTGTAAGAATCTGGATCAAACGTATACTTATGGAACTCATAAAATTTTCAAATAAATTTCTGGACCTGAGGAATTTATCTATTAATCATATTAAAAAAGAATTAACTAAATATCACTCTCCAACAAAAAATGGCAGGAATTCTCGTGAGCGCTAAAGTTTCTGTTTTTTACAGCATGATCAACCAGACTTTCCCCAAGTCTTCCCAAAGGTTCTACTTGGCACAAACACTAATTAAAGACATAAAACCACATCTAAACAGAGGCTAGATGAATTATTTATTACTAAACATTAACAAAAAGCAAGGAACAAAAATAAAATTGGGTTGCCTCCCAACAAGGGCTATTGTTTAATGCCCCTAGCTAGGCATGATGATTTCAATGATGCTCACATAAAAGATAAGAATTGTAACATAAAGAGAGCATCTTGAAGAATATGACTAGCACATTTAAGTCTAACCCACTTCCTATGCATAGGGATTTTGTGAGCAAACAACTTATAGGAACAATAATCAACTTGATATTTTGTGAGCAAAACAAGCATAACTTCAAAACTTTAAGCACATAGAGAGGAAACTTGATATTATTGCAATTCCTACAAGCATATGTTCCTCCCTCATAATAATTTTAAGTAGCATCATGAATGAATTCAAAAATATAACCATCACCTAAAGCATTCTTGTCATGATCTACAAGCATAGAAATTTTATTACTCTCCACAGAAGCAAAATTCTTCTCTTGAATAGTAGTGGGAGCAAACTCAACAAAATAACTATCATGTGATTGAAAATTAAGATCAAGATGAAAAGTTTCATGGTTATCATCATTCTTTAAAGCATAAGTGTCATCACAATAATCATCATAGATAGGAGGCATGCTTTCATCATAATAAATTTGCTCATCAAAGCTTGGGGGACAAAAAATATCATCTTCATCAAACATAGCTTCCCCAAGCTTGTGGCTTTGCATATCATTAGCATCATGGATATTCAAGGAATTCATACTAACAACATTGCAATCATCCTCATCATTCAAATATTTAGTGCCAAACATTTTATAGATTTCTTCTTCTAGCACTTGAGCACAATTATCCTTTCCATCATACTCACGAAAGATATTAAAAAGATGAAGCGTATGAGACAAACTCAATTCTATATTTTTGTAGTTTTCTTTTATAAACTAAACTAGTGATAAAACAAGAAACTAAAAGACTCGATTGCAAGATCTAAAGATATACCTTCAAGCACTCATCTCCCCGGCAACAGCGCCAGAAAAGAGCTTGATGTCTACTACACAACCTTCTTCTTGTAGACGTTGTTGGGCCTCCAAATGCAGAGGTTTGTAGGACAGTAGCAAATTTTCCTCAAGTGGATGACCTAAGGTTTATCAATCCGTAGGAGGCGTAGGATGAAGATGGTCTCTCTCAAGCAACCCTGCAACCAAATAACAAAGAGTCTCTTGTGTCCCCAACACACCAATACAATGGTAAATTGTATAGGTGCACTAGTTCGGCGAAGAGATGGTGATACAAGTGCAATATGGATAGTAGATAATAGTTTTTGTAATCTGAAAATATAAAAACAGCAAGGTAACTAATGATAAAAGTGAGCGTAAACGGTATTGCAATGTGTTCAAACAAGGCCTAGGGTTCATACTTTCACTAGTGCAAGTCCTCTCAACAATAATAACATAATTGGATCACATAACTATCCCTCAACATGCAACAAAGAGTCACTCCAAAGTCACTAATAGCGGAGAACGAACGAAGAGATTATGGTAGGGTACGAAACCACCTCAAAGTTATTCTATCCAGTCAATCCGTTGGGCTATTCCTATAAGTGTCACAAACAGCCCTATAGTTCGTACTAGAATAACACCTTAAGACACAAATCAACCAAAACCCTAATGTCACCTAGATAATCCAATGTCACCTCAACTATCCGTGGGTATGATTATACGATATGCATCACACAATCTCAGATTCATCTATTCAACCAACACATAGAACCTCAAAGAGTGCCCCAAAGTTTCTACCAGAGAATCACGACGAAAACGTGTGCCAATCCCTATGCGTAGGTTAATGGGCGGAACCCGCAAGTTGATCACCAAAACATACATCAAGTGAATCACGTGATATCCCATTGTCACCACAAATATCCACGGCAAGACATACATCAAGTGTTCTCAAATCTTTAAAAACTCAATCCGATAAGATAACTTCAAAGGGGAAACTCAATTCATTACAAGAGAGTAGAGGGGGGAGAAAACATCATAAGGTCCAACTATAATAGCAAAGCTCGCGATACATCAAGATCGTATCACCTCAAGAACACAAGAAAGAGAGAGAGATCAAACACATATCTACTGGTACATACCCTCAGCCCTGAGGGAGAACTACTCCCTCCTCGTCATGGAGAGCACCGGGATGATGAAGATGGCCACCAGAGAGGGATTCCCCCTCCGGCAGGGTGCCGGAATGGGTCTAGATTGGCTTTTGGTGGCTACGGAGGTTTCTGGCAGCGGAAACCCCGATCTAATATCTGTTCTGGAAGTTTTGGGGTACGTGAGTATATATGGGTGCAGGAAGTACGTTGGTGGAACTTCGGGGGCCCCACGAGGCAGGGGGCGCGCCCTAGGGGGAGGGGCGCGCCCCCACCCTCGTGAGCACCTCCCTTGGCTCCTGACGTGGGGTCCAAGTCCATCCGGTAGCTTTCCTTCCAAAAATAACTTCTCAAGTTGATTTCGTTCCGTTTCGACTCCGTTTGATATTCCTTTTCTTCAAAACACTGAAATAGGCAAAAAACATCAATTCTGGGCTGGGCCTCCGGTTAATAGGTTAGTCCCAAAAATAATATAAAAGTGGATAATAAAGCCCAATATTGCCCAAAACAGTAGATAACATAGCATGGAGCAATCAAAAATTATAGATACGTTGGAGACGTATCACACCACCTCTTAAGAAATTCTTGATGTAGTGATGCTTCTCGCCATCACCATTCTTTCTTGCCCCCGTGATGAGTGAACTCTGTTGTGAGAATTTAATATCTCTAGCAACCCTATTGTTTCAAAGTGAATGACCGATAGTTTCGTTATTGAGTCACCATTCTAACATTGATCGTGCAACCCAGCCCTTATTTCGGGTGCACCTTTCAACCAATGTTTAACTATGTATGTTTGCCTTGAGCATACCTCTTTATATTATTTGATCTGACAAATGATATCTCCTCGTTCACAGAAGAGTGGAAATCGATCTTTTGAGAATCTCAATGAATTGTCGCTAAGTCAATAAGCCACCTCCTCACCTCTCCTTGATTTAATGATGAACTCTTGTTTCGAAACTCGCTCCCGCAGTTCAACTCCCAAGAATCTTACAATGTCATCTTGACAATTTGGTTGAACCTCTCTTCTCATGCATCCCGAGTCTGTGGTATCCTGGAACCAATCAGATCTGAATCTCGGTCAAGTATGATGATTTGGACATATTTCCAATAGTTATAACATTGGTCTTTATATGACCCGATAACATGATGTCATGCCTAGCACACCTGGCCGGAGGCCCTATTGTCATAGTTTCCTTTTCAGCAAGGCTATCCATTCTTCTGTGAGGAAACTGTATGACTTAATCTACAAGTTGTTCCCGATGAATCCTTCGCATATTGTAACATCCCAAATTTTCAATTTGGAATGTTATACATTAGATCATCATTGCATACCATATTTTATTTTGCATTTTGGTTGATCCTAGAAATTCTATGCAACTCAATGACCCACGGAGAGAGTTGGGGATTTCGTTATTTTCATATTTGAGTTCTCTCAAATTTTGAGAATAGGATCATTTGATTTTATATATTTTATCATCAATTATTTCTATTACAAAAATATGAGAGAGGGAATAAAATGACTTTCCCAAAATAAAGAAATATTGAGGATTTAATAATAAAATCAAATAAGATTTTATTTTGGAGTTTTTCGGTGTTTTATTTGAATTTAGGAAAAATGTGCGTTTTTCAAAATTGTATTTAGGTCCCAAATAAATGTTCACTTTGTGCGGCTTGATTCTAGAAGCCCACGAAAATTTATTTCGGAATTTTTTGAGTCCATTTAGTATTTCTTTTTATTTTTCTTCCGAGCGGAGTAATTAAAAAAAAGTGAACCGACCTAACCGGGCCGTGTCCGGATAGGACTCTGGCCCGGCAGGCTTTAAAAGCCGGCCCAGCCCCCCAGGGAGAACCCTAGCCGCCCCAACCGCCCACCCCGCCCCACGCGCCGCCGCCGCCGCTGCCCGCCGCAGCAGCTGCCGCCGCCGCCGAGGTTCGCCGCCGCCTCGACTTCCATGCCATCGGTTTTTAAAAAAAATTGTAGATCGGTTTTTTGTTGGTTTTTCCGACGGTTTTTTTAGATTCGGTTTTTTTAAATAGATCGTTTTTTCCGGTTTATTTAAATAGCGAGCGTTCGTCCGTTCGTTTGTTCTAGCGAGCGTTCGTTGTTTTTCTTTTTCTCGGATTAAATCCGCGATTTTTCTGATCGCGATTCCTGATCCGATTTTCGTTTTAGTATAACTTTTCGCTCGTTTATCGGAATCAGGCGATTCAAGCGCCTAGAGTTTCGTCTTGAAACCCTCTATCCGTTTAACCAACTTAAACAAGATTTTTCTACTGTAAAATTTGCCTTAGATCCAGATTACTAGAATGAAGTTGTTTTCTTTCGCCGTTTGACTTTCGTTGCTTCGTTCGATTTGATTCTTTTTGCCAACCGGAGTTCTTAAGTTGAACCTTCTGGTTAGATCTCTTATTTGATTTTTACCCGTGCATTAGATGACTACTTATTGTATGCTTGTTTGTTTGTCTGCGATAGAATACCCGGAGTGCGCCGCCTGTTACTTCGAATCGTTAGGTTTCGCGGATCATCAGCAAGGCAAGTAACACTTTGATCATACCATTTCTACTACCCATTTTTATTGCATTAGATCAATCCTCGCACATTGCATGATTAGGATCTAATTAAATTGTGGGATGGGAATTAGTTGAGGTAGTACCTATTACCTGTTTATTATCAAACCTTTGGGAGTTACTTCTGCGTTTGCTTATTATGCCATGCTATGCTAGTAGACGTGGATTGGGTGAGTGATATCCATGACAGATGTGAGTTTGTTAATTAATGGTTTATCTAAGGTGGCAACTTAAACACACATCTGGGTGGATTGAGGCACCTGGATATTCCAGGACTTGCCTGTTTTCTTTTGGACCGCCACCCAGACTCAAAGGGATCATGAGACTATTCATACTAGAGACTTCCGTGTGCAGCCACAAGCTATTATGGGCTCTAGCATAGTTGACTAAGTTGTGCAAACTCTTACAGTGGTAGACTAGCAGATGTAGGGGATGTAGGTGGTACGGTCTACCCGATCGTAAGGTTCTAGCACTTCTGAAAGACTATGTCTCGATCATCCATTTTCTCAAACACCATGTAGTGCGAGAAACCAGACGGAGGCGATCGAGTCTTGTGGGGAAAAGTGCGCAAACCTCTGCAGAGTGTAATAAACTAATCATGGTTAGCCGTGTCCCCGGTTATGGACATCTTGAGTATCTAGTACTTGGATTTTCATGTGAATCTAACCATGTTACTCTAAATTAATTTTGTTTGGTTATGTTTAATGATGATGCTTAATTGGGATTGAGAATGCTATCAACCATTATCAATGTTTAACAACCACCATGATAGTTAAATAAATTTATTCCTTTGCAGTAGGGAAAAATTGGCTTTACGCAAAACTGTAACCATAGAGCTTTCCACCAGCCAAATATGCATATAGTATAGCTGTTTCATACCATTACTCTCTATGTGTTACCTTGCCAGCATATTCCATGTGCTGGCCTGTTTTCGGGCTGCAACGTTAATGTTGCAGACTTTTCAGACGACGATTAAGGAGTTTTTAGGTCGTGGTTCTATACTCAGTGATGCCATTGGAGTTGATGGACTCACTTATCTTCCAAGCCTTCCGTTGTTGTTATTAGATGGCCTTAAGCCATATTTATTGTAATAAGTTCTCTTTTGAGACACTCGATGTAATAAGTGTGTGATTGCTACTCTGCTATAAATCCTCCGAGTACTGTGTGGTGTCAGCATTACTGATCCAGGGATGACACCGGAGCACAGAGATCAGACTGTTTGAGGTCTGGTCGCTACAGAGATGGTATCAGAGCACACGCTGACTGTAGGACACGACCACTAAGCTAAAGACCTAGATCACTATTCACTCTCTTTTCTTCTGACCTCTCATCTTTTCTACTCTTTAGGATGGCAGATGCAAGGAACAAGTTCACGCAACCGGATGAAGATACACCCTTTGGACGTCACTTGAAGGAAGTCACTAGATACCTGAACATAGGAGTACCAAGCTTCACCGGAACCTACAACGCCACTTTACCTGAAGAAGAGCGATGGATGATTCAAGTTCAAGTTCCAGGAAGGACGTTCATGCCAGTCACCGAGCCCATAGAGTTTTCTTTTGATGCACCAACTTGGAGTCTAGGAAAGAGCATGGCATCTCACATCGCCATGGGACGCATTGGAGAAGTCTACCACAAGGATCTCAAGGATACTATCTACCAGATTTGTGGGCGCCGAGATGAGCACTGGGAGATGATCAGCACCAGGAAGGATAGATCAATCGCAGCTTCTATCCAGGAGCTAAACCAGCACATTCGACGACAGGAGAACCAGATGTGCGCCGACATGATAGATCTGAAGAAGGCTAAGACTAGAATCAAGGAACTGGAGGAAGAACTCAAGGCTACACGTGAAGATTATGAAGAGGAAATTGAAGTATTGGTGGAGAAGAATGACGACCTAATCAAGAAGATTGGAATATTTATGGGAGGCCCTACGCTAGTAGATGAAGACGAAGAACCCTAGGAGATTAGCCCGGAAGACTACATCATCATCGTCGGCACCGACTCGGAACCAGATAGTAGCGATGATGACTATGTTGATGAAGCTGGAGCAGATATCATGGAGTCTGCAACTGAAGAATATTTCTAGTAGACCACCTCATCAGTAGTAGTAGTCCACCATGTAAATATAGTAGTCTGAGCACTTTTGCGATAGTTAGATCGATTGTATGCCCTTATTTGATTGATTAAAGTGAATTGTTTGCTTTTGCCTCATGTGCATATGGGTAGTGTTTTCTCTTTAGACCCCCTCTATTCTTATATCTCATCTTTTCTAAACCCTCAGATGCCTCCGAGACGTGACCCCGGATTTACCTTTCCACCGGAGCTCACCCAGTTGATCCAGCAGCAGAACACATTGATGCAGTTGCTAGTCCAGAATCAGAATCAGGGGAACAACAACAACAACCCACCACCACCACCACCTGTTGACCACTTAGCCCGTTTTCTTAGGCTGAATCCGCCGGTGTTTTCCAGTAGCACCGAGCCGATAGTAGCAGATGATTGGCTCCGCAAGACAGCTAGGGAGTTGACCACAGCAGGATGCACAGATGCGGAGAAGGTGAAGTTTGCCGCACATCAGCTAGAAGGACCAGCAGCATCATGGTGGGAGAATTTCACCGCCACTTTCCTAGTTGACACTGTCACATGGGACCAGTTTTAGTAGGCTTTTCGTACTTCCCATGTTTCAGCAGGAGCTATGGCCATGAAGAAGCGTGAGTTTCGCAACTTGCGCCAAGGAGGACGGACAATTGGCCAGTATGTGGAGGAATTTAGTAAGTTAGCACGTTATGCACCAGATGACGTCGCTACGGATGAAGCGAAGTAGGAGAAGTTTCTAGAAGGACTGAATGATGAGTTGAGCATGTAGTTGATGGTAGCCACCTTCAACAACTACTAGGAGTTGGTAGATCGTGCTCTTATGATTGAAGGGAAGCAGCAACAAATTGAGAATCGCAAGAGGAAGTATGGACAAGGAAAGTACACTTCAGGAGCTCAGCAGAAGCCACGTTTTACCCCTAGACCGGGAGGACATTTTCAGCATACCCATGGAGGAGGTAGCTCGCACAATCACAATGGCACCAAGAATGGAAATGGCAATGGAGGAAGCAACGACCAGAACCGCATCAACCCCTCAACCCCAGCCAAGAAGGACCTGAGCCAAGTCACTTGTTTTAAGTGTCAGAAGACCGGACATTATGCCAATGAATGTCCTGAAGGCCAAAATGGCAATGGAAGTTCTGGGAAGAAGCCGAACCCTTTCAACAGGGGACAGGTGAACCACGTTAGCGTGGAGGAGGTTGAAGCTCAGCCCAATGCAGTAATAGGTAAGTTTTGGTTAAGTCATTTACTGCACTCGTTCTTTTTGATACTGGTGCATCGCATTCATACATCTCAAGGGGATTTGTGGATAAGTATAACCTACCAACCCAAGCCCTTAGGTCACCCATGTTAGTAGCCTCGCCTGGAGCAGAGTATGTGGCTAGTCTATGGTGTGATCGGTTACCATTAAGGATTGGTAACTATGTTTTTCCCTCAGACCTAATAGTATTGGAATCTCAAGGATTGGATGTTATATTAGGCATGGATTGGTTATCAAAGTATGAAGGGAATATTGAATGTGCTAGTAAGTCAATTTTGCTTACCACACCAGAAGGGAGAAGGATCAAGTATGTATCCCGGCATGTGCCAAAGAGGACTCAAGTAAATTGCCTAACAGGAGTTGTGCAGGAGGAAGTAACAGTGGTAAGGGATTTTCCCGATGTATTTCCAGAAGAGTTGCCAGGCATGCCACCGGATAGAGATATTGAGTTTTTGATTGAGCTATTGCCAGGCACAGGGCCAATATCAAAGAGACCATATACGATGCCAGCAAAGGATTTGGTGGAAATTAAGAGGCAGATTAAGGAGTTAATGGATAAGGGATATATTCGCCCAAGTTCTTTGCCTTGGGGATCGCCGGTACTTCTAGTGGAGAAGAAGGATGGATCGTTAAGGATGGTTGTAGATTATCGAGGATTGAATGAAGTAACGATCAAGAACAAGTACCCACTACCAATGATTAATGATCTGTTTGATCGATTGCAAGGAGCTAAGGTATTTTCCAAGATCGATCTGCGATTAGGATACCACCAGTTGAAGATTCGAGAATAGGATATACCTAAGATAGCTTTTACCACCAGGTATGGGCTGTATGAGTATACCGTTATGTCATTTGGTATGACTAACGCACCTGCCTATTTTATGAACATGATGAACAAAGTGTTTATGGAGTTTCTGGATAAGTTCGTCGTAGTGTTCATTGATGATATCCTGGTTTATTCGAAGAATTAAGAGGAACATAAGGAGCATTTGCGTTTGGTACTTGGAAAGCTCAGAGAACATCAATTATATGCCAAGTTCAGCAAATGTGAGTTTTGGTTGAAGGAAGTAGGATTCCTCGGACACGTTATATCTGGAGAAGGTATAGCAGTTGATCCCACTAAAGTTGATACCGTGACCAAGTGGGAAGCCCCAACAACAGTTGGAGAGATCCGGAGTTTTCTTGGACTCGCAGGATACTACCGGAGATTTATTGATAATTTCTCAAAGACTGCGAAGCCTATGACCGAGTTGTTGAAGAAAGATACCAAGTTCATATGGACAGAGGAATGTGAGGCTAGTTTCCAGGAGTTGAAGAAACATTTGGTTACCTCACCAGTGTTGATTTTGCCAGACTAGACCAAAGATTATGAGGTGTATTGCGACGCTTCACGCCGAGGACTTGGAGCAGTGCTTATGCAGGAAGGGAGAGTTGTTTCATATGCCTCAAGACAACTGAAGCCCCATGAGTTGAATTATGCCACGCATGATTTGGAGTTAGCAGCCATAGTGCATGCATTGAAAACATGGAGACATTTCCTCATTGGAAATCATTGTGAGGTGTACACGGATCATAAGAGTTTGAAGTACATTTTCACACAGAAGGAGTTGAATCTCAGACAAAGGAGATGGTTGGAGCTTATCAAGGATTATGATATGAAATTGCATTATCACCCTGGAAAGGCTAATGTAGTAGCTGACGCATTAAGCCGTAAGAGCCATGTCAATACGTTAATGACGGGAGAAATACCCAAGGAGTTAGCAGATAATCTTCATGAACTATGTTTGGAAATAGTTCCGAGAGGCTATGTAGCAGCATTGGAGATTCAGTCAACTTTGATGGATAAAATTAGGGAAGCTCAGAAAGCTGACAAAGAGATTGCCGCTATAAAGGAGAAACTGAGCAAAGGAAAAGCTAAAGGATTTCGTGAGGACGAGCACGACACCCTATGGTTTGAAGACCCTGTTTATGTGCCCAATGACCCGGAGATCAGAAAGTTGATTTTGCAAGAGGCACACGATTCACCGTATTCGATTCACCTAGGAAATACCAAGATGTATTTGGATTTGAAGGATATTTTCTGGTGGACCGGAATGAAGAAGGATATTGAGGAGTACGTAGCAGTTTGTGATGTATGTCAGAGAGTAAAGGAAGAGCATCAGAAGCCAGCAGGATTGTTACAACCATTGCCGATACCCGAATGGAAGTGGGATAAGCTAGGCATGGATTTTATCACGGGATTGCCCATGACTCGTTCAGGCTATGACTCGATTTGGGTTGTAGTTGATCGATTGACGAAAGTAGCTCATTTCATCCTAGTAAAGACCACTTACACCAGTGCTAAGTTGGCAAAGATATACATAACCAGGATCGTATGTCTGCATGGAGTTCCAAGGAATATCGTATCAGAAAGAGGAACCCAGTTTACCTCAAAGTTCTGGAAGCAGTTGCACGAAACCTTGGGAACCAGGCTAGAATTCAGTACAACTTTTCATCCACAGATAGATGGACAGACCGAGAGAGTCAATCAGATTTTGGAGGATATGCTGAGAGCTTGTGCGCTAGATTATGGATCTAGTTGGGACGATAATTTGCCATATGCAGAGTTCTCTTACAACAACAATTATCAAACCAGTTTAAAGATGGCCCCTTTCGAAGCCTTCTACGGAAGGAGGTGCAGGACACTGTTGTCATGGGACGAAGTTGGAGACCGCCAGTTGTTTGGACCTGACTTGATTAAAGAGTCTGAACAGAAGGTCAAGCTGATTCGCGATAGGCTCAAGGTAACCCAGTCCAGACAGAAGAGTTATGCGGATTCTAAACGCAAGGAGACAATTTACGAAGTTGGAGATAGAGCTTATCTTCGAGTATCTCCACTTCAGGGAACAAAGCGTTTTGGAGTTAAAGGGAAGTTAGCACCATGATTTGTAGGACCATATCGAGTTTTGGAGCATATGGGAGAAGTGGCCTACAAGTTGGAATTGCCTGAAGGATTGTCAGGAGTTCATGATGTGTTCCACGTTTCTCAGTTAAAGAAATGTCACACGGAGATGGCTGACATACCGTTGAGAGACACAGTGCCGTTGGAAACTATTCAGTTGGATAACGATTTGACCTACGAGGAGAAACCAGTTAAGATTCTCGAGTTTGCCAGCCGAGTTACTCGCAGCAAGGTTATCAAGTTTTGCAAAGTTCAGTGGAGCCACCACACAGAGGATGAAGCCACCTGGGAACGAGAGGAAGACTTGCTCAAAGATCACCCTCACCTATTTTCTAGCCAACCCGAATCTCGAGCGCGAGATTCATCTTAAGGGGGGTAGGTATGTAACATCCCAAATTTTCAATTTGGAATGTTATACATTAGATCATCATTGCATACCATATTTTATTTTGCATTTTGGTTGATCCTAAAAATTCTACGCAACTCAATGACCCACGGAGAGAGTTGGGGATTTCGTTATTTTCATATTTGAGTTCTCTTAAATTTTGAGAATAGGATCATTTGATTTTATATATTTTATCATCAATTATTTCTATTACAAACATATGAGAGAGCGAATAAAATGACTTTCCCAAAATAAAGAAATATTGAGGATTTAATAATAAAATCAAATAAGATTTTATTTCGGAGTTTTTCGGTGTTTTATTTGAATTTAGGAAAAATGTGCATTTTTCAAAATTGCATTTAGGTCCCAAATAAATGTTCACCTTGTGCGGCTTGATTTTAGAAGCCCGTGAAAATTTATTTCAGAATTTTTGGAGTCCGTTTAGTATTTCTTTTTATTTTCCTTCAGAGCGGAGTAATTAAAAAAAAGTGAACCGACCTAACCGGGCCGTGTCCGGATAGGACTCTGGCCCGGCAGGCTTTAAAAGCCGGCCCAGCCCCCCCGGGAGAATCCTAGCCGCCCCAGCCGCCTGCCCCGCCCCACGCGCCGTCGCCG